>NW_023425350.1:62509476-63081976 GCF_014108415.1 Molossus molossus | reverse complement strand
CCTCTTCTGGGGATTGTCAGTCTGTACCCCACCTCCATGTCTCTGGGACTACCCCATTCCTCAGACTGTTACGTTAATTATATTCCACAAATAAGTGAGATCATATGATACTTGTCCTTCTCTGTTTGGCTTGTTTCACTTAGGATGATACTTTCTAGGTCCCTCCATGTCATCTCAAAGGATAAGAGATCTTTCTTTTTTACAGCTGCATAATACTCCATTATGTATATGTACCACTGCTTTTTTATCCATTCGTCTACTGATGGACACTTGGGCTGTTTCCAGATCTTAGCGATTGTAAAAAGTGCTGCTACAAACATGGGGGTACATATATTCTTTCTGATTGGTGTTTTAGGCTTCTTAGGGTATATTCCTAGAAGTGGGATCACTGGGTCAAATGGAAGTTAAATTTTTAATTTTTTGAGGTAACACCATATTGTTTTCCATAGTGTTTGCACCAGTCTGCATTCCCACCAGCAGTGCACTAGAGTCCCCTTTTCTCCACATCCTCGTCAACATTTGTTGTTTGATGATTTGTTGATGGCGACCATTCTGACAAGTGTGAGGTGATACCTCATTGTTGTTTTAATTTGCATCTCTCTGATGATTAGTGATGATGAGCATTGCTTCATATGTTTATTAGCCATTTGTATGTCCTGTTTGGAGAGGTGTCTATTTAGTTCCTCTGCCCATTTTTTTTTAAATTAATTAATTTATTTATTGTTACAGATGTTTCTCCTTTTTTACCCCATTGGCATCCCCCTCCCCACCCCACACCCGCCCCATCCCCGGCTTTGTTGTCCATGTCTATTGGTTATGTATACATGCATATAACTTCTGCAGTTTATCTCTTCCCATCCCCCCACCCCCTCTTCTGAGGGATGTCAGTCTGTGCCCTACTTCCATGTTTCTGGGTCTACTGTATTCCTCAGACTGTTATGTTCATTATATTTCGTATATAAGTGAGATCATGTGGTATTTGTCTTTTTCTGCTTGGCTTATTTCACTTAGGATAATACTTTCCGGGTCCCTCCATGTCATCTCAAAGAATAAGACATCTGGTGTTACTGCAAAAAATTAAAAATTGAGCTTCCATTTGACCCAGTGATCCCGCTTCTAGGAATATATCTAAGAAGCCTGAAACACCAATCAGAAAGAATATATGTACCCCCATGTTCATAGCAGTACTATTTACAATAGCTAAGATCTGGAAACAGCCCAAGTGTCCATCAGACAAAGATTGGATAAAAAAGCAGTGGTACATGTACACAATGCAGTACTATGCAGCTGTAAGAAATGAAGACCTCTGCCCATTTTTTAATTGGGTTCTTTGTCTTCCTTTTGTGGAGTTGTATGAGCACTCTCTATGTATTGGAAATTAACCCCTTATCTGATATATCATTGGCAATTATGCTCTCCCATACAGTGGGTAGCCTTTCCATTTTGATGATTGTATCTTTCGCTGTGCAGAAGCTTTTGAGTTTGGTGTAGTCCCATGTGTTCATTTTCTCCTTTGTTTCTATTGCCTTAGGTGATGTATCAGTGAAAATTCTGCTGTGTATGATGTCTGAAATGTTGTTGCCTACAGTTTCTTCTAGGATTTTTATGGATTCATGAGTCACATTTAAGTCTTTTATCCATTTTGAATTTATTCTTGTGTAGGGTGTAAGTTGATGGAAAGATGCACATTTTTAAAGATCAATTTATAAGTGAAACTTTGAGTATCCTTCTCGTTAAAACTGCGACATTCTCTTCCTCTCCTAAAGTCTGGACTGTGATCTGGCTTTATTTTCACCACAGTATTCAGCACCATCTCACACACTATATACACACTGTTCCTGTCAATTTTCATGTTATATCTTCTGCCAGAGGAACAAAGGCTCTATGACAGTAGAAAAGTTAATGTATTTTGTTCATAGTTGTATCTGTAACATCAAGAATAATATATGGTAGATGCTTAACCTATATAAGTTTAACACACCTTTATATGTTGATGATAATGATGCTTTTAATAATGCATCACTTATCAAGTGCTTATTTTATAATCTCATTCATTTTTCACACACAAAAAAATTAAAATCATATTATCCACTTCTTTAATATATGAGAATATTGACAGTTAGCATTTTTAAGTTATTTGCCTAAAGTTATGTTGTCAGGGTTACAATTCAAATCCATACAGGGGTGGGCAAGTGTAGGTTTACAGTTGTGAGTAGGTGAAATACAGAATTTGTTCTTGTATTATTATTTATTACATCATTTATGTGAATTACAACTGTAAACCTACTTTTACCACCCCTGTGAATGGTCAATGTAAAAATTCACATTTTTTACCACTAAACAATTTTAGCTTCAAGTAGTAGATATCATATAAGGGTTGGTATTTTTGTTAGAGTTGCTTATGCCAAAAAGTCTACTGATACATATTTATGTTCAGAGGATATCTGTTCTAATTACATGGATTATTGAACCACTTATGTCAGAAAATAAACTACAACATATAAGTACAATTTCAACCAATTCATTTGTTAGAATGCATTAATAGTCACACTTGGCCATGTGAGTTAGAGATGACTTTTCATTTTCCTTCAAGAGTATTAGAATATAGATCTTTAGGAAAATGTAATTAACATTACAGAATAAAAGTAAATACAAAACCCAAACTGATATGTATTTGTCTTCTTTTCACTAAATTGTGTTTTTTGCTTTATCTTTAATAGTGCACTCAATAAATATACATTTTAACAATTAAACCTATTTGTTTTACTCTTTCAAGTCATCAAACAATTATTGTCTAAAACTTGCTGGACATTCTCAGCATTGGAGATCTAGCAGGAAGTCAACTAGAAAAAAAATTCCTTCTCAATACAGCTTATATTTTAGTTTTGTCTTCACAATTCATGCTAAATTATTTCGTGAAACCAACTGGCAGGGTTCTGCTCTGTTCTATTTTTGTATTTTATCCATTCAGTGAGTCTAGAACCATAAGAAATTTCATTCATATTTTTACATGATATAGTGTCTGAATTTTAACTGAAGAAAACAATCATGTGAAATTCTTTTTTCCACCCACTTTATTTTGACAAGAACACTAGAGTAGGATTGTTGTTGTTGGGTTTTATTGTTTTTTCTACGATCATTAGCACATATTTAATTAATGGTCTTTCCTTAAAGGCACTTGTTTTGTGTGGGACCCTCTTCTTAAAAAAAAAATTCGTATTTTTCCTTTTATTACTTTTAGGAAGCTGAAGGAAATTTGTCTAAATTACAAACCTAAACAAAATTTCAATCAATACAAGAAAGACACAATTACAAAGGCATTGCAAACAATCTCTGCACAGCTGTCTTTGTAGTGTTGGATGCTACTACTCTCTTTTTGTGGTTGATGTACTATTTTGAAATATTTTCTCTGTAGCAACTAGATTTTAGAATCAATTAATTATTAAATGACACTAAATTTTCAGTTATTTATTATTAGAAACCATGGAAATTTCTAGCCTAAAACATCATTATATTTTCTATTCACAGAAAAGTGGAACATTAAATACAAGGGTAGTTCATTTTGGGTAGTACTACTTATTTGAATCAAATTGTGGATTCATAGCTGAATAGCATGGTGATATTAGTTAAATGAATTAAATTGCATTAGTAAAATTTTCAACTCACAATAAAATTATATTATAAAATAAATAATTATATTGAGATTTGACTTTAAAGGATCTAGTTCAGAGGCTGACTATTATAGTGGTTAATGTTATTATCATTGCCATCATTATGATCATCACCACCACCATCATCATCATCAGCATTAAACAAACAGCAATGTTTTTATTCCACAAACTACTATAGGATACGTAGGAAATATGTCTGGATACTGATGTCATACTAAGTTATCTCCACATTTTCACTCCACTGTGATATCGATCCTGTTAATTTGGTATAAAGAAAGTTTCAGCTGTACTGCTTTCATGAAAACAGATCCTGTATCATGTTTCTTGCAATCAAAAACTGAAGAAGGGCCCTGGCCGGTTTGCCTCAGCGGTTAGAGCATCGACCAGCGATCCTGAGAGACCTGGGTTCGGTTCCCGCTAAGGGCGCGTACCTCAGTTGCAGTTTGTCCCTGGCCCTGGTTGGTCGTGCGGTGGCAGCCATTCGATGTGTCCCTTTCACATCGATGTTTCTCTCTCTCTATCTCTTCCTCTCTCTCCCTCCCATTCTATGTGTACAAAAAATGGAAAAATGTCCTCGGGTGAGGATTAAAAAAAAAAAAAAAAAAAAAAAAAACTGAAGAAGGGCCAATCCACTATGTCAAAATGCAGCAGCATTACTGGGGATGAAACATTATAGTTGTGTAATTTAAGTCACAGTTCCCCTCTTAAAATGAGCTTCTAAAAAGGTACTGCTTTGCTAGAATGAGAGGTAACCCAGAAAGTAGAACTAATAAATGTCTGCCAAATATTGTTTATTCACTGGTGTGATTTCAAGTGTTCCCCATGGGATGTGATGGTCTTTGTGACCAGAGAGCATTTCCTTCAAGCATGTAGTCAGTGCTGTCTATCTGAATGACGGATGCCTGTGATCAAAGTTGATTAAGGTCAACTCCTTCTAGCTTTCACATACTGGTCCTATGGAGATGGGATGAGAGAGACTTGTCTTGTCTTATTAGCAACCAGAGGCCCATGGAGGAACCAACATGAGCAAAAGATTTGGATGAGAAGCTGTGAGGTTGTATGTCTGTGGGTGAATATTTTGGTATCAGTAGACTGTAGGTATGTTGGTTGTAAGTAGAAAATGGGACTGTAAGAATATATAGTATCTAGGTTTTAAAGTGCCTCAAATCATTACAGTGATCAATGAATGGTACCTTTTATTAATGTTTGCCCATGGGATACTAACTAAAGAGAAAGAATTAGGAGGCTGTGTGCACTAAGGTCACTGAGGCTGACCCAAATTGGGCTGAGATTATCCATTCAGTGAGTCTAGAACCATAAGAAAATTAAAGTGATTATAGGAAGATATTTTTCCATTCCTTTTCCAATAGAATGGGAAGGATGGCGAGAGAGAAAAACCATTATGAGAGAGATGCATTGATTGGTTGTCCCCTGCATGACCCCGACCAGGGCCGGGGACCAAACCGCAACCGAGATACGTGCTCTTGACTGGAATCGAACCCAAGACTCTTTCGTTCACAGGCCAACATGCTAACCACTGAGCCAAACCAAGCCAGGGCTATCCACAGCATTTCTGAGCACTGTGCCTCAAAGGTCGTCTCTATAAAACAGATGATTCTAATGTCTACCTCTAATTGTTGTAAGAGTACAGATTTTTTAATGAATACTTAGTAGAGCACACATGTTCTAAAATATCAAATAATAATAATAATTAGTATAATAATAGTGAGTTTTCTATTTCTTGTGATTAAGCCAAAAACATTGAATACTTTAATCTTAGCGTTTGGGTTCTGGCCTTGATTCTCAAGTGATTGACTCTCTATTTTGTTACTTTGCATTGTTTCTCTGAAACTGTGAAATATATTTTATTGTTTTATTCAGTCTCCAGGTGTAGAATATTTTTCCTAACTGAAACTACAAAAAGAGAATTACAGTTCTTATCTCTGAAAGAGCAATTTGGAGGTTTCAAGGGTTTAAACATAATGATGGTTTGTCGTCCACATGCTAATTTGCAACTGTGTATGGGGGGCCCTGCTTGTCGACCAGCTCTCCCCATTGCAATACTTCCAAACATGATTACTTTTCCCGGAGTACCTGTCATAGAATACAGCCCACACCCAGTTAACTGCAGGACTTATTTGTCCTTATTCTGGTTTTGTAGGTGAAGAGTGGAAACCTGAGAGAAGTAAAGTGATGTGTTCAAGGTAACAAGGTTCATGTGAGAATTGAGATTCCAACCCTGCATTACCCAGATCTGAAGGCCAAGTTTTATTTCTTTCTTCTTCCTGTGGCCCTGAAGACAAAGCTATTTAAATATCCAGCAGGGCACTTATTTTCCAACTGCTCCAGTGAATGTAACAGTTGGAAGTCGGGGTTTAACATGCTTCATGCAAAGAATACAAATTACCTTTGTTACATAGTAGCTCACTTTGGATATTTACTTTACACTTTAATAGCAATTTTCCACACAGTATTCTTTTTTTTTTTTTTGATTCAATGTCTAAATTGTTTCTCCCTCACTACTACAGAAGGAGTAAATACAACAAGAATATCTTGATTGTCTTGTAAATGTGAATTTCCATATTCTTTCATTACTGTGCAGTATAAGTGACTAAGGGTAACTTAAATGGTTATATAATCCATGGGATGTTTTCTGTATTTTAACAAGAAAT
Organism: Molossus molossus; assembly: GCF_014108415.1. NCBI lineage: Eukaryota > Metazoa > Chordata > Mammalia > Chiroptera > Molossidae > Molossus > Molossus molossus. The sequence continues at coordinate 63,075,633 of NW_023425350.1, read as the reverse complement.
TAAATCTTACATTGAAGGTAAAACATCTCTAATGGTGAACTTCTGAGAGCAAAAACAGTTCACAATAGAGGAATCAAGCGGGATTTTATAAATTCAACAACTTTAGGAACTCCAGAGATGATATAATCATTTATGAGTATGTTCTCTAAAACACATCACTTCTACCCAGAGTTAAACTAAGCAGATTACTTCAAACACAGCATGGGAGCTGAGAAAAAGGGGAGATTTCTCCTCCATCAGAGAGACCATAAACAAAATGTAAAGTGGGCTTCTCTCATATGAATCTACAGAAAACACTGAAACAAGTCACCCAATGGGAATACCCTAAAATGATAACTGTTGGAAACGTGATCTGCTCCACCAACCGGAGAAATCGGACATTCCAGAGCACAGTGTTCGAGACTGTTGCCTATTAAGAATAGTCACATCCTAATTTCCTTGTAAAACAAAATAAAATTAAATGTCTTCATATAACCCTGATTTGTAGGGGCACATATGTCATATTCTTTGGTGGTAACGTAATGACATTTAGAATAGGTGATTCCACATCAATCATTTTAATGTAATATAAAGTATAGTACAAAATATAAAAACTTGTGTCTTCTTTCTTCTGCTACATCTTTTTTTTACATATTTTATTGAATTTATTGGGGTGAAATTGGTTAATACAATTATATAGGTTTCAGGTGTACAATTCTATAATACATCATCTGTATATTGTATTGTATGTTCACCACCCCAAAGTTAATTCTTCTTCCGTCAGTATTTATACATCCTTTACTCTCTCTTCCCTCCCGCCACCCACATTTTCTCTGGTAATCACCGTACTGCTGTCTGTGTTTATGAGATTTTTCTTTTCGCTTCTCTCCATGTATTTTACCCAGCCCCTCAACATCCCTTCCCTCGGACAGATGCCAGTCTGTTCTTGGTATCTATGAGTCTATTTCTATTTTGTTTGTTAGTTTATTTTGTTCATTAGATCACACATACATTCGCACAATGGAGTACTACTTGGCCATAAAAAGAAGAAAATATTACCTTTTGTAACAGAATGGATGGATCTGGAGAGGATTGTGTAAGTGAAATAAGCCAGTTAGAGAAAGACAAGCACTGCCTCATTTTATAGTAGGAGAAATTCCAGTTAGAATTTTTGAGTTTTCTTTTCTTTTCTTTTTGTTCCACAGTTTACAGTCTTCAAAGCTAAACTAGGATTCATCGAGCTGTGCTCTACACACCTTGTAATACTTTCAATGTTTTTTTTCTGACAGCAATCATATTCAAGACCTTGAATTATCAACAGGGCTCTGTTCTCCTGAGCTGACTTATTTCCAGTGTGTGGCTTTGTTCCCCGTCAATTCAGTCAATCGGTCTTTGCTTCCAATCTGGTTGCTAGAAGCTAGGTTTTCCCCTCACCATTCACAACAAGCTCTGATTATAAATGATTTTAGATACTTATCATAACAAATCAAACTGTATAATAAGGGTGAGTATCTAAATGTTATATTCATATCATACACACACACAATCTGAAAAACACCTCTTTTTAATCCTCACTCAAGGATATTTTTTATTGATTTTAGGGAAGGGGGGAGAGAGAGAGAGAGAAGAGAGAGAGAGAGAGAGAGAGAGAGAGGAACATCCATGTGAGAGAAAAACATTGATCTGTTGCATCCCGTACATGCCCAGACTGGGATGGAACCACAGTCTAAGTATGTGACCTGACCAAGAATGGAACCCACAACTTTTTGTGAACTGGGTGACACTCCAAACAACCAGGCCACCTGGCCAAGGCTCTGAAAACACCTTTTTGAAGAGGGAGGGAAGCATATATTACAACAAACTATATTGTTTCTACGTAACTGCTGCACAGCATAGTGATAAGTGGTTTGGTCCAGGTAGAAGCAATACATTCAGGGTTTTTCAGCATTAAAGGAACATACAGGAGATAGAAATGTTACAGGAAGGCAAGACTAATTCCCTATTATATCCAATCGCAGTCATTTTATGTTTCTCCCTGCCTGCCATGTCCACCCCAAGTCCTTCAAATACAAGAACAATCCTGGAAGACGTAGATTGCCCTTCTAATTTGACAGAAAGTAGGTTCACTCAGTACTTTGTGTTGTTTTCATGACTTTACTGGTGGGGCTGCATCAGGCCCTCCAGTAAGCATCATGGCTTCTCTTAACTTAAATGGCAAAGGGCAGGATAAAAATGCTAAGATTTGGTTATTTATTCAAAAGGCAAACATAATGAGATGACACCGTCACCTCAGCTTTATAGTCGTTCTAGTATGTGGAGACAATTAGCCTCAGGAGCGTTAGTGCACAGTGAGGGGCATTTGCTGTTGTTTTGTTTTATTACTTTCAGGTCCATTCTGAGGCACATTCTAGTTAATATTTGCTTCCATTGTACAACATGGCCCATTTCCGGATCATGTATAGGTAGCGCCAAAGGACAGTGAAGAGAAAACAGGAGATTCTGTCCCAGATTTGAGAAATAGAGCCTTGAAGAGGTATCCAGTGACACTCCATGGGAGGCACAGAGGACAAAGTCGTGGAGATGCTGAAAGTCACGGTTCAGAAAACGCCAAAAGAACAAAACTGGGGAGTTGGGCAACACAGACACAGGATGGGACCCACTAGCAACCTGAGAAACCAGTCAGACCTGGCAGGCAGCTTGGGCCAAACAGCAGTGCTCATGCCTGGCCTGGTGTGGCTTTAATCAGTAGCACATACGTTTTTACTGCATCCAGGAGTCTTAAAGGCACAGCCCGATTTTGCACCTGCCAAATTCATTCTTTAAGAACCATCTTGAATTGAACCTACTTCTCAACGGTCGTGATTACATTTGGTAAGTGGACTACTGTGGATGCTTCCAGATAAGCATCACATAATCTGCTACTTAGTTGTACACTTTTGCTGCCTGTGGGTGGTCTCATTTTATTATCATAATGTCCTCAGGGTCAGAGATCCTGTTCCCAGCTAGACATTTTCAATAAATAGCAGAAGGGTTCTAGCTGACCAGTTTAACATCTGTAAAGACAGGTTGCTCAGACACCCATTTTTGGGGAAAAATACAGACACCCATTTTGAGGAGAAAACCAAGTCCAGATACCCATTTTGTGAAACCAAACACTTTTATTTAATTGATTACCAAAAAAACTTTTACTTGATTATCAACATAAATTCTGAAATACATTTTTTTAAAGACTTTGAATGAGTAAGATTTAGAAAACCATGTTTCAAATATATTTTCAATGCCCGTTCTCAGTTTGGGAAATGTATTGTCAATGGCCCATCTTCAGGGGTGGTATCTGGGCAGCAAGTGGGTGACTGCTTGCTTTCTGGGCCACAGATAATTCCACAGCAATCGTCTGAATGTTCAGAACAGCGGAGGATGGACAGCGGATCCATTGCTGGGAAACATCACCTCTGTAATGGCCTTTGTCACATTTTGCAGCATATAAAACATCTGTGGGAGGCAAATATGACCCACTTAGTTTGCAGCTAGCTCTTTAGGGTTCATTTGTCTTCACAGATGTGCCAGTAAAGACACTAAAGGCTTGGTGGAGTGTGTTCTTCAGGGAAGTTTCATTTACTCTTTAATGCAACAACCATTTATAAATACTGTGGGAAAAAACAATCATTTAAAAGAAACTCATCAGTGGCAATACCATCTTATTCTGAATGCTGATACAAAGGAACCAAGCCAAAGCTGATTTAACTTCCTCAGTGATGTCCTCTACTAATTATCCCTTTCCAGCATGGAATGATCACAAAGTCTGGAAGGGACGTTAATGTTCTCTTTGTTGTTCCTGACATAATTATGTGCTGCCCCCACGAGAGGGCTTTCTTCCACGGGATTTTAAGTCTTTGACCTTCAGCAAACCAAGCAGACAAGACGGCTCTTGATGCCCATATTTTCTATGCATTGCAACATGATTATCTTACTGGAAGGTGAACATGATAAGAACTTACCTGGCTAGAGAAATATAAATGTCTTCCTGTGTGTGTGTGTGTGTGTGTGTATGTGTGTGTGCATTTAATGCAAGGCTACAGGTCAGAGACAGAAAAATATCTCTATCAGAAAGAAAGTAAAAGCCCAGGTGGTGTAGCTCAGTGGTTAGGTGTTGACCCATGCACCAAGAGGTCACTAGTTTGATTCCCAGTCAGGACACATGTTCAGGTTGTGGGCCTGATCCCTAGTGGGGGGCATGTACTAGAAGGCGGCCAATTGATGTGCTTGCTCTCTCATCAATGTTTTCGATGTTTCTATCTCTCTCTCCAGCTCCCTTTCTCTCTCTCTGAAATCAATAAAGAGGGAAAAAAATATTTTTTAAAGTAAAGACCTGGGCAGTGTTTCTCAGTGGTTACAGCATCATCTTGCACACTCAAGGGTCACAGGTTTGGTTCCTGGTCAAGGGCAGGTACCTGGGTTGCAGGTTTGGTCTCAGGCCCAGTCGGGGTGCAAGCAAGAAGCAACCGATTGATGTCTTTCTCACATCGATGTTTCTCTCTGCTCTCTCTTTCTCTCTCTCCTTCTCCCCACTCCCTTCCATTCCCTCTAAAAATCAATGGAAAAAATATCCTCTGGTGAGGATTAACAACAACAAAAAGTAAGGCCCTGATCTGGTGTGGATCAGTTGTTTGGAATTTCTTCCTGTGTACTGAAAGGTTGCTTGCTCCATCCAGGTAGAGGATGTATAGGGGGCAGCTGAGGAGTGTTTTGTTGTTACATCAATGTTTCTCTCTGTTCCTTATTCCCTCTATAAAAATCAATACAAATAGAAGTAAGGTACAGACTGACAAGTGTCAGAAGAGGGGGTTGGGAGAGGGAAGAAATAAACCAGAGAATTTATATGCATATATGCATAGCCAATGGACATAGACAACAATGCTGGGGACAGGGTGGGATCGGGAGAATGTGTCAGTGGGAGGAAAAGGAGAAATATCTGTAACAAAGATAAATTAATAAATTGCAAAAACATAAGAGTAAGTAATGATGAGAAAATAAAATGCCCATTAAACAGCTAAAGGTGTTTCTTTAGCAAGTAACAACACATGTGGATGAATTTTTTTTTTTTCCTGTGCTCTCCAGTTAAATTGTATGAAAGCTCAAATAGGTGAAGTAACAGAAGATTGGATATTGGGTCCTTTTCTCTTTTAGAGGGGTTTTCTTCAATGGGAAATCTGACCTTCCTAGGAAAACATACTTTAGTAATACTCTTGGCTCTCATCATGCTTATCTTGTCCAAGTTTTCATATCATATTCACTGGCACGCTCTTGGCATGTCATTTTGTACTTTGTTCCTGGAATCTGTCATGTGTAATGTCATTGACTTAACATTGTAATAATTAGAAAAGATGTAAAAAATTATAAAGGTTTTCTAGGCCAAGTACCAGTAGGTGGTAGTGGCTTAGAACACTATCACTAACCTTCTGGAGTTCGGGTAAGACCATCAAAACCTACACCCTATCACCCAAAGAAGTGATTAACTAGAACGTTTTCAAGTAGTGGTGTACATTGAAGAAAGCATATTATTTTGGTATTGGGTTGCTTTTACTCACTTGGCAGCATATGGCTGCCTTGTCACCCCACTGTCCTTTTTCACTTTAGATATGTTTCTTTGTCCATTTTTTCTGACGCTATCCATGAGTATAAAATTATCATAGTCGCCCTGGCCGGTTTGGCGCAGCGGTTGGAGCGTCGGCCTGCGGTACTGAGAGACCCGGGTTCGGTTCCCGCTAAGGGCATATACCTCGGTTGCAGTTTGTCCCCGGCCCTGGTTGGTCATGCGGGTGGCAGCCACTCAATGTGTCCCTTCACATCGATGTTTCTCTCTCTCTCTTCCTCTCTCTCCCTCCCGCTCTATCTGAACAAAAAAATAAATAAATAAAATTATCATAGTCCCATTCTCATGTATGATACAGTTCCTTGTATTAAAAAAGATAAGAAAATAAAACCTACTGCATTTGCAAGATGTCAATCAAAAAAGGGACATTTCAAAGCATGAAAATCACACACAGAGACTTTTGCAACAATTTTCTTTGCTAAACCATCAGATTAGAAATATTGTTTGTGAACATTCATTAAGTTGTACATTTGTAATTGGTCCACTTTATGCATGTTTTGCATTAAAAAAAAAAAAAAAAAGGTGACATTTAAAAGCAGTACCCATCCGTATTTTCCTTTGGGCAGGAAGCTTAGAGCTTATTCTTGCCTGAGGAGATCAAGCCCATTCATGCTTGATATTAGTCTGACTGCCTGTTAGTGGGGTGAGCAAATGAGAGGCTTCTTCTGAGGTGGGGAAACTTCATTCACAGATCATCATTAAACTGAGGTTTGTAAATATTTAAAAAGTTACAATCTCCATCTGAGTTTTGGACTGTCTGGGGTCCTTTGGGTGGCAAGCAGATTAAGTTGTCTACGCCCTTTGAGCCAGTAAGCCATGAGAGATATGTATACAAAATACACATGCAATCTAATATGAGACTTGTTTATGCAGTAGAATATTGTATGTTGAAGAACAGCATGTTAAAGAGGTTTTTTTTAGTGTCTGTTGTGTTTTTCAATATCTCTGTATCTGGATTCACTTCTGAAGTCCCAGTTCTTAAGTTACAGAGCCCTGTACGTGCGCAAATGCACATAAACACCAAACACAATTACTTCCTTTTCTTGGATTCCAGGGACCGGATCTATTAACGCTAATAGTAGAGCTGAGTCAGAAAAGTAGGTTTAAATAAAACCAAATTTAAACTCCACTTTAAAGAATGGTTCGGTTTTATGTACAAATGTAACAACAATTACCAGGAAAGGAGTGACTGCGGTTTCAGGGGCTTTGATGCAAAATAATCATGTTCAATTACTTCTGGATTTCATTTATTTTTCTCAGAATAGAGCCCACTCTATACTTATATTGATTTTCTTGACAGTTCAAATATTTCTTCTTATGTCCAGCTTGTGTGGCTCAGTTGATTGAGCATCATCCCATGGACTGAGAGGTCCCGGTTCGATCCTGGTCAGGGCATATGCCTGTATTGTGGGTTTGATCCCCAGTAAGGGGCATGCAGGAGGCAGCTGATCAATGTTCCTCTCATTGATGTTTTTATCTCTCCCTCCTTTCCTCTCTATCTAAAATGACAACAAAAACAAAACAATAAAAAGTGTATTTAAAAATATATATTTCCTCTTATGATGTATATAGTCTATTTCTACCCAGCAATGTCTAGACATCTCAGCTTCCAAAGGAAGAAAAAAGACAGCATCACCAATTAAGTCATTCTCTCGTCATTTCCATTGTTGTTTACATAGCATATGTCTACTGGAACAAGAGACTTTTGGGGGGTTGGGTTAGAGAAAAAAAGTAAAAAAGAAGGCCACTCTAGAAGTTGAAGGTTTCTTAAAAATTCTGGTACATGAATGGGAGAAAAAAAGGAATAAAAAAGTCAATGAAGTATTCAGAAAGATAATATTTAAACACCATTATTTATTTGATTTTTAGATTACAAAACATAAAATTTATTTATCTTCACAGTTACTCTCTGAGGTAGCAGAGGAAGTAAGGGGGAGAGAAATAAAAGGGTATAAAGAAGAAAGGAGAAGGGAGACAGGCAGGGAGAGGACGGAACAGACAGGAAGAAAGAGGGAAAAGCTCCAAAGGACATGTGACCTCACTGAGGCCAGCTTCAGGGCGTGTGACCTGTGCCATCTGCACAGGGCCCACGCTCAGAGTGGCCTGTGCTGCTGCAATGCTCTGCTCTCTCCCCACTGACCATCTGACTCCTTCCTCAACAAGCAACTCTGTGTGTTCTCCGTGCACCGGGCCTTGTGAATTAGGTAACCTATCCCGGGTAGAAGGTTGGTAAGAGACATGAAAAGACAGAAAATGCCAAGTGAAAGGGTTAGTAATGTTTTATAGGGTAAAGATAAAAGCTTGCAAAAGGCAGAAAACTGTGAAAATTGTGCTGCTTGCATAGACCTTTGTTCAGCCTTCTGTTGAGTATGGATTATCTGGATTATTCACAAGACAATGAATCACCCAGCAGATGCAGGATGAAATACCAGACCAGTCCTACTGCAAAGTGGCCAGTGGGCTAGGCAGAGTACATCAATAAGAACTGCCGGAAGCTAAAAGTAGAGTGTATAACCTACACCCCAACTGCTATTTGAGACTGAAACATTTTCAACTCAGCCCACCTGCACCCAGGCCCATACAATAAAGCCGTTTTGCTCTACATTGGCCTTGCATTATGGATGTGATATCCCACCGTCTCAGACCTTTTACCAAAAAACCACTCTTTTATTATTTATATACTGACTATAATCATGAGTACATTGCTAAACATATAGGTCCCTATTCCTATAGTCCAGGTTTCAGGAGAAAGGAAGAATCACAAGCAGGTTTGAGAAGGAAGAAGGAGAGGGAAAGGAAGGAGGTATACTATAGATAGAAAAAGATATTCTAGATCCATGTTTTGGAGACTCAACATTCTCAGTTTAATTTCCAGTTGCTATATGGTGGTTCAGATATTTCTGCCCGTTGTTCCGAGTGGGGTGGGAGTAGTTTAGATGATTGTGGTAGTGTCATTATTGGGATAAAAGAACCTAGGCTAGTCTTTATCTCTGTTCACTTTTAGGACCCAGGGAACAGAGACAAGCCTTCCAGATTCTGCAGGACCTTCTCCGCTTTCTGTGAATGTGGAGGTGCTGCCAGAGCAGGCTCAGGCATGAGGAGGTGGGGGGACTGTTTCTTCACTTGGTGATAACAAGGTAATAGTTTATAAGACATAGTTACAGTGATATCTCACACACAACATGGACCTCTCAGGTAGACCAAATGAAAGAATTTCTACAATGTTTTTTTTTGAGAAAGGAGCATGGATTATTAATGTACAACAAGTAAGAGATCCAAGCTTAGCAGAAGATACAAATAACTTAATTTTTCTGATCACTTGAGGCTCAGGGCCTCTCTAGGGAGAGGTCAGCACAGCTCACTATGAAGACAGGATCCTTCCAAAGCAAGAACAGCAGCCCGGCTGGTGTGGCTCAGTGGTTGAGTGTCCACCCATTCACCAAGAGGTCGGTGGTTCGATTCCCCAGTCAGGGCACAAGCCCAGGTTGTTGGGCCCGATCCCCAGTGGGGGTCATGTAGGAGGTGGCCAATCGATGTTCTCTCTCATCAATGTTTCCATCTCTCTCTCCCTCTCCCTTCCTCTCTCTCTAAAATCAATAAAGAAAAAGTATTTTTAAAAATATTTTAAAAAAAAGAACAGCAGGGGCTGGGGACAGGGTTCCATACAGTGAGGAGCACAGCCCCAGGGAGGAGAAAGGAGCAGGTGCTCTCCCTGATTCCTTCCCCAAGAAGCCCCGTGTTTATGCACGGGTGACTTTCACTGGGGGGAAAGGATTGCCTATAGAGAAATTTTTCACCCTTCCGTCTCTTAGAAAAAGTTTCAGGCCCTGGTGACACTTGCTTCACCTGAACCTCCGGACTGCAATCTGCACGTAACTTACCACCACCTCTACTTTCAAAAAGCTTAACATCCATTTATCTAGACCAAAGCAGTAGGCTGAATTTTCTCCCTGAGAAAGTGCTCCAGGGAATCGGAGTTACCTTAATCTCACTTTAAAGTGCAACAAAGGACATGCAAGACTTGTGTTTGCTGACACGGGGACAGAAGCACTGCCCTGAGAACTGCGCAGGCCCCTCGGTCAGTTCTGGCTTTGCCTGATAGCAAGGGCTGTCTCCAAGCAGGAGGAGGGCCCCTGCCAAGTCTGGCTTAATGGTGGTGCTTGCAAGGTGCATTTATGTAAATTCAGGTATTTTGAGAGGAAATAAATCCCAGTCCTATGTAAAAGCCCCTTACTCCCTCCTTTATTTGCTGATACATAATAAAGTACACAGAACAAAAGTGGATGACATTTAGCCTATGCTCAGGCTGCGAAGATACAAAAATGTCAGAATCAATTTAAACTGGCTTGTTATTTCAGCTGGGACTGTGTTCTGTCCTGGGGAAAAAATGGGAAGGATGAAGGGGGGACCTAAAAGAGCCAAATTCTTCATTTAGGGAATTGGAAAAAGGGGGAATTAACAATGATGAAAGATAGAAAATAAGGGCAGTCAGTATGACATATGCCTAAGACATCCTACTGTTTCCTAATTTAGTCCTGGATTGCAAAAGAGCAAGTTCAATAAATCAGGAGCACACAAAAGTTTGCTTTGGAAAAATAGTCTGAAACACTGAATAAAGAAGCATTTAAATGTGGGAGGAGTTAATAAGGAATATATCTTGATTATGCAGTAGATACGTGAGTTGCTTGAGATGAGTTCAGAATGAGCTCAGTGAAAGTTTTACAAAAGCTAATTCTGAGATAGAAATTAATAATGCCAGAGTCAGAAGAATAATAGTAGGAAAAAAATCTATCTATCCATCCATCCATCCATCCATCCATCCATCCATCATCTATCTAGGTAGCTAGTTTAAAAAAAGAGAGGAAAAACTATGGAAAAGGAGGCTGGGAAACTAAGATCCTTAGATGAATGTCTAGGCTACAAAAAAAATTAACCAAGGAATAGAGAAGCCTTAATATCTACCTGATTTTTAAAAAATTAGTTAATTCATACTTAATTCTGCATTAGATAGTTAAGTAAGCCAGACAATATTAATAGATAGATAGGTGATAAATAGGATTCACAGATGCACATAACAAAAAAGAGAAATTAAGACAACTTAAGCATACTCATGTCCAGCCAGTGTGGCTCAGTGGTTGAGCATCGACCTCTGAATCAATAGGTTGCGGTTTGATTCCTGGTTAGGACATGTCCAAGTTGTGGGCCAGATCCCCAGTGGGGAGCATTCAGGAGGTGGCCAATCGATGTTCTCTCTCATCGATATTTCTATCTCTCTCCCTCTCACTCCCCGCCTCTTCAAAATCAATGAAGAAAAAAAAATGCACTCACAAATAATTATTTGATCCAAAAAGACTTTAACAATTTTAAAGCTACAAGTAGGTACAAATCAATGAGAAAAACATACCTTTAAACCTCTGCGGGTCATAGTATGCAACTTCATGAGCTATGGGACATTTGACAGGAAAACCACTGATCAGTGGACAGAACTTACAAGAATCCTTTTGATGCCAGAGTGTGTTCTGTCTCGAGCTCATGTTCATTTGAATACTGCACAGGAAGAAAATAAGGATAAAATGCAAGATGGAACTTAAAGGTTTTAAAGGTTTATGAAAGACATTTACAGAAATAAAAGAACTATAGTTCAGATCTGTAGACCAGAGCTGCCCATAAAACCAATTTTTACATTTATGAATTCCCAAGAAGAAAGAAGCATTTAAGATACCTTTCACTGAGAGAGGAGTTAATAAATCCAAGTGAATTTCCTACGAAGGAACACCATGACAAGTTCCTTGGCCTCGCTTCCTTCCTATCTAATGAGAGTCAGTCCTGGCCAACAGCAGCAATGTGGACCTTGTAGGTTTTGTATTGCTAATGTGGTGACTTACCTGCTCCTATCTGTGAGATCTGGTAAATTAAAGTCATAGGAATGAAACTCATTGCATTTTTTCATCTTGATCATGTGGATCTGCCATTTAAAGAGAACATTATCAGCCACAACCTTCAAGGAAAGAGTCAACCATTACATATGATAGTGAAATATCCAAGCCACATAAGAAAATAATCAACGATTAAGACATATCTATTAGTTCTACTCTGTACACTATCTACCATTCAATGTAAGCACTTACGGGTGCTGAACCGGCTCAATTCACCACACTGGACAGAGACCCAAGATGCTCAGGTGATGATGTCATCCAGATTAAGTCTAAAGGAGGTTCTCTTGTCTGAGAGAAAAAAAAAAACAAAACCTCAAAATTGAAAACAGTCAATCTGGGACATTAAATTTGGGAACTTAAATGCAAATTGGAATAGAATGAATTTTGGTCTTCTTTTGAATTTTGGTCTCATTGGATGTTTATTTAATAAATGAAAGTCTAGAGTCAGCTGTTGGCAGACTCTTCTCCATGAGTCACTTATACTCCAACCTGTCTCGCTGGTCATACTCCGAGGTCAAGGCCCAGACTGCTCTGTCCGAGACATTATTGTGTTTGTGATGAGCAACCTTGAGGAATGAGGTAATGTCTCTGTAGAAAAGAATGAGTGCACTAACAGGGTGCTATAAAGCAGTGGGGTCTCCAGGCTCAATTTCTCCTGTATCAAAATCTATTGCTGCTTCAGGCATCTCTCTGGGCCAGTGGTTCTCAACTGAGTGATTTCCCTCCCATAGTTCTAAACTGAAAAATAAACCAATATATATACAGGGTTGGGCAAATGAAAGTTTACAGTTGTTCATATGGAAAATAATACAATAATTAATAAATAATAATACAAGAATAAACTATTTTGTGTATTCAGAACTGTAAACCTACTTTTGCTCCATTCATATATGTATGTGTGTGTGTGTATATATATATTTAATGTTATGATATAATATATATTATAATATATAATATACACTATTATATAATATACTATTATTTACACTATTATACATTTCATCCATATAATAGATATATAACATATTTATATACTCTTTATAGTATACACACACACACACACATACTTTTTCTATAGGTTTTCATTTCTCTGGAGAAACCTAATACAGTTTCCTTTGCATTAAAATTTATATGTTTCATTAGAGAATAAACTTTCACTTCACGCTCCATGCTCTTCTTTCTTTTACACTTGTCTTGATATCAGTACATTTTTCACAATATTTTAACTATTATTTATGAAATACAAGAGGAAAACTGTGTCTTATTTACTAATATATTTCCAAGGTTGTTGAATAAAAGTGTCCCTGTGGATTTATGATTGTTGTATTGTGCTAGTATGAATGAATAAGTAATTAATTAAAAACAAATTAAGGCCTGAATTATAATTCTTATTTTATTCTTTAACAAGTTCAAATAATGCCTACAGCAACACCTGTCATCAGTGGATCACGACAGCATTCCGTTTAATGAGAACTGAAAAAGCTTCCATGAATCACACCATCAGCTGATATTTTGAGAAACACATTTACCCTGAACCACTCTTCCAACAAACAGAGTGGTCCATGGTGCAACATTCTATTCTGCTTTCTGAACAATGTATCCCGTGAAAAGTAAATTCAGCCACTTCCAAGATTACCTTAAAATTTCACAAAACTATCTTTTTGATGTTCACACTTTTGCCAAACTTCCCAAAAGTTTACATTCGAGAGATACATCAGATATTTTCCCTCCCACATCCAAAAGCCACAGAGTTCTGCTGCATTTGTGGGGCAGGGGGTGGTCTACATACCCTGAAGTAATTCTTCTCAAACCTGCATTTCCATGAAGATCACTTGAACTGATTTGATAATAAACCTATGGCCAAGACCTACAAGCCCACACACATCAGAATCCCTGGGGGAAAGGTTGGAGTATTCTTTTTTTTTTAAAAGTTCTCCAGAATTGAAAACCACTCTCCTATATGACCTGGCTCTGGTATGTCTTTCTAAATTGCTCCCCTATATTCTATTCCTTGCTTATGTAACTCCGGTACCTTTGGGTTTTTGTGGTTCCTTGAATAAGCCAAGCTTACTTCCAACTCAGAAACTTTCATTTTGTGGTTTTTTTGTTTGTTTGTTTGTTTTTGCCTGTGTTCCTCACATTGCTCTTTTTCTCATTTTTCTCAGGTCTCTCTGCTCAAGAAAAATGTCCCTTGCACTCTACCTAGAGGAGCACTCTCGTCATGCCCCCTGGCCGACTTGGTTTTTCTTTAGAGCACTCAGTCTGACATGTGTATATGTATGTACTTCTGTCTCTCCCACCAGAACATAAAGTTTACGAGCAGGGTCATTTTCTGTCTTGTCCTTCATCTATCTTTAATGCTTAAAGTATTTATTAAAATATAAATGATGGCTAAAGCATGCATTCAAATGTAAATGATGCTGAGTGAAAAACTGTATTAATTGAAAGCTCCAATCCAAAGATAGGGGATGCGTCACAAAAGGTCTATAACCTGACTCATGGCCCTTTCCCAGATTATAATCTACTAAAGTTCAGAAATGAGAGCTAGGACATTGTCCCGGAACCAGCTGTGGAAGGCAATGGACGGCCTGCAGGTATGCTCCGGCGCCTACACCGGCTTCTGATAAAGATAGGCTGTGATTCAAAGTACTTGGTAAATAATCCAGTGTCTTTGCATTCCATTTCTTCCTCCATCAAGTTAAAAAATGAGACTTAAGTTCTGCCGGTGTGGCTCAGTGGTTGAGCGTCGACCCATGCACCAAGAGGTCACCAGTTTGATTCTCGGTCAGGGCACATGCCCAGGTTGTGGGCCCAATCCCCAGTGGGGGGCATGCAGGAGGCGGCCAATCAATGTTCTCTCTCATGGATGTTTCTATCTCTCTCTCCCTCTCCCTTCCTCTCTCTCTAAAATAAATAAAAAAGAAAAAAAAACTTAAAAGATTTTTGCTTCTCACGTTCACCTTTTATGAAGAGCTGGGTGGACAGGGTGGACAATTTAGGAAGACTTTTCTCTTTGAGGACATGGATCATCAAGGAATGATGTCTGAGGTTTCGGAGTAACATGAACTAGAGGCAGGGCCTAACCATTCTTTGCTGACATAATTCCTTAGTCAAACATGCATGAATGTTAGGATTGACAAATAGTAGTTTGGCTGATTAGGAATATTACCAGTAAAGAGGAAAAAGAGATAAGAGTACAGTAATTCTTTCCTGGCTGTGTGCTTACTACAGATGGCTGTGGATCTCATCCCCAACACAGTTCCCTTTGAGAATCTGTACCACCTTTGTTTCTTCCCCCAATGCCTGTGTTCATTCACTGCCATTGCGCGTACTTAGCGTCAGGTGGCTGTACACATACCTGCACACTATGGGCACTGCCGTATCTATGTGCTCTAAATCCCAGCAGATTAGACGCAATGACACCATCTGCCAAGTTCCGATTATAATTTTTACAACCTCATTGATTTCTTTCAGATAGTTTTACTTTTACACAGATAATGATGCATGTTTTTTCGCTTTCGATTTCTCCCTTCAACCAAATGATATGACTTGATGGTTCTATGCAGGGATCAGAATTGGCCACGGTGATGTTCACAGAAGAGACAGAGCGTACTTGAGTTTTGTGCACTGTCTCCTCTCTTTGCATTAGGGGTCTCAGCTCCAACACCTTCAACCACATGGCAGCAACATTCAGCTGCTTTCTGTAGGACACACTTCTCAGGTGTGCCAGCCTTGACGTGGCATAGTCACTGGCTGTAGAACATGCATTTCAAGAACAACTCCTCTGATACAGTTTTCTGTTAGAGCTAAATATGAATGAAATATAGGCTTGACTATAAAGTGTTCCACAAATCTAAAGGGCCTCCAAAGTCTCTACTATAACAAAAAACTGACCCCTACATAAAATGGTGTTTCCAACTACTTTCACATAGCCCATGGATTGCCACATCAGTCACTGTTATTTGCCATATCATGTCAGTGAAATCAAAGGAGAGGAGGTGCTTTGCCCACATCCTCTGAGCTGCTGAGTGAAATAGACCTCAGTTCTCCAAAACCTCCCGACATCACCTCTCCTCTGCATACAATGCTTCTTTGCCCCAGGTTTGATAGAAAAGTTTCTCGTCTAAGTTGTGTTTCTAACTAGGGTTCATCTTAGGCCACCCTTATGTCTGCCGATTCATGCTTGTTTCTCCATGTCTTACTCTTTCTCAGACTAAAAGCACCCTCAGATTCTTCTCATATGGTACCCCTTCATCTCCCAAATGCTACCTCATACCACCTCCCCCCACTTCCATCCTCTTGAATTCCAATTCCTGTTTTTGAATTTGGAAAATAATCTAATAAACAAATCCTGGTTGTCTTCACCGGAGAGAAGTACCTTACATTTCCATTCTTTTGCTGCCTTTGTAATGTGTGTATATTTCAATGGAAAGTAATAAACCAAATATTTTGGTAGCAGTCCCATTAGGCACATTGAAAGAGTGAATATGATCAAAGAGATAATCTGACATAGCCCAGTTTTACCACAAATTAGCTGTTACCTTTCTTTTGCTTTAAATTTTTTTTTTTTTTAATTTATTGACTTTAGAGAGAGAGGAAGTGAGAAAGAGAAAGATATAGCAACATCGATGAGAGACAACATCTACTGGCTGCCTCCTGCATGCTCCCTACTGGGGATCAGACCCACAACCTGGGCATGTGTCCTGACCGGGAACCGAACTGGCGACTTCTTGATGCATGGGTCAATGCTCAACCACTGAGTCACACTGACGGGACTACCTTTTTATTTTTAATATAAATATGTTTATGGTTGTATTATTTGCTAAAGTTTAATATACTATTAATGATAATACCAAAGTGATTGGTAATAATAGACATGGACAAAGTAAATGATTTCTATAAAATCACAATAATATCTCAAAAGCACATTTCAAAAGTATAGGATTGCCAGCTATTCTAATTCCTGTTTCCACTGTATTTAGAGCCTCAACTCACCATGCAGATGATGTACTTACTCTCCTCGCTGGGTTAGGGCCTGCTTCTCACCCCAGATGGATGGGATGACCCCTGAAAGAGATCAGACTGCCCCGAGGACTGAAGCAGGACCTAGCACTGTCTGAACATAAAGGGAATGATCATGCCAAACCATATACTTACCCCTAATGACAGCGAAAAGTATTTCTCAATCCTGTTCCATCTCTACACAGCAGCAGAATTTGTTAAGCTTGCATATTTCAGTTTTACTACCGAGATGCATCGTGACCATCAGATCCAGGATTTAGCCAGCAGTTATGCCTTCAGAAGAGCACCTTGAACCAAACAAACAAAACCCAGAAAATTCAACTGAAGGAAATTGGTGAGACAAAGAAATGAAATATTTCAATCCATGTTCATTGGGTATTCGTTTTGTACACAGCATTATATAGAAATGAAAGCCCCCGTCCTCACAGAGCATATTATGAAATATGGGGAAGCCAGACATAAACACACACAGAAAAGCAGCTGATTGTAGGGGGCATGGGAGAATGCCAAAGAAGTTCTCTAGGGGAAGGGTCCTATAAAACTTTGAAGAACAAAGTCATTATTGGTATTCAGAAGGTGTTTCCTGATGAAAGGTGTAGGCTTGATTTGAGTCTCTGATGAAGTCAGTCTTGTTTACAAGGATGCTCTTGCTGCCTTTTATTACCCACATCCCAAGTATAGCCATCTCAGTACGGTGACGGGACTTTTCTAATTTAACAGCAACTGAAAAGGAGAGGAAAAGGGAGTTCTTTGATCCTTGTACCTTCTCTTCACTGACTGTCTCTTTTTAATTTCATCATCACTGATACAAATGGGCACTTTGCTTGCTCAGGAGCTTGGTGGAGGTGGCAGAGGCCCTATACCAAGCAGTTGTACTGGACGTGCCTTGGCCAAAGGAGTGGAGATCAGGCTGAAAGGGGAGGCCAAATAGACAGGCTACATGTCCAATCAGGAGGATGAAACCACGTAGTTCAGATCAGGATGAGTTTAAGTTTTCAAGTGCTCTGAGATGAAGAGGAGAGACAATAGGCCGCTTGGGGATCTAACAGACTTACTGACACTGCAGCTGGCAATCAGACAGTATTCATTGTCAGGTGCTGTGAGATGTGCTGGGTATTTGGGAGGCTCAGTGGTTGAGCGTCAACCCATGCACCAAGAGGTCTCTGGTTCCATTCCCCATCAGGAAACATGACCAGGTGGCGGGTACAATCCCCAGTGGGGGGCATGCAAGAGGCAGCCAATCATTGTTCTCTCTCATCTCAATCAATGTTCTTTCTCATTGATGTTTCTATCTCTCTCTTCCACTCTCTTTTAAATCAATAAAAAGAAAAAAAATGCTTCTGTTTGCTCAGGTTAAAACCTTTGGTCTTATTATTTTCTTTTTTTTTTTAGATTTTATTTTATTATTATTTTTAAATTTATCTTTATTGTTGAAAGTATTATAGATGTCCCTCCCCCCTTTTTCCTACATTCCCCACCTCCAGGCCTTTATCGCACTATTGTCTGTGTCCATGAGTTATGCACATATGCATATAAATTCTTTGGTTAATCACTTCCCATTCCCCTCTCCCCCTGTCCTCTGAGGTCCCCTAATCTCCTCCAGGCTTCCATGTCTCTGGATCTATTTTGTTCATCAATTTACTTTGTTCATTAAATTCCACATGTAAGTGAGCTCTTCAATAAATGGTGTTAGGAAAATTGGACAGGAACATGCAAAAACAAAAAGAAAGAAAAGAAAAGAAACTAGACCACCAACTTACACCATATACAAGAATAAACTCAAAACAAATTAACGACTTAACATAAGTCATGAAACCATAAACATTATAGAAGAAAACTACAGGCAGTAAAATCTCAGACATCTCATGTAGCAATATTTTCATCGATACATTGCCTAGGGCAAGAGAAATAAAGAAAAACATAAACAAAAGGGACTACATCAAAAAAAAAAAAAAAAAGCTTGCACACAGCAAAATAAACCACCCACAAAATGGGTAGGGATCACACTGTATGGGAAATCATGTTTATCAATGACACATCTGATTAAGGGTTAATTTCTTTTCTGTTTTTTTATATTTATTTATCTATTTTATTAATTTATTTTTGTTACAAATGTTTCCCCCTTTTCCCACATTGACAGCCTCCTCACCATCACCCTCAACCCTTCCCTGGCTTTGTTGTCCATGTCCATTGGTTATGCGTATATGCATATAAGTTCTGAGGTTTATCTCTTCCCTCCCCCCACAACTGACTCTGAGGGTTGTCAGTCTGTACCCTACTTCCACGTCTCTGGGTCTACTCTATTCTACAGAGTGTTATGTTCATTATATTCCACAAATAAGTGAGATCATGTGGTATTTGTCTTTTTCTGCTTGGCTTGTTTTGCTTAGGATAATACTTTCCTGGTCCCTCCTTTGTCTCAAAGGATAAGAGATCTTTCTTTCTTACAGCTGCATAGAACTTCATTGTGTATATGTACCACTGCTTTTTTATCCATTCGTCTACTGATGGACACTTGGGCTGTTTCCAGATCTTAGATATTGTAAATAGTACTGCTACGAGCATGGGGGTACATATATTCTTTCTGATTGGTGTTTCAGGCTTCTTAGGGTATATTCCTAGAAGTGGGATCACTGGGTCAAATGGAAATTCAATTTTTAAATTTTTGATGTAACACCATACTGTTTTCCACAGTAGCTGCACCAGTCTGCATTCCCACCAGCAGTGTACTAGAGTCCCCTTTTCTCCACACCCTCCCCAACACTTGTTGTTTAATGATTTGTTGATGGCGGCCATTCTGACAGGTATGAGGTGATACCTCGTTGTTTAATTTGCATCTCTCTGATGATTAGTGATGTTGAGCATTTCTTCATATGTCTCTTGGCCATTTGTCCTGTTTGTCGAGGTGTCTATTTAATTCCTCTGCCCATTTTTTAATTGGGTTCTTTGTCTTCCTTTTGTTGAGTTGTATAAATACTCTACATATTTTGGAAACTAACTCCTTATCTAATGCATCATTGGCAATGATGCTACCCATACAGTGGGTTGCCTTTCCATTTTGGTGGTTGTTTTTCTTTTTTTGCTGTGCAGAAGCATTTGAGTTTGATGTAGTCCCATGTGTTCATTTTTTCCTTTGTTTCTGTTGCCTTAGGTGATGCATCAGTGAAAATTCTGTTGTGTCTGATGTCCGAAATTTTGTTGCCTACAATCTCTTCTAGGATTTTTATAGATTCATGAGTCACATTTAAGTCTTTTATCCATTTTGAGTTTATTTTTGTTTATGGTGTAAGTTGATGGTCTAGTTTCATTTTTTTTTTTTTTTGCATGTAGCTGTCCGATTTTCCCAACACCATCTATTAAAGAGGCTGTCCTTACTCCACTGTATGCTCTTACCTTCTTTGTCAATATTAATTGAGAATAATGTCTTGGGTCAATTTCAGGGTTCTCTTTTCTGTTTCACTGGTCTATATGCCTGTTCTTGTGCCAGTACCAGGCTGTTTTCATTACAGTAGCTTTGTAGTATAACCTGATAACTGGTATTGTGATCTCACCTACTTTGTCCTTATTTTTCAAGATTGCTGTGGCTATTCAGGGTCTTTTTTGGTTCCATATGAACTTTTGCAGCATTTGTTCTAGTTCTGTGAAGAATGTCATTGTTAGTTTGGTGGGGATTGCATTGAATCTATAGATTTCTTTGGGTAATATGGACATTTTAATGATGTTAATTCTTCCAATCCATTAACAAGGTATGTGCTTCCAATTTTTTATATTTTCCTCTACTTCTTTTTTCTCCGGACCGCAAGCGGACGCTCTAACCGCTGAACCAAACCGGCCAGGGCTCTACTTCTTTTTTCAATGTCCTGTTGTTTTGTGCAAATAGGTCTTTTAAATCTTTGGTTAAGTTTATTCCTAGGTATCTTAATTTTTTGCTATGGTGGTAAATGGGATTGTTCTTTTAGTTTCGCTTTCTGTGAGTTCATTATTGGTGTATAAGAATGCCATCTATTTATTGACGTTAATTTTGTATCCTGCTACTTTGCCAAATTAATTTATTAAGTCTAGTAGATTTTTGATGGAGTCTTTAGGGTTTTGTATGTATAATATAATGTCATTTGCAAATAATGAGTTTTCCTTCCTCCTTTCCAATTTGGATACCTTTCATTTTTTCTTCCTACCTGATTGTTGTGGCTGAGACTTCCAGTACTATGTTAAATAAAAGTGGCAAAAGTGGGCATCCCTGTCTTGTTCCTGTTCTTAAGGGAAATACTTTTAGTTTTGCCTATTGAGTATGATTTTGGCTGTAGGTCTTTCATATATGGCCTTTATTATGTCAAGATATGATCCTTCTATTCCCAGGTTGCTGAGCATTTTTATCAGAAATTGGTGCTGGATTTTGTCAAATACTTTTTCAGCATCTATGGATAAGACCATGTGGTTTTCATTCTTTTTTTGTTTATGTGGTGTATCACATGTATGGATTTGCAAATATTGTACCAGCCTTGCATGCCTGGGATGAATCCCACTTGGTCATGGTGAATAATTTTTTTTTGATGTGTTGCTGGATTCGATTTACTAGGATTTTGTTCAGGATTTTGGCATCTATGTTCATCAGGGATATTGGCCTGTAGTTTTCTTTCTTTGTAGTGTCTTTATCCCATTTTGGAATTAGGATTATGCTGGCCTCATAAAATGAGTTTGGAAGTCTTTCTTCTTCTTCGGATTTTGGGAATAGTTTGAGGAGAATGGGTGTTAGTTCTTCTTTGACTGTTCAGTAAAACTCCCCCTTGAAGCTATCCAGGCATGGGCTATTGTTTGCTGGGAGAGTCTTGATTACCTCTTCAATTTCCTTAAATGTTACTGGTCTGTTCAAATTTTCCATCTCTTCCCGGTTCAGTTTTGGGAGACTATGTGTTTCTAGAAATTTGTCCATTTTGCTTCAAATGTCAAATTTGTTGCCATATAATTGTTCATAGTTGTTGTTAACAATCTCTTGTATTTCTGTGGTGTCAGTTGTTACTTCTCCTCTTTCATTTCTGATTTTGTGTATTTGGGTTCTCTCTCTTTGCTCCTTGGTGAGTCTAGCTAAGTCCATCAATAATCTTGTTTATCTTTTCAAAAACAAGGTCTTTGTTTCCTTGATCCTTTGAATTTTTTTTTGTTCTCTATGTCATTTGTTTCTGCTCTGATCTTTGCTATTTCCTTCCTTTGTTTGCTCTGGGGTTTTCTTTTTGTTTGCTTTCTAGTTCTTTAAGTTGTGAGGTTAGATAATCTATTAGAAATTTTTCTTTTTTCTTGAGGTAGATTGTAGTGCTATGAACTTTCCTCTCAGAACTGCTTTTATTGCATCCCATAGATTTTGTGTTGTGTGATCATTTTCATTGGTATCCAGGAAGTTTTTACTTTCTTCCTTGATCTCCTCAGTAACCCATTCATTGTTTAATAACATGCTATTTAGCCTCTATGTGTTCAAATGTCTTTGCATGCTCTTGTTGAAATTGATTTCTACTTTCATGCTATTGTGATCTGAGAAGATGCTTGATATGATTTCAGTTATCTTGAACTTGTAGAGACTTAGTTTGTGTCCTAACATGTGGTCTATCTTTGAGAATGTCCCATGTGCACTTGAGAATAATGTGAATTCTGTAGTGGTGGGGTGTAATTCTCTGTAGATATCTATTAAATCCATTTGGTCTAGTGCTTCATTTAGAGTCTCTGTTTCCTTGCTAATTTTTTGTCTAGAAGATCTATCCAGTGATGTCATTGGGGTATTGAAGTGCCCTGCTATGAATGTATTGCTGTTGAGTTCTCCTTTGAAGAACTACAGACGATTTTTAACATATTTTGGTGCTCCTATATTGGGTGCATATATGTTTACCAAAGTTTTTCCTGTTGGATAGATTCTTTCCATATTATGTAGTGGCCTTCTTTGTCTCTAGTAATGGCCTCATTTGAAATCTACTTTATCAGATATGAGTATTGCTACCCCCTTGTTTTTTTTTTGTTTGTTTGTTTTGTTTTGTTTTGTTTTCTTTCCGTTTGCTTGGAAGATTTCTTTCCATCTCTTCACTTTCAACATATGTGAGTCTTTTGTTGTGAGGTGCATCCCTTGTAAACAACATATATATGATTCATGCTTTCTTATCCAATCATCTATTCTGTGTCTTTTGATTATAGCATTCAATACATTTACATTTAAGGTGATTATTGATATGTACTTATTTATTGCCATTTTTGTTTAGTGTGGTTATATTTTTCTTCCTATTTATTCTACTAATTACAGCAGTTCTTTTAACATTTCTTGCAGTGCTAGTTTAGTGCTAATGTATTCCCTTAGCATTTATTTTTTTTCTCTGGGAAGCTCTTAATTTGACCTTCTATTTTGAATGATATCCTTGCTGGGTAGAGTAGTCTTGGATTCAGATCCTTGTTTTTCATGACCTTGATTACTTCATGCCATGCCTTTGTGGCATGTGTTTCTGTTGAGAAGTGAGCTGAGAGCCTTATGGGGGTTCCTTTGTAGGTAACCTGTTGCTTATCTCTTGCTGCTTTTAGGATTCTCTCTTTGTGTTTAATTTTTGGCCTTTTAATTACTATGTGTCTTGGTGTGGTCTTGTTTGGGTTCTTTTTAGTTGGGGCACTCTGTGCCTCTTGAACTTGAATGCCTTCTTCCTTCACCAAATTAGGGAAGTTTTCTTTTACCATTTCTTCAAATATATTCTCTAACCCTTGCTCATTTTCTTCTTTATTGGGGACTCCTATAATGCAAATATTATTTCGTTTCCAGTTGTCCCACAGTTCTCTTGAGCTATTTTTCTATTTTTTAATTGTTTTTTTTTTCCTTTTGGTCTTCTGATTGGTTGATTTTTTTTCTACCCTGTCTTCTAATTCACTGATCTGGTCCTCAGCTTCCTCTACTCTGCTGGTTAGTCCTTCCAGTGTGTTCTTTATTTTTGTTATGTCATTCTTCATTTCTTCATGGTGGTTTTTAACTTCTAATTGGTTGAGTTTCAATGTTTTTATGTCTTTACTCATTGTGTTGATGTTCTTACTCATTCTGTTGAGCTTCCTCAAGATCATGGCTCTGAATTTTAGCTCTCTTAACTTGCTTAACTGTATTTCATTTATCTCATCTTTGGTAGAGGTCTCTTATTCTCTCATTTGGGATTTGTTTCTTTGTTTCACCATTTTATCTATCTCAGTGGCTTTCATCCTGCCAAATTTTCCCTGTGGGTGTTGGTGTTCTGCTGTTTGTGGCTCCCTCTACTGGATTTGGTTGAGCGTGGGAGTACCCATGTTAAAAACCTCTGTCAAGTCTTACTTTCCTGGGTAGTGTTGCAAGCCTAAGAATGGTTCAGTTATCCTCTAGCTTTTTTCTTGGAGGCTATTAGTCGAGGTTACTTGAATAGCCTTGGGTTCTCAGTTGAATGAAAAACTCCCACAGGTGCTCAGTGTAAGGGGATTTCCCAAGGGTGGAGCAGATGGTGGTCATTAATGAGCCTCAATTTGCATTTTAATGGCTCACCAGGGGGGTTGAATTTCTAAGGGAGGGGCCACCTCCTCTTCCCAGAGCCCTGGGAAGGAGTGAGATGACCACCGTCCTCTGTGCGGCAACTCAGCAAAAGCTGTGAGCACCCTCCAAGTTCAGAGTGTCCCCATACAATTCCAGTTCAGTCTGCCCTCCCTGTGCCAGAGCCCAAGGTGAGTGGCTGTAGCTATTTTCGTACTCTGTCCTGGCTCTGCACTGTGGAGCAGTCTTGGGAGTTTAAGCCCAAGGGCACTGCTCACAGGTAAGACCACTGCTGTCTGTGGGCTCCCAGCCCCACTCTCGCACCTCCACAATCCTACCATGATTGATTAGTGTCCCTGTTTATATGGTCTTCACAAGCTGCTTTTCTGTTGCTTTTCCCAAAGGATTTGTCTTTATTTTAGTTGTAATTCCAGTTTGGTCCTGGAAGATGGTCTGTGTAGCTTCCATTCACTCCACTGCCATTTTGGAATAGATCTGATTAAGGGTTAATTTCAAAAATATATAAAGAACTCATGAAAGTAAACGAAAGAAATATAAACAATCCAAATAAAAAATCAGCAAAGTACCTAAATAGATGCTTCTCTAAAGAAAATATAGATATGGCCAATAGACATATGAAAAAATGCTCAGAGTCACTAAACATCAGAGAGATGCAAATTAAAATGATAATGAGGTATCACCTCACACCTGCCAGAATGGCTGCCATCAACAAATCAGTAAACAACAAGTACTGGCAAGGGTGAAGAGAAAAGGGGACCCTAGTACACTGCTGGTGGAAATGCAGACTGGTGCAGCCACTATCAAAAACACTATGCCATTTCCTCAAAAAATTAAAAGTGGAACTTCCATTTGACCTAATGATTTCACTTCTGGGAATATATCCTAGGAAGCCTGATACACCAATCAGAAAGATTATATGTACCCCCATGTTCACAGCAGCACTATTTACAGTAGCTAATATCTGGAAACAGTAAACGAATACCCATCAGTAGACAAATGGATAAAAAAAGCTGTGGTACATATACATAATGTAACACTATGCAGATATGAAAAAGAAGATTTCTTACCCTTTGAGACAGAATGGAGAGTATTATGCTAAGCAAATAAGCCAGTCAGAGCAAGATAACTATCATATGACCTCACATATATTTGGTCTTATTTTTGGTTCCCTGCCTTCTTTCATACCTCGTACAATTTACCACTTAATACCGTTGGCTCTACTTTCAAATATATCATATACCTAAAACCTGATTTTGTATACCAGCTTATGCTGCTACCACTGGCCTGGTATACCTTTAGCTCTTGATTATTACAAACAGTCTCCAACTAGGTCCCCCTTTTCCCTGCTCCCAGTAGTCTCTTCCCAATAGAGTGGGATTTTTAAAAAAAGATAAATCAAATGATATCACTCTTTTGTTCAAAATCCTTTTTGTTTCTCCATCTCATTCAAAATAAAAGTGAATATCTGTGTTCTGATCTAAAATTCATAACATGAACTGCCTCTCCCTCAGCCCTTAAAACTGCTTCTCTGACTCTGTATCTTGTATTTTCTTAGTTGCTCACTTGGCATGCTGGTCTTGTCATTTCTCACAAGCTCCAGCTCCTGCTCAACTACAGGACTTTGAACTTCCTGTTCCCTCTATCTGACATACCATTTCTTAAGCTATCCACATGACATGCATCTCACTTCATCCTCATTTTCTAACCAAATCCTCCTCTAGTCATCACATTTAAAAAATCTCCCAGAAACCTCCAATGTTTTTTAGTGTCTATTTATTTTATCCTTAACACATACCCCTACCTAACATACTGAATGTAGTTGCATATTTATTATGTTCATTGTCTTTCTGTGACACTAAAATATAAATTCCAAGAGGGAAGAGATTTTTTTGTTTATGTTCTGCTATATTCTTAGTGCATAAGACAATGTTTGACACACAGTAGGTTTTTAATGAATATATTTGAATTAATGGAAGTTGCAGAGGAAAACAAAATAAACATTCTTATACCTTGTATGACAATTGTAAATGGTAGATCAAAAATAATGAATAAGGGGCAAAACTACTTATTTTTAGAGGCACTCAAAGGCGGGTTTCTCAGCAGCTGAATAAGCAGAGGAGTCATCATGGAGACAGACAAAGTGGCTAAAGAAACACTGAGGGGAAGAGGAAGGAGGCAGGTATCTCTAGGAAGAGGAAGTTGGGAGCTAAAGTGACATATAAAATAGATATAGTGTATATATTATCTTCACAAGTCACAAATAGAGATGCACAATAAACTTTGAAAAAAAATCCTATAACTCAGACTCATTTAGAAAAAAAAAAAATTTCCCTTATTGATTTTAGAGAGATAAAAAGGGAGAGGGAAAGAGAGATAGAAACACTGATAAGAGAGAACATAGATTGGCTGCCTCCTGCATGCCCCGCACTGGGCATCAGGGCTTGTAACCTGGGTATGTGTCCTGACTGGGAATTGAACTGGGACCTCTTGGTGCATGGGTCAACGCTCAACCACTGAGCTACACCGGCCGGACTAGACTCATTTATATGTGAATCACTTTTGCCTACTTGATGGCAGGTAAATGACTCATGGTTACTATCAATCAGGACTGGTAAGTGGACACACATTCCAGCCAACAGGATGGTTAGGTGCTCTTCCATGCTTGACAATTCTGTCAAAATGACACCCAAATAAAGCTCATTTTGTATTACTATTATCACATGGTCATGCATATTTCCTTAATCACCCCCAAATCCTCAAAGTTACTACCCTAAGGACCATCAGACTCTTCTTTTAAATTTTTTTTTCTTTATTGATTTGAGAGAGAGAGAAAAGGAGGAGAGAGAGAAACATCTATGGGAGAACATCAACTGGCTGCCTCCTGCATGCCCCCTACTGGAGATTGGGCCCACCGCCTGGGCATGTGCCTTAACTAGGAATCAAACTGGTGACCTCATGGTACATGGGTCGAGGCTCAACCACTGAACCACACCGGCCAGGCCCATCAGACTCTTTGCTAGCAGGCACTGGATGGCCTTTGGCAAGGCTGCTCATTCTGCTTTTGTTTCATCTACCTCAGCCCAGTCCTCAAATGTAGGAAATGTAAGAGGTAAGACTGTATCCTGTCTGATTTCTGTTTCTCCCATTTCCTTATCTCTGCAACTAATATCTTCTGTTTGTTGTTGTCTAAGCATATAAATAATGTTTCAATAATTCAATTTATTTTTCTCCCTTTTTCTCTTAGGAGAGCAAAAAAGATCACCAAATGCAATAAAGATAAAGTATCAAAGACTGACCAAGTTTTTTTTTTGTTTTTTTTTTCCAGTCTATTTTTTTTTTTTTTAATTTTGGGAATGCATAAGATTTATGCATAGAATAAATATTAACTCTCAAGAGGTAACATTACTAAAGCATAACACAGTAACTAACGTTGTACTCTACCTTCAAAAACACAATGCTTGTTTTTCCTTCTTTCACACTGTTTTTTATTTATTTTTTCTTTTCTTTCATTTATTGTTTATTTTATTTTTTTATTTTTTTATCACCTTGTCACACCTCCGATTGAAGCAAAACAACACAACGTGCTGCCACTTCACCCAAAAGCAGTGTTTTTACTTTGCCCTTTTTTACGGCTCAGTGGGTCATTAGCAAAAGGCCCAAGGAGTGCTTTTAAAGGGGGCACACTGTGTTTTTAATACAGCTTATCAAGGTTCCCTTCTCCATCCCCCACATCCAGCCCTTCTCTCTTTGGTCAAGCTTGTTTTGTGGTTTCTCTGAGAGACCCCGTTCCCCTACCTGGCCTCATGTCCCTATTTTTGGCATTATGTTCCTATTTTTGGTCTTGAGACACTATAATAATTTTCACCATCTATTTTTGTACCTCAAGCTTCTCTTTAATGCCCTTACTGCTTCTCTAGTTCTAAATTCCATTCTCTTTTCTGTTCTGCTAATCACTCTAATGCCATTGTATGCTTTCTTTCTGCCTTACTTTTGCCTCACCTATAGAACCACTCAATTTTGCAATTGAGAGACAATTAAAGTAGCAACAAGAAAACCAGCTGCATGGATTTTTTTCTCCTAAGAGGCATTTTGTATAAAAAACATATTTTTATCAATACTTGCTTTATTCAAGAAAAACTAGATAATTTAAGATATGTTTTAATGATCTATCAAGCCATAAGAAATAGGGAGGGATTTTAATACTTTTTTTTTTTATCTTAACCTGAGGACATTTTTGCATTTATCTTCAGACAGAGAGAGAGGGAGAGAGGGAAGAAGAGAGAGAGAGAAACGTCAATGTGAGAGAGACACATCGACTGGTTGCTACCCACATGACCCCAACCGAGGCCAGAGACAAACTGCAGCCAAGGCACCTGCCCTTAGCGGGAACCAAACCCAGGACTCTCTCATCCACTGGCCAACACTCTAACTGCTGAGCCAAACCCGCCAGGGTTAAATTTTATTTTTTTGTTTTCACCTGAGGATATTTTTGCATTTATTTATTTATTTATTTAATTATTTATTTATTTATTTATTTTTATTTTTTTATCCTCACTTGAGGACATTTTTCCATTTTTGTTCAGCTAGAGTGGGAAGAAGAGAGAGGAAGAGGAGAGAGTGAGAGAGAGAGAGAGAGAAACATCAACGTGAAAGGGACACATCAAGTGGCTGCCACCCGCATGACCCAACCAGGGTCAGGGACAAACTGCAACCAAAGTATGTGCCCTTATTGGGAACTGAACCCAGGTCTCTCTGGACCGCAGGCCAATGCTCTAACCGCTTAGCCAAACTGGCCAGGGCTATTTTTGCATTTATCTTCAGATAGAGTGGGAGGGAGAGAAGGAGGAAGAGAGAGAGAGAGAGAAACATGGACTTGAGAGAGACACATTGACTGGTTGCCACCCACAAGACCCCAACTGGGGTGGGGACAAACTGCAACCAAGGTACATGCCCTTAGCGGGAACCAAACCTGGAACTCTCTGGTCCACAGGCTAATGCTCTAACTGCTGAGCCAAAACGGCCAGGTATACTTATTAAAAAATGGGAAGCAATCAGTCTACAAAGGCTACACATGTCTGACTGACTATATCACATTTTGGAAAAGGTTAAACCATAAAGAGTTAAGAAGATCAGTGGTTGTGCAGGGAGTAGGGGGAAATATGAATACATGAAAAGCAGGGGAGTTTTGTGGAAGTCAGGAGATAGAGGCAGGTTAGGCAGCAAGGGATGGACCCATGGGAAGGGAAGGATGAGACATGTGGGGAGGTTTGGAAGGACTTGGAGCTCAGCAGGCAGGCAGTGTGCTGGAACCCTGCACACAGTAGATCTGGAGTTTGATTCAGACTCTACAGATCGCAAAATAAAAATTAAATCAACACGGGAAATTGTGCCTCCAAGACTAGATACTCCCAGCCCCCATTAACACTTCTGACTTAGAGAAATGAAAAACTTAACTTGATTGCAAATTAGAAGCTCCTGGAAGGAGGACAGGTCAATTCCATAACAACAACAACAACAACAAAACCCTGAAAGGCTGGATTCAGGCAAGAGGGGAAAAGTATTGCATAGTTCCTTTTTTTAGGACCCTGATGGGTTTGCAAATATATTTTATTTAATGTTAAAGAATACAGTTCTGGTGAGTCTGATCTATTCCAATCAATATACCTACTGTTTTCTGGGAGCAAGGCAACAGGATTGCTAAATGAGTTCTGCTGTGAAACTATAGAGCGTGTTTCTAATGCAAAAAGCCAGGTTACCTTAAAAAGAAATATAGAAAACCAAAATTGGATTTAGAAAATAAACCAAAAGCAAGCATAGTGTTGCTCCAAGGGTGTTTCTCCTCCTCCTCACTAATAGTCTGGGAGAAGTTGAAATTATCATAAGAAGGGCAGCCACTAAGGACCCTATAGATACCTGGGGCCACTGTATTTGTTCTTAACCACACTCAACTAAGTTGTCTCTTCCCTGGGAGCAAACTTTTTGTACAAATGTCAGGGATATATAATCAATGTCTGTTTTTAAATCAGAACCTGTCCACTTTCAACTAGGGAATGTTATGGGACAATATATATCTTTGCTAATAAAATCTGCCCCAATTCACCTGATAGGGCAAGCTTTTTTTAAAATCAGTGATGCCCACACATGCTTTTTTCCCAGAAGGGTGATATGAATTTAGAACTAGGTGACCTAGGACTAAACCCAGTTAGGCAGGAAGCACAAGCTTTAACATGTATTTATGTTGCTAAGGCAGAATTCCTTGAAAGGACCCACTGAAAGCCAGCAAGGCATATATCTACCTCTAAACAAAGGAGCTTTACCAGCAACCCACATGGGTCCCCTCCCTGCTGCAGGTATAGTCTGTCTGTTTCTCAAATAAATTTTGCTTTCACTTGCTCCATTGTGAATTCATTCTTCAATTTTGGGAGACAATAAACCAGGATCTGATCACGGTCACTTGGTTTCAGAAGTGAAACTATTCTGTATGAAACTTAAATGCTGGATAGTATACATTTGCCAAAAAACATAGAGTTGTATACAAGAGTGAATCTTAATATAAACTATGGACTACAGTTAATAATAATGTATCAATAATATGAGTTCATTAATTTTAACAAATGGACCCACCAAAGCAAGTTGCAAATAATAGAGTACATTTGGGGCAGAAGGCAGGGGAGATAGAGAGGTGTGTGGAATCCTGTGTACTATCTGCTCAATTATTCTATAAATCTAACTCTGTACTAAAAAGTAACATCTTGTAAGTATTATTTATTATTTATTTTAAATCCTCACCCAAGGACATTTTCCCATTTATCTTCAGATAGAGTGGGAG
Source organism: Molossus molossus (assembly GCF_014108415.1). Classification (NCBI taxonomy): domain Eukaryota; kingdom Metazoa; phylum Chordata; class Mammalia; order Chiroptera; family Molossidae; genus Molossus; species Molossus molossus. The sequence goes on along the minus strand of NW_023425350.1, from coordinate 63,044,686 downwards.
GGAGAGAGAAAGAGAGAAACATCGATGTGAGAAAGACACATGGACTGGTTGCCTCCCTCACGACCCCAAACAAGGCTGGAGACCGAACAGCAATTGAGGTACATGCCCTTGACCAGAATCAAACCCACGACTCTTTGATTCATGGGCTGACACTCTGACTGCTGACCCAAACCAGCCAGGGATTGTAATTATTATTTTTTTTAAGAGGAAAGAAAGAAAACATTCTGAGGTTGGTGTACCCAGGGACTAGAGATTGAGAAATATTTTCAGTAGCAATAAATTTAAAGACTAACAGTAGCCATAGTTTGCATGTTTACTGCTAATGCAATTGTAGCGATTGCAAACTGGCTCATTGTAAATGTCCCGCACATTGTAAAATAAGTCCCACGGCTTTTATGTGTTCCGAAACTGGGTTCTTAACATGTAAATGGGGTCCCTTACATTGCAGCATAAATCCCATAAAATTTTATTGACATCATAAATCAAGTGATGCATTATTAGAAAACATTGGGATTTCAATGGTTGACTGGTTTTTGTTTAAAAACTTCTTAAAGTAAGAGATGCAAAATTAGGGCAAGGATTTCGCCACTGCCAAGGAGAGACAATCTTTCATCCTGTTAATTGCTGCAGACTTTGGTGCTGTTGATAGGCTGTGAGATACACTTTTCTTCCCTGCAAAATGTAAGTCAGATGTCCCAGGAATAATAATGCAAAGGTAGTTTGGGTGCATGAGTGAGCAGGCAGCTTGAGAGGTGCAGGCAGTGCCAGTTTAATAAAATTTTATATGATTGAAAGTTTCTTTTGCTCTTTCAAAAAATCTTGTTTTTTTCAAATCACCCTCTCACCTCAGCTGGATAAGAATAAATGAATAAATAAGCAAATTAATTAACTTAAGTGAACGCACCTGTTATAGGTTTTCTTGCTACTCCTTATGTGTTGCATTAGATAAATTAGGTATAAAACCCTGATTATATAATAAATAAAAATATCATACCTGATATATCAGAAATACATTTCTCATGTTGCTACTTAGTTGCAGGTTCATACATTTCAAGTTTCTAAAACAACACATCCACATAGAGAAGGCATTTGAGCCCATAATGCTTCACCCTGACAAAGTGATATGTATCTCAGGCTTATGCTCAGATTAATGACTAGTAATCATTCAAAAAAGAGAAAACACAGATAGATCTAACTCCTAAATTATTACCAGTTCAAGATTCATAAATTTAACTGTAAGTAGTCTCTGCAAACAGAAATTCATATATTTTATAAAATTAATGTCATTTTCATCCTCAGAAGTTTTCAGTTTTATTAAGATAAAGTACAAAATCCTTATAATGGCCTACAAAACTTGGAATGTCCTGAGTCATATTCTTTTATTATTATTTGATTTATTGGGGGACGCTAGTTAGCAAGATTACACATGTGCACAATTCTGTAGCACATCTTCTGTACACTGTGGTATTATGTTCACCACCCACGTCATGTCTCTGTCCATCACCATTTATTTCCCCTATGCCCCCACCACCTCCCCACCCCCTCTCCCTGGCAATCACCATGTCATTGTCCTTGCCCATGAGTTCCTTCTCTTTTTTGTTTTTATTTTGAGCCAGACACATGATTATTTGAAATTTGCATGACATCTTTACCTTGGTACTGTGCATAGGACTGTAGCCTCTGATTGGAATATTTCCCCATCTACCCATTATTTTCCTTAGCTTCTCTATAGTCTCTCTTCAAATACTATATTAAACACTGGATTTAATATTTTCATTGTTAATGTCTCATATATTTATGTGTTTGCTCCATCAGAGCATAATGGTCCAATGTTTCATTCATTGCTTTGTCTCTAAAACTTAGAACAGTTTCTGGCATAATTTAGGGTTTTCAAATTAATGACTAATGAATAAATTAAAAATATGTCATGGTAAAATTTTCTTGCTATCATTAAGTATGTCCTCTGGTAGAAGAATATTACTAATCTTGATACTCCTTGTGCTCTTCTGAATTTGTATATTTCTATAGCTCAAAAAAATTCTATAGATTTTTCTTAAAATTAAGCATCAAACAGAATTTAAACAGCATTATTAATGGAAATATCTAAACATCTCTCTATATATACAATTTTCCTCTACTGATTTATATGCATTACATTTTTTGTTGTTGTTGTTCAGATAGAGTGGGAGGGAGAGAGAGGAAGAGAGAGAGAGAGAGAGAGAGAGAGAGAGAGAGAGAGAGAGAGAGAAACATCAATGTGAAAGGGACACATCGAGTGGCTGCCACCCACACAACCAACCAGGGCTGAGGACAAACTGCAACCGAGGTACGTGGCCTTAGCGGGAACTGAACCCGGGTCTCTCTGGACCGCAGGCCAACACTCTAACCACTGAGCCAAACTGGCCAGGGCTCCATTATATTTTTTAATTCTTGGCTAAGAAAAGAATGAGCATCATTGGGAAGTCTATATGGTACATGTTAAAAACTTTCCAATATATTAAGGTATTCTACCATATCTTTGCTGTTTCCTTATCATCATGAAATGTGTTCCCTTTGGCAACCCTATTCCAGTCCATGTTTACCTATTTGCTAGCATATTTTATATTTATTATTATATTGAATAATTACATATATACTAAAACAATAAAATAAGTATATCTTTAAAATTATATATCTTCTTTGTTTATAGTTTTAAACTTTTATTTTTTGGAGGATGCCAAAGAGGTATTTAAGTGGATTGCAACTATATCAATAGTTAGAAGAAGAAAGATCTTAACATTCTCCTCAGTGTGACTAAAGTTTAGACAGGTTTCTTCCTAACTCTTGGTCTATGACCTCCTTTTTCTTAAGAGAATTTACTTTAGAAAACTTGTAATTGCAAATTTTTCTCTGCCTCATTGAGGTGAAATCTTTTTTTCCAGATTCTTGTCAAGGGCAGGGCATGTCTTTTCAATAGCTATCCCTTTGCAATGTAATAAAAAAAATATGGCATTGCCCAGCCGGTGTGGCTCAGTGGTTGAGTGTCGACCCATGCACCAAGAGGTTGCCAGTTCGGTTCCCTGTCAGAGCACAATCCCCAGTGGGGGGCCTGCAGGAGGCAGCCAAGCGGTGTTTTCATTCATTGATGTTTCTCTCTCTCTCTCTCTCTCTCTCTCTCTCTCTCTCTCTCTCTTTCTCTCTCTCTCCCCCTTTCTCTATCTCTAAAATCAATAAAGAAAAAAATATATAACATTCCTATCTTCTGATTTCTGTGGCAAGGTCACAGCCTAACTTTGATAAGCATCAATTAGCAAACACAAATGGGTTAATCACACTCACTAGCCCCACTTCCCAATGTCTTTCAGTACTTTTTTCCTAGCTCACTTTATTGCAGAAGAACTCTTCAGCCTTTTGTATTGGCAGAGTTGGGCCATCTCTCTCCTTTTTTGCAGCAGTTTTGAATAAAGCCTTCATTGCCTGTTTTCTTGGTTGGCTGCTATCTCGAATCTGGCATATAATCTCCTATATTCTGGAAAATCATTTTCTATTTTAGGTCTCTTGGTCATTACTATTCAAAAAGAACTATTGAGTGCCTACTTTATGTTAAATAAAGTTCTGGAAGCTAGAGTAAAAAAATCATGAACACAATAAAGTTATGTGTATTGTGGCAATTACATTTAGTGTAGGAGAATGTAAGTAATGCAAGTAAAGAAGAAAATTAATTTATAATGTATTGAGAAATCTGAAGTCAATTAATAGGATATTGCCATAATGCATGATTTTGGAAGATTCTATTTTCGATGGGTATAACAAGAAATTTTGATATAAGACATCAACATTTTACGTAATTTTGAAGGAAGTGATAGAGTCAATTCTAGGCAACAAATCAGAAGTATAAATTCCAATGTGGAGGACTAAAGATAACGTAAATTATTTAACCCTACTGCCAACGAGAGAAGGGTTGTTTGCTTTTGTTTTGTTTTTTCATACCTTGAATCTGAGCAGATTCTGTGACTACCTGGACCATGAAAATGTGGCAGAAGTGATGTTGGCCAGTGTATGGGACACACCTATGAGACTGACCATTTCTGCTTCTTGCCCTTTGAGACACTCTCAGAGTCCTGAGCTGCTATGTAAAAATCAGGCTACCTAGTAGAAAAGACCAGATGAAGAGGCTCTGAGGCAAAAACAGAGAAAGAAGAACCGAGCTCAGCCTAGCCTTTATGCCCTCCATATCAAAATGCCAGATGTGTCAGTCAAGACCTTGTGGACCTCAATATGAGATCACACCAGCTGAACACTACCAAGCGGCTTCCGTCAATGCCACATGGAGCAAAAGAACCATCCTATTGTGTTCTGCCAAAATGCATGGCAGAAACCTTCCTCAATTATAGTTCAGTTTTGTGGTGATTTGTTACATAACAATAAATAAGTCAGAATTTCCCAGAAACAGTAGACATGAGCTTATTCTAAGAATTATTCAAAACCTAGGACTAGATATAGAAAATGAGAGGAAGTGAACTGAAAATACACTGGGGATAGTTGCAGAGGGAAATAAAACTATTTTAGGTCACAGTAGAAGGTCTGAATTTTATTTTTAGAGTAGTGGTAATGAGATTTTTTAAAGACAGATGACATACATTGCTTTTGCACTTTGAAAAGATGGCTCAGACTACAAGAATGGACAGATATTAGAAAGGCAAGACTGAAAGTGGGGAGACCAGTAAATACTTGCAATTGTGGGGAGAGATAGCAGTGGTTTGGTACATGGTGCCATCAACAGAGATAGAATAGACACTCCGAAATGCAGTTTGGAAGTAGAATTGACAAGTGTTTTGTAAGAAGGATTTCTTCATTGTTGCCATTTGAGTGGCAAAGTAGGTCATTTGTTATTAGCTCTCTCTCATGCAATAGGGTAAGAGGAGAACTATACAGTGTCACATGACATAGCTTAAACCATAGGCTTCCGCCCTGGCTGGTTTGGCTCAGTAGTTGGAGCATGGGCCCGTGGACCAAGGAGTCACAGGTTCAATTCCGGTCAAAGGCATGTACCCTGGTAGTGGTTTGTCCCTGGCCCTGGTTGGGGTTGTGCAGGAAGCAACCAGTTGATGTGTCTCTCTCACATCGATGTCTCTCTCTCTCTCTCTCTCTCTCTTTCTCCCACTCTATCTGAAGAGAAATAAAAACATATCCTTGGGTGAGTATTTAAAATATAAACCATAGGCTTCCATGGAGAAACTTACAAAGCACATATCTGGGCAAGAAAACAAGGCAGGGCTGAACCCACAGAGTGAATCTGCTTTCCAGGTTAGGCATTTCACTACTCTTGCGCCTATTTTTTTCTTGTACAAAGTTTGTTTTCCAAGAGGAGCACATAAACTATTTGGATGCCACACGGTCCATATTGGCTGACCGCTTTTCACAGGTGTTTTGGAACATCAGCTGCCCAGCACATGTTTGCCTTGGGAGCTGTTGAAAATTACAGTCCTTCTGTTTAGGGAAAGAAGGCACTGGAGCCCATCCCTATGTGGGGGAGGAGGGACCCTCATTACCATGTAGCTCATTGTCCAGGATATGCAGAGTGGGAGCCTAGGGTCATTTGCAGTAATACATTTCCATCATTCAAAATAAAACTTTCTGATAGAATTGAGTATAGCATTTTGGTAATTAAATGAAAGAAATCAAGGATAAATTCTAGGTTTCCAACTTGACATCTGAGATAGCTGGTCGCATCATTTACTAATTGAGGAACAGAAAAATTTGAGTTAAAAATAAAACGTAATTTGTTCTGCACAGGATGCCTGGTAGATTACTTCCAAGACATATAGTTAGAAATGTGGGTAGTAGATGTTTTTATATACAAGTCTAGAGCCCAGAAGAGAGACAAGTCATAATGATATATATCTTAGAACCATCAGCATATAAATGGAATTTCAAGCCATGGGAATAAATATTCCACCAGAATAAATTGGAGAGAAAATAAAAGGTTTGGAGTCTCAATCTCAGGCACTCCAAATTTCAAAGATTACAAAGATAAGAAAACATAGCAAATGATCCTAAGACGGACTGTCCAAGGAAAAAAGAAGGGAACCAAGAAGTGTCCTTAAAGTTAAGTGAAAATATATTTTCAGCCGGGGATCACAGATGTACAGGTCAAATACTGCTGCAGTTCAAAAGCGGAAGGATGAGAAATGTCCATTAGAACTGGTAAATTGGCACTTAGTAACTATGACCGAGCTACTTCCATAGAATGATAGGGACAGGGCCTAGGGGGAGAATTGAAGAGTCTTGGGAGGAGAGGTATGAAAGTACACAGTGTAGCGAACAATTCTTTTGAGGTATTTTGCTGTAAAGGGGAGAAGAGAAATTTTATCCTGGTTGACATTTTTGTTGTTATTGTTTTTAACAAAAATGCAAATGCATTTAAATGTTCATTCAAAAAAATGCAGATGCAGGGCTGGTGCCCTGAGTTGCTATCAGCTCTAAAGCTAGTCTGAACCTGGACTGTGTGCCCCAGTGAAGCAGTATTTCCCTATATCCCTCCAAGGTGCTCAGTCTTAGTTTGAAAATAATTACAGTCTATCTATCTATCTATCTATCTATCTATCTATCTATCTATCTATCCATCCATCCATCTATCTATCATCTATCTATCTATCTATCTATCTATCTATCTATCTATCTATCTATCTATCATCTATTATCTATCTATCTATCTATCTATCTATCTATCTATCATTTATCTATCTATCTATCTATCATGTATCTATCTATCTATCTATCTATCTATCTATCTATCATCTATCATCTATCTATCTATCAATTATCTATCAATCTATCTATCTATCTATCTATCTATCTCTCATCTATCTATCATCTATCTATCTATCTATCTATCTATCTATCTATCTATCTATCTATCATCTTTTATCTATCATCTCTCCCAAACAAAAAAAGACAGGTAAGTGCTATAGGATTTCACATTTCAAATGACATTTTATTAAAGGATAACACAAGGAATAGTGAATTATTACAAAGTAACACACTCATATAAATTTGTACCAACTCAAGAAATAGAACATAATGAAATCCAAGTTATGATGTGCCCTCACGATCACTAGTCTCTTTCTCTTTCTCAATTAATCAACATCCTGAATTCCAACATCATAAATATATATTGAATATTTTTCAACCTGTAAAGACATAAAAAAAAATTAATATTTTTCTTTATTGATTTTTGAGAGAGCAGAAGGGAGAGGGAGAGAGATAGAAACATCGATGAGAGATAACATCAATTGGCCACCTCCTGCATGCCCCCAACAGGAATTTGGCCCACAATCTGAGCATGTGTCCTGACTGAATTGAAAAGGCTACCTCTTGGTGCATGGGTCGACACTCAACCACTGAGCCACACCAGCCGGGCATAAAAAATTTTCAACAGACACAAAAGTAGAAAGAAAAACATAATGAACCTCCACACACCTACCTCTCAGCTTTAACAATTATGAACTCATGGACAATGTTGTTTTATGTATCAAATGATTCTCAAAATGTGATTCCCATAATTGCAGCATTAGTATCACCCAATAACTTGTCGGAAATGTAAATCTTCAGGTTCCATCATAGACTTGCTCATTCACAAACTTTATAAATGGGACCTAGCAGTTGACTCTACTGCACAATAATGCTTGACAAACTTCCATCCAGATTCCCACAGATGTCCTTTTCCCTGCTAGGTTAGTTCTACATGCATTTTGTACATCTTTATACATGTTTTGATTTCTGACATGACCCCAATACAAATAACAATACATCTGAACAGTAAAAATATCCAGTGACTGTTCAGATTATTTTACATATTTAAGTCTATTTGCTTGAGCTATAATCCAGGTAAGGTCTTTGCACTGACAATGGTTGAATATGTGTATTACAGGTATTTAGTTGGTTTTCTCCATTCCCTCATACTATCTCCTCTCTCTCTCTTTCTTTCTTTCTGACTTTCTTTTCTGAGCTCCCTTTCACTCTCTAGCCTTCTATCCTACTTTTTCTCTTCTATACATTGGAGATGTTTAATAAAATTGATCATTCGTCCAGTAGAATTTTGCAGAGTCTGGGTGTTGCTTACTGTATCTCAAAGCGTGTTATGTGTATGTGTGTGCATGTGTGTGTATGTGTGTGTGTGTGTGTGTAACATGTTCATCTATTCCTTGTGTTTCCTAAAAATCGGTAATCTTATCTAGTAACTTCATCATGATTAAATTTTTTCTAAGAACTTTAAGAACTGTTTTTTCTGTGTGTCAGGTTGACCCTGCAGTTTTAACGAATGGGAATTGCTGAAGAAAAAGTGTTCAGAGTTGAATGCCGAAAGGTTATAGGTATGAACTGAAATAGCAGAGGAGACAGGCAAGTGAAACATCAGGAAACTGTGGTGCATGTCCTGATTGCCTCATGTTTTGAGGTGATGGTAAGAAGAATGGAAAATGGGGACTATGTGAAGGGTACAATAAAATGCCCTTGGTGACTGGAGGTGAAAGATAAATCTAGGTTTCAATCTTGGTTGCTTCTGATTATGGTGTCATTTATAGAATATTGTTTAGACTAATATTAGAAAAGGAGGATGTTTATTGTTGTTGTTGTTAATCCTCACCCAAGGATATTTTTTCCATTGATTTTTTAGGGAGAGTGGAAGGAAGGGAAGGAGAGAGGGAGAGAGAGAGAGAGAGAAACATCGATGTGAGAGAGACACATCGATTGGTTGCCTCCCCTACAACCCTGATGGGGGGCTGGGGATCAAACCTGCAACCCAGGTACGTGCTCTTGACCAGGAATTGAATCCAAGGCCCTTTGGTGGGAAGGCTGATGCTCTAACCACTAAGCCACATTGGTCAGAGCAAGAGGATATTTCTGGAGTAAAGTTTTGCATTTAATTTATACAAAAAAATTTTATAACTTTAAAGCTGCAGAGTTCTCAGACTGCCCATCTGGATTTTCTTTTTGCTTTATACTCTATCAGAGCACCTGTGTCTGCAACACTGCTTCACCTTTGTAACGTGCTTAGGTATGAAAAAGAAAAATGTTTGTGTTTCCCATTGGTCTAGGAGGAAGAACAACCATTCTTCCAATGTCCTTTAACCTCTTCTTTCCTTTTCAAATTATTTCAACCTTCTATTACAAATATTTTTATTATTCCGCTTTGTATGCGAGTAAAAATCCAAATTCCTGTCATAATTCATTAGTTAATCAGATTTACAGGCTTGATTTTGTATTATACCTAGTCTTGTCACTCTGTCCTTGGGAGGAAATCCCCTACTTTGTCATGGGGTCTCCCCTTTCTGCTCCAGCGTGCCTTCACTCAAGTGATCCAAGAAGGAGTCTAGAATGAATGATGTCAATATTCTTTAAAAAAAAAAATAGATGGAGGTGATCTCAGACACATTTACACTGTTTATCAGAGATGCAGTTTATTTTTCTGTATCATGTGAAATGAATGCTTACTTACTTTGTAGAATTAATTTGAGGAAAAATTAATATGTAACATGTTAAGAACCCTATATATACTCGGGCATAAAATGAATAAAAATGGGGATTATGTGAAGTTGTAGTCTGTCTCTCAGGGCACAGTGTAATCAGCATACTTATCTCAGTATTATCAGTGTAGAATAAAAAATTCAAGGAGGGATTCTTTTTCTTTCCCTAGAGCTCCAATCCAAAAGTTTTATAATTTATTCAAAAAGAGTACTGTTTAAGAGGTTATAGGCTATATTCCCTGGCAGTATCTCCCTCCCTCAACAAACCAACACTATTTTTTTTTTTTTTTTTTTGGCCAAGTTCTACGAGAATAATCAACCAGTGAAAAATACATTAAGACCAAAGGAACAACGGAACTCATATGAAGGGTAGCTAATTAAAAAGGGGAAGGTAAACATCTTCAAAAATAATATTTTAAAATTGTTATCACTATAGATACTTAATTCAGATTTGTAACTAATGGACTAAAAGTTCTTATTGAATTCAGCTGCAAGCACATAAAAACAGTGATCCAAATTAGTTTTTACATATATCTCAAGAATATTGTTCACCAGAAAAAAAACAACCACCAAAAAAAGAAGCACATGAACATTGTAGACTATAAAATACATATCTCTGCTTCAGTTTTAAATACTGAAAAGAATAAAAGAATCTCTTCTCTCCCTGCCTTCATCCTCCTCTGTCTGTGTATCCTTCTTCAGGCAGTTGAGAAAAAAAAAAACAAGTGAAAAATGTAAGTGCCCAAATCATAGTTATTCATCTCTTGTCTTTATACAACTCTGCTTGTCATAGTTCGTAGAAAGTAGATGTTTGATACTTCAGTAAAATAAAACATAAAAGTGTTTTATCAATGGAGATTGTTTTTATATCAGAACTAGGCGTCATATCCCTATAGGCTCAAAGTTTGAAAAGAAAAGTTTTTCATTATACTCATTGATATAAATACTTTGCAAATTGTCACCAGAAAACAATATATTTCTGGTTGTGTCATCCTTAGGCACCAAAGCAGCAATTTAAAAATGAATTCATGAAACCAACACACCCACCATGGCATTAATATGCCTAAAAGAAAAGATAAAGTTTCTTGCTTGCTCTTCAAATAATGCTGATATAATGTTTGAAGTATTCACCAAATATGATTATATTAGATATATTCATGTAGTTTATTAAATTCTAAAAGTTCTTCCTTTGGTAGGGATTTTGACACACTTACCTTGTAAATTTGAATATTTCCTTACAGTAGAAATTTGCCTGCAATAAGATGACTTTGAGCAACAATTTTTTATTTTTTTAAAAATGGCAGAGAGAACAATTTAAAATTATCATGTTGTTTTAGATAACTATCTGGGCATCAGTAAATGTATGTATCTTCACTTTATTAAAAAGGTTTTTTTTTTTTTTTTCTAAATTAAAATTCTCAACTTAAAAATTTTAGAGTAGGCACCTGGCCGGAATGGCTCAGTGTTTGAGCATCAACCCATGTACCAGGAGGTCGCCGGTTTGATTCCTGGTCAGGGCACATACCCAGGTTGTGGGCCCGATCCCCAGTGGGGGGCATGTAGGAGGCGGCCGATTGATGTTCTCTCTCATTGATGTTTCTATCTCTCTCTCCCTCTCCCTTCCTCTCTCTCTAAAATCAATAAAGAAAATATATATTTAAAAAAGATAAAATACATAGCTATTAAAAATTTAGATTAAGCAATTATTTTACTTAATCTATAATGATGAATTATTTAAACTTTTAGAATAATAATGAAAGTTTAATAAAAGGTATTTGGGTGGTGGTTCTAAAGGTATTTTTCAAATAATACTATAAATGTCCCTCAATTATATCTAGAAAAAACCTTTAGAACATATCAGGCTAATATCCAATGCACTAAAGAGTTTAATACTAACTTGATTATTTTCACACATTCATTGTCAACTGGATTTAGTTTGAAACAAGACTTCTGCCTTGAGTGTTAGAACTTTTCAATAAATCATAAAGTTAAATTTCACAAGAATATTAGAATTTCAGTGCTCACTTTATTATCAGGGATACACATTCAATCAATATTGTAGAAAAATGACAGACTTATGATATACAGCCCTTTATTTAAGATAGTGTAGTAGGTTGAACTATTACAAGCAGACACTGAGATGGGGATTAGTGTGCATGGAAGTTTTTAGCAACTACTTTCAGGAGAAAAAGCAAGGGAGTGGGGAAAGGTTAGTGAAGAGGAAGGAGCTACCCAAGACTATGATCTGACATGAAGTCTAGCTTCTGCTTGATTCTGCTGGGAGCTCTGGAGTATAAATTGCACTATAAAATGTTTCCTATCCAGAGACAAGGAGTCTGATCAAAATATACTACTAGAACCCTAGTCATCCATTGATCTCAGCAATCCAAGGGTCAGATGGTGAAACTTCCAGACATTACCAGGTACGATGGTTTAAATCAGCCCAAGTGACTCTATTAGAAAAGTTGCATGTGTGGTTGACTAGCCAAAGTGTACACAACAGCTAGGGAAGGGCACACACCAAACAAACTGGTAAAGGTATTGCAGAGGTCTAGACCAGGCATGACAGTAGTTGTATCAGGTAGCAAATGATTATTCTATACTCCCAAAAGTGGAAATAGCCCCCATTCAGTAATCTGTTTTGTTTTCTCCTGAAGTCAACCCATTTTGGTCATAAAATACTTACAGTTTATTGGCTTGGTGTATATAGTTATATATTCTGGCAAATAAATTTAGTATTTCCACCTGCATGAAAATTAAGCAAAACACAACAGTGCTAAATTGATATTTGATTCTTGCAAAATTATACGGCATTTAGTAAGCAGATGTTTGTGGTTATATTTATCAAAAAAGGAGAAAAGCAGATTCCAATGACAGTCACCCATTCCTGTGAATAGAAAAATCTATTTACTTAATTTCAACTTTTCTAGAAACACAGACTTATTGTACATATTCAGTTCAGTTAACTATTTAATCTGGTCTAGATTACAACCGAATAAGCATGAGGTACATTTTCTTTGTCATGATTTTGTGGCTACTTAGATTTTCTTTCATTCTTAATACATACCCCAATAAAACATGGTCCTCTGTCCTGATTTTTACGTTGAAAAGGCATCCTGTCCCCTTTCCTAACTGTGAGTGAGGAGCAAGTAAAAAGGACCATTTCTGTGTTCTTGTCCACAAATCAGAAATGGAAAGTTGTGTTTTTAGTCATCTGAATACTGATTCTGACACGGCAGTCTGCCTGTTAATTTATGTTCCCAACTAGGCTCACAGAGTGCTTAGGAATCTTAGAAATCATGTTTTATATGACTCCAGGAGATATTGATGGATATTTTTTACCCTCTTGCACACAGTTTTGAAACTTTATTATGTTTTTTATTCTTTGCTCAATCCCAGTAAAACTAGCAACATTTATAACTTCTGCGGCTTGATAACTTCTATGCAAGAAATGTTTGATGATTTACTATTTAAAAGATCACTTCTCAAACATCTTTCTGCCTACTCTGAGCCCACCAGTCATGTGGGCAGACAGCTGAGTTCTCCATCAGAGAAGTGGTCAAAACCCATAGTTCTTAGTAGGAGGGCAAGTGTGCACCACGGGGTATTTGGCAATGTTTTGACACTTGATTATGATGACTCCAGGGGGTTGCGTTACTGTCATCTCATGGGTAAATGCTTGGGATTGGAGTAAATTTCATATAATTCACATGACAATCTACTTCTAAGAAGAAATTATCTGGTCTAAAATGTTGGTAGTAGAATGGTTGAAAACCACTTTTCTCAAGCTGCATGACCACCTCTTAACAGGGATATAAAACTGATTTCTGCCTAGGTTGAATTTTGCATATTGGAGTTTCATTCTAACTTTAAATATATATATAATCTTTCTTCTTTCCTTCTCATACACCCTCCCTCAGTAGGGTCAACCCATTCACAGTCAATACATCCATAACAAAATCTATCCATGGTAGCTCTTAATGTTCAAAATCCCTGTATATTTTTTGCAGTCTTCATTTTTTCCCCTAAAAAATTACGTACCCTCTAATAGCAGCTACAAAGGCTGTACCTTCTTGTATTAGTTCAGTTGAACTGATTAGAGGAGTTTAGCTCCTCTCCCATTCTGGCTGTATGCTTTTGTATCTATAACTATATGTAGTCACTTTAGCGTTTTCTGGTTGCTTTTTATCTCCATATGGCTTTCAGCTTCTAGAACCCAATCTCATTTCTACAATTGAGCTAATAACTAGTTAATGCTGCCTGAACGTCTATGCTGTAATAGATAGGGTTCTTGTTGCCATACTCAATATAAATGACAAAACTGATTTCAACATTGTTACTTCAGTATTTTCTCTAGACGTAATGAGCAATAATGATTTAGGATAAATGCATGATTTTATTAGAAGTGAATTTTTTGAAAGGCTAAAATAACCAGATTAACTGCTTGGAAGTAGGATTATATCATCCATAAATACATGCTCCAATTAATATTCTTTGAGACCTATCTTTTTAAAAATTTTTTTTGTTCCTTGAGAAATAAAGCAATTTTGTCATTAACAATCGCAAAGTGACCTGGAAAAGGAATTGCGGAGATGCAGTCATGTCTAAATGGATGTCAGTGCTAAACAGATTTGTTTCTGGTAACTTTGCATAAATGCCTGTTCCCTTTGCATTTCAAAAAAAATGTAGAGAAAATAATTATTTTGCCATGTACTTTACTGATTTCCTTTTCTACTTCTTCTATTGGTTTAAAACCCCCTGTAAAATATTAAGGGCAGGGAGAGCAAATCCAGGCAGCTGATAGAAATTCTGGATGAACTAGTCAGGGCAATCAAGTAGTTCATTCTTGTCCCTACCCATTCCATGATTTTTTCCCAGACAACAATGCCTATTAAAACCATTCATAACTTATATGCATGTATGCATGACCAATGGACATGGACAACTAAGCCGGGGACAGGGTGGAGGGGGGGTAGGGTGGGGGGTGCCAATGGGGTAAAAAGGTAAATTATCTGTAACAAAAAAATAAATAAAAAATTCATTAAAAAAAACAAAAACAAAAACCATTCATAAGTCAAAAGGGGCAAACTTCCAGTCATAAAATAAATACGATATGGGAATGTTATATACAGCATGGTGATTATAGTTAATAATACTGCACTGCATATTTGAAAATTGCTGAGAGTAAAGCTTTAAAGCTCTTATGAGAAAAATTCTGTAACTGAGTATGGTGATGAATGTTAACTAGACTTATTGTGGTGATCATTTTGCAATTTATACAAATGTTGAACCATTATGGTATACACCTGAAATGAATATAATGTTGCATGTCAATTATACCTCAGGAAAATAAAAAGAAAAATAATGCAATTTATTGCTGACATATATGTATTCAGTGTAGGTCATACACCTTTCCTACCAGTATCAGTGGAAGGAGCAAGTGATTGGCAGTATTTATAAGCCGTCATGCGTTCACAGAAACAAGTTAACTCTTTACATATGTTATATTCTATGCATCATTCTATCATTTTTTGCTTATAATTTCTCCCATTATACACCAAGTAAAAATAAAAATATAGACCTTACGTTTGCATATGAAAGAGGAATTGATATTGATTCAGGATATGAGAAACTTTTTCATGATATTTCACATGGAAGAGAAAGCCAGGGAAGGGTATGAGAAAAGTTAAACATCTTGAGGGAATGGGATTTGTTGTATTCATGTGATTTAAACATAGTTCTCAGAGGAGTGAGAAATTCAAAGTGAAGCTGGAGCACTAGGATAAACCAGTTCCAAAAAATCTGGAATGTCATGTTAATGATCTCTCTTTTATTTGACAGGTAATAGAAGATAAGAAACAATTTAGCTACATACAAAGGTTGGTTCATCAAGTTTTCTTTTATGCTCCTTACCCTTCTGAGAGAAATTGCCAAGCCCACAACCTCTATTCAGGGATCATCCTGGTTGATTCTGTTTTTGCAGGAATGAACAAGCTCCCTCTTCCACATGACCCCAAGTGTCAGATTACAGCAAATTTAAAGAGATGGAAATTCTGTAGTTGAGGTGGTTGGGTATAAAGACTTTATTCAAACCTAGACAATGGTAATTCTTTAAATTAACCAGATGGTCTATATCCAGAAATATGAATGCATGGTATGTACCAGTACGATGAAAAGTTGCTTCAGTCATGAAAGAAGAGAAGACATAGGAGATAGGCTGAAGCAAGGACAGGGGGTAACTGAACCATAGTAAAGGAAAGGTACAAGCAATGGGAATGACCATATCTCTACTTTGACCTGAGCTCTCAAGGCCTTATCAGAAATGACATAATCAAGGAGAAAGTGCATATATTATTGCTGCCTTTGTATAAGAAATGGGGCGACCCCCATCCTATTTTTTTTATTTTTCACAAACACTAAAATATTGCACAAATGACAAATAAAAGTATTCCTCTAGGGGCTGGCTGGGGTGGCTCAGTGGATTGAGTGTCATCCCATAGACTCAGAGGTCCTGGTTCCATTCCTGCTCAGGGCACATGCCCAGGTTGGGGGCTTGATTTCCAGTAGGGGGCGTACAGGAGGCAGCCGATAGATGTTTCTCTCTCACATGGATGTATCTATCTCTCTCTCTCTTCCTATATTTCTTAAAAAAATCAATAAACACATTTTTTTTTTTTTTTTAAAAAAAGCATTCCTCTGGCAATAAGGAGATGAGGTGAAGTGAAACAATGTGAATGGGGACAGAGGAAGGTGTTAAATAAGATATTTATTTAATCTAGTATTTTATTTTTGATTGTATGTAATCTTGTAAGATAGATTTTAAGGCTGGAAAATTTGCCTTATGCCTTTGCTGTCTGAAATTTATTATTCCCTTCCTGGAAATCATTGACTGAGTATGAAATAATTAAGGCTTGGCTTATGCCTTAATCCCCTCCAAACTGATTATGTCAGTTTCTATAATAAATTAACCTGAGACTGTCAGAGTTGGACTCATTTGATGGTGTCTGTTTTCCCTTCAAGTTTGCCTACAGTCCCAGCTAGAGCCTTTGGGCAGAAATTGAGTCTTCTCAAAGAAATATCAAAGGCAATTGTCCTTAGCGGCTCAATGAAATTGATTCTATCAGATACTTGGCAAAAGAAGCCTCAAGAAATAGACTTTTGAGTTCATACTTCCCAGTGAATCTAGCCAGCATGAACAGTCACCTGATAGACTGAGATTTCCAGGAAGCAGATGTTCTCAAAACAAAACATAATTATAAAATGTAAAGCAGATGTTCTCAAAACAAAAAAGCAATAATTAATGAGAGAATTTTGTGAAATTATTTAATTTTTTTAGAATATTGTTTGATTTTGCTTTTTTTTTTTTTTTATCATCCTCACCCGAGGACATTTTTCCATTTTTTGTTTAGGTAGAGTGGGAGGGAGAGAAAGGAAGAGAGAGAGAGAAACATCGATGTGAAAGGGATCAACACCCGCACAACCAACCAGGGCCGGGGACAAACTGCAACCGAGGTACGTGCCCTTAGCGGGAACTGAACCCGGGTCTCTCCGGACCACAGGCCGATGCTCTAACCGCTGAGCCAAACTGGCCAGGGCTGATTTTGCTTTTTAAAAATGTTTTTATTGATTTTAGAGAGAGAGAGGAAGGGAGAGAGATAAACACTGATATGAGAGAGAAACATTGATTGGCTGCCTCCTGCATATACCCTGGCTGTGGATTGAACCGGCAACATGGGCATGTGCCCTGACTGGGAATCAAACCAGTGATCTTTTGGTGCACTGGATAATGCTCAACCAACCGAGACAAACTGGCCAGGGACTATTTGTGCTTTTTAAAAATTTTATTGATTTGAGAGAGAGAGAGAGCGAGAGACATTGATTTGTTATTCTGCTCATTTATGCATTCACTGGTTGATATTTGTATGTGCCCTGACCAGGGATTGAACATGCAGTGTTGGTGTATTGGGAAGACAATCTAACTAACTGAGCTACCCAGCCAGAGTTATTTTTGCTTACTTAAAATAGACTTTTAAAAAATAGATCTAGGCTTACAGAAAAGTTACAAAAAGAGTACAGAGGATTTCAGTGTACCCAATACCTAATTGAGTTATTGTTAACATATTACATTGATATGATATGTTTATCACTATTGATGAACCAGTATCGATATATTGCAGTCAAACTTCAATTTTTGAACGTCTTCCATCTCTAACAATTCAGTTCTCAACCTCATAACCCTCCATGTTAATACCTGTATGAACAGTCGCATGTCTCTCAGGCAACAAACAAAGGAGAGACTGTGTGAGTATGAGTTTGTTTACCGCTAAACCTCATGTCATTAACATCTCAGGAAATTTTACAGTGAATATTTTCATGTTTTTTTGCTTTTGTTGTTGCTTTTTATTAAGTTTTATTTTTACTGTACATTTAATTTTCTTTTTGTTAACTTTTTACTTACGTTTCATGTCCTTTTTGTTCATAAAGTGTTTATTTATAGTTAAACAATGCAATAAATATGTACTGTATAGAAAAAGGTTAAACCAGAGAATCATTTGGGAATCTGGAATGTATTAATTTATTTTACATTATTTCTAATGGGAAAAATGATTCGGTTTTCGAACAGCCTTCCAGACTAATTAAGTTTGTGAACTGAATTTCCATTGTATTAATATCTTAATACAGCACTTCATTCAAATGTTCTCAGTTATTCCATAATGTCTTTTATATGTTAAAGGATCTCATCCATAATGTTATATTCCATTTGTTCATTATATCTCCTTAGGCTCTTCTACAATGAAACCATTTTTTGTGATGACCTTGGTTGGGCAGCTTTGAGGAATACTGGTCAGATATTTTGTAAAATATGTGTCAATTAGTTTTAGTAATGTTTTCTTGATGATTAAACCGAGAGCATGGGCTCCTAGAAGGAAGACTACAAATGTAGAGCACCATTCTCTTCACAGCATGTCAAAGGTACAGATGATGAACCTCGCTCATCACAGTTGATGTTGACCTGATCATCTGTCTAAGGTGGTCTCTGTAAAATTCTTCCAAACTAAAGTTCCACCATTTCCCCCTTTCCAAGTTGTAATCTTTGGAAGGAAATCATGATGTTCAGACCATACTTAAGTGGTGGGAGTTAGATTTCATTTCCTTGAAGAAGGATGTCTACAGAAATTGTTTTGAATTATCTCATATGTGATATATCCTTATTTTCCCTTTATTTTAAAATATATTTACTTACTGTATATTATTGAATTGATTGGGGTGACTTTGATTAATGAAATTATATAGATTTCAAGTGTACAATTCTTTAATATATCATCTGTATACTCCATTGTGTGTTTACTACACAAAGTCGTACCTCCTTCTGTCACCATATATTTGACTCCCTTTACCTTTTACAATCTCCCCTCCCTTACCTCTTTTAATCATCACACTCTTGTATGTGTCTATAAGATTCATTTGTTTGTTTGTCTTGCTTGTTAATTTGTTGTTTTTAATTTTATATCCCACATATGCGTGAAAATTATATGATTCTTGATTTTTTCTGTCTGACTTATTTAGCTTAGCATAATATGCTCAAGATCCATCCATGTTGTTGGAAATGGCAATAGTTTTTCTTTTCTTATTTCATTGTATATATGTATCACATCTTCTTTATCCAGTCATCTAGCAAAGGATGCTTTGTTTCTATATCTTGGCTACCATGAATAATGCTGCAATAAACATAGGGGTGCATATATCTTTGAAACTAAGTGTTTTCAAGTAGATGCCCAGAAGAGGCATTGCTAAGCCATACGATAACTCTATTCTTGATCTTTTGAGGACCCTCCATACTGTTTTCCATAGTGACTGTACCAATTCATATTCCCAGCAGCAGTGAATGAAGTTTCCTTTTTCTCCACAACCTTTCCAAAACTTGTAATTACCTGTCTTCAATAATAGCCATTCTAATAGTATCTCACTGTAGTTTTTTGATTTGCATTTCCCTAACACATAGTGAAGTTGAGCATCTTTTCATATATCTGTTGACCATTTGTATGTCTTCTTGGGAGAAGTGTCTGTTCAGGTCCTCTGCCCATTTTTAATTGGATTATTTGTTTTGTTGTTGAGTTGTATGAGTTATTTATATTTTTTGGATACTTAGCCCTTGTCAAATTGTTATTTGCAAATATATTCTTCCATTCAGTTCATGCCTTTTTGTTTTGTGGCAGTTTCTTTTGCTGTGCAGAAGCTTTTTAGTTTAATATTGTATGTTCATTTATTTTACACAGTCCTAAGACTGAGGTCCATAAGTTAGTACCTATGTTTTCATTTACATGTAATTTATTATTTCAGGTCGTATATTAAGGTCTTTGATCCATTATGAATTAATTTTTGTACATGGGGACAAACTAATCTAGTTTCATTCTTTTGCATGTGGCTTTCTAGTTTTCCCAGTATCATTTATGAAAGAGACTTTATTTTCTTCATTGTATAGTTTTGGGTCGTGTTGAAGAATTTTTGCCCACATACATATTTCAGGGCTTTCAGTTTTGCTCTGTTGGTCTGAATGTCTGTTTTTCTGTCAATACCATGTTGTTTTGATTATTGTCTTTGTAGTATAATTTAAGTGAGAAAATGATACTTCTGGCTTTGTTGTTGGTTGTTTTTTTTTTACTTTTTATTTTTTCTCAGGATTGCTTTAGCTACTTGGGGTCATTTGTGGTTTTGTACAATTCTGATCAATTTTTGTTGTTGTTGTCCTACTTCTTTAAAACATGCCATTTGGATTTTGATGAAATTGCACTAAATCCTTATATTACTTTGGGTAACATGGTCATTTTAACTCTGTTGATTCTTCCAATTCATGAACATAAAATATATTTCTATTTATTGTGTTTTCTTCAGTTTCTCTATGTCTTATAGTTTCAGTGTATAAGTCCTTCTCATCCTTTGTTAAGTTTATTTCTAATTATTCTCTTCTTTCTGTTGCAATGCAAAGTAAATTTTTTTTTAAATTTCTTTTTCTGAAGTTTCACTGTTAGTATACAGGAACTCAATAGACTTTTGCATATTGATTTTGTATCCTTCAGTTTTACTCTATTTGTTTATTGTTTCTAATATATTTAAGTGGATTCTTTAACTTTTTGTTTGTTATATGAAGAATCATGTCATCTGCAAAAAGTGACAATTTTATTTCTTCATTCCCAATTTGGATGCTTTTTATTTGTTTTTCTCTTGACTGATTCAGGGAGGGGGAGTTACTAACAAGTACATTGTTAATGTACAGTTTCTCTTGCCTTTAGTTTTATAGTTACTTTTATTTTCAAAGTTGTTTATGTTAGCACTTTTTTGTTATCCACAACTCATTCTATGAGAGTGTCATATATTTGTCATATGATTAGATTATTTTTTCATAGTCTCTATCCCATCATGGGATTTCAGAGCTACATATATGTATGTATATGTGTATGCACATACACACTCTTTTTGTGCTGTAATGTTTCATGGCTTTTGACAAATACATATAGTGTCATTTATCCACCACTATGGTAGCATGCCGAATAGTTTCCCCGCCCTAAAGAAATCCCTATACTTCAACTATTCAATCTCCCTCCCTTCCCAAACTCTGGCACACACACACTGATTTGCTTATTTGTTTGCTTGTTTGTTTTTTCATAATATCATGTAAATGAAATGATACAATTTGTGCCATTTTCAGTTTGGCTCTTTTCACTTAGCAATATGCATTTCAAATTCATCTGTGTTGTGTGAATTAATAGTTCATTTATTTTTATCAGTATGCATCTACTGCAGTTTAGTCATTTACCCATTAAAAGACATCTTGGTTACTTCTAATATGGAGTGACCATGAATAAAGCTTCTATACATATTTTTTGCATTTAGTTCGATAAACACCTTGGGAATATCATTGCTGAATTTTATAGTAAGACTGTATATTCACATTGGCCAATATATGAAAGAAACTTAAGTGTTCATAGGTAGATGTATGGACATATACAAAGGAATGTTATGCAACAATGACAAAATCTTGCTATTTGCGACAACATGGATGGACCTACAGGGTATTATGCCAAGTGAAGTAACACAGACAGATAAAGACAAATACTATAGGGTTTCATTTCACTTAAAAAAACAAAACAAGAAAAAAACAGACTCACAGAAATAGAGACCAAAGGGTTGGAAGAATGTGTGCAAAGGGTGAAAGAAAATATAGTCAATAATATTGTAACAATTGGGACTGTGACAGGTGACTACTTGAATTAGCAAGCTGACCACATTGTAAGGCATAAAAATGTCAAATCACTGTATTGTACACATCAAACTTGTATAAACTGCTATTGGATTCCAACTATACTTGTTTTTTTTTTAATTAAAAACTAACAACAACAACAACAAAAAAAACGAAAATATTCTGCATGTTACCATAATGACAAATATATGTCATTACTCTTTTGTCCATACCCGAGCATTTACAACACCAAGAATAAACTGTAATGTAAAATATAGACTTTGGGTGATTATGATGATTTGTCAATGTAGCTTGGTCATTGTAAAAAAATGCATTATTCTGGTGGAGAGTTGATGATGAGAAAGGCTATGCATGTGCTGGGTCAGGGGCTATATGGAAAATATCTGTATCTTATCTTCAGTTTTGCAGTGAACCTAAAACTGCTCTAAAAAATAAAGTCTTTTTAAAAAGCAGGCAGTAACCCGGCCGGTGTTGCTCAGTGGATTGAGCATCACCCCATGGACTGAGAGGTCCTGGTTCGATTCCCGATCAGGGCACATGCCCAATATCCCAAGTAGGGGGCATGCAGGAGGCAGCCAATGCCAATAGTCACATTGATAGTTTCTATCTCTCTCTCACTTCCTCTCTCTCTAAAAAATCAATAAAACCATATTAAAAATAAAAAAAATAAAATAAAAATAAAAAGCAGGCAGTAAATCTCACAGATAATAACAATAATAGCATCTAGACATTTATTCAGAAACAAAGTAAATCTGAAGAATGTGGGTGGCATCTTTAAAATACTGTAATTAAAAATAAAACAAAGACCAAAGCAAATAAAACTCTGTCAACCAAGAAGATAATTACAATCAAAATCACTTTTTAAAAATAGTTTTTTAAATTGACCCATGTTCTGACTTCTTCAGACTTAGAAGAATGATCATAGAAAAGGTAATTATATACATAATACTTTTAAATATTATTAATCTGACAACATACAAGGATAATATTTTATTTTCAAGTGGGATTTATGCCAGGAATTCAAATTGGTTTAACATTAGAAACACAATCAAAATAATTTACCTAATTATAAGATTAAAAACCACCCTGGCCGGTTTGGCTCAGCAGTTAGAACGCTGGCCTGTGGACCAGAGAGTCCCAGGTTCCATTCCCACTAAAGGCATGTACCTCGGTTGCAGTTTGTCCCTGGCCCCGGTTGGGGTTGTGTGAGTAACACTACTTGATGTGTCTCTCTCACATTGATGTTTCTCTCTCTCTTTGCCCCCCCTCTCCCACTCTATCTGAAGATAGATGCAAAAATGTCCTCAGGTGAAGATAAAAAAAAAAAAAAAAAATTAAAAGCCAACATATGCCATCTCCATAGCTTCAGAAAAATGTGATAAAATCCAACATCCTTTGTTTTAAAAACTTGAGTAGAAAACAAAGTACACTCTTATCGTTTAAAGAGTGTTTATAAAAACTGACAGCCTCACGTATGATGTTGTCACGTATGATAGGGTAAGGTTGAATGTTTTTGTCCTAACACTGGAAAGAGGCAAACATATTTACTCTTTCCACAATAATTCCACATTTAATTGGAGGGTTAAGGTGATATAGATTGGGAAGGAGTAAAATTGTCTCTTTCATAGAAGACAATTTCTAGGTAGAAAATCTTATGAAATCTGAAAATGGATATTAGAAGTAACAAATAAGTTCAGTAAGTCACAGAAAGCAAAGTCAATACAAAAGTTACCTATATCTTACATCAAATTTGACATAGAAATACTACTTAAAATAACATCATGAACTAAAAAATATATTCAAATATAGATTTACATTTAAAATGTGCAAACACTACAAAACATTGTGAGAAAATTAAATAGGACCCAAATAAGCAGCTAGATAAAGCAGGCTCGTGATGCAGAAAACTGAATAGAATTAATATGTTTCTCTTCTGAAATTTATTGACAGATTGACTAAATACTCAGCAAAAATATCTGCACACTTCTTTTGAAGAGAATCAGAGGGTTTATGGCCATATTTTTTAAATGAGCCCAACAAAGCATCTCTATATATGCACTAGAATAGCCTAAATATAAAGACTGCCCATGTCAAGCATTCACAAAGATACGATGCAACTAGGACTTTTGTGCATTTCTGGTGGGAATAAAAAAGCAATGTCATCAATTTCGAAAAATGTTTGGTAGTTTCTTAAAATATTAGACATGTGTTCATTTACTATCTGTGTATTTCTTCAGTGAAATTTCTCTTATATTTTTTCCTCATTTTGAAGAGGTAGAGGCAGGTTTGGCAGTGAGGGAGGGGGCCATGGCCAGGGAAGGCTGAGACACAGGGAAGGTTGAGTGACTTGGGGCTCAGCACACAGGCACGCGACCCAGTACAGAGCGTACCTGGAGGTTCATTCGGACTCTACAGATCTCAAAGTAAACACTGAAATCAACCTGGCAAATTTTTGTCTTTAAGGCCAGAAACTTCCAGCCCCATTTATAGAAATACAAAGTAGAAGTTCCTGGAAGGAGCATAGGTCAACTACATAAAAAAAAAGAACAGAAAGGCAGGTTTCAGGTAAAAGGGGTAACAGTGATTAATTGTATAATTCCAAGGAATTTTATTTTTAAAGGATATAGTGCTGGCGATTCTGCTGGGAGCAAGGCGACAGGATTACTGAATGATTGTATTTGAGGGAGAAACCAAAAGCAAGCACGGGGTGTCTCCAAGGGTGTTTCCCCTCCTCCTCACCAATAGTCTGGGAGAAATTGAAATGATCATAAAAAGGGAAGCCACTAAGGCCCTATAGATGACCTAGGGCTAAACCCAGTCAGGTGGGAAACATAAGCTTTAAAATATACGGATGTTGCTAAGGCAGAATTGCTTGAAAGGATCAGTTAGAGGCTAGCAAAGTATTTACCTACCCTAGACTACAGATTCCCATGGGCAGCCCACTTGGGTCCCCTCCCCACTTTGGAAAGTCTGTCTATTTTACAGATAAACTTTTCTATTACTCTTAGTTCATTAACTCATTCTTCAATTTTGTGAGACAAGGACAAAGATCACTGTAGCTTGGTTTCAATTTTTTAATTGGATTGGCAGAACTGTTCTTGATTATAGTGATGGATATATGAAGCTACACAGGTGATAAAATTATATAAAACTAAATATTCACACACAGGAGTACAAGTAAAATGGAAATCTGAATAAAATCAGTGAATTATATTAGTGTCAATATCCTGTTTGTAATATTATTACATAGATTTGCAAAATATTTCCATTGAGTAGAGGCTAGAAAAGTGCGTATTGAAATCTTTCAATTATTTCTAACAATAGCATGTAAATTTATAGGTATCTCAATAACATTTAAATAGAAAATACTACATTACTAATCTATGCCACCAACAGTTTAACATTATCCATTATCTCTAGAATGAGACCTGAACAATGCATTCAATTCTTTAATTTATAACAACTGCTCTTTACATGATATACAATAAAATAAATAATAGAGTATTCAAATTAAAAGGTCTGAGCCAGTGGGGGATCACATCCACAATGCAAGGCCAATGTAGAGCAAAACGATTTTATTGTACGCACCTGGCTGCAGGCGGGCTGAACCAAAAAGGGGTCAGCCCTGAATAACCGTTGGGGTGTAGGTTATACACTTTTAGCTTCCATCAGTTCCTGCTGACATACTCTGCCTGGTCTATTGTCCACTCTGCAGTTGAACTGGCCTGGTATCTTGTCCTGCATCTTCTGGGTGATTCATTGTATCACAGATAATCCGATAATCCTTATCCATACTCAAAAGAAGGCTGAGCAAAAGTCATGAAAGCAAACATTTTTTCAGTTTCTGCCTTTAGGAAGCTTTTACTTTTACCCTTTAAAACATTACTAACCCCTTCATAAATATTCCTACATAACAATATATCTACACCAACCTGGCTACTTAGAATTAAAAGCCATTTTTTGTCTCACTTGTTTTTTCTCCTGCATTTATATGCAGGGAAGTAAGAGCAGTGAAATAAAAATTCTACATGACTGTTTAGAAATTAAGTGGCTAATTTTGCCCCACATAATTAGTAGAAAGCCAATGATTAAAGGTTTTAATCTGAGGTGTTTATCTTGACTTGGCTCTTCTGCATGACACATAAAGTATGCATGAGCACACTAGGAGGCCTACATCTATTTATTTTGATTTGACATGCCTGCACTTATACTAGAATAAAAACTTGTGTAACGTATGGAAATAACACTAGCAAAACAATTTAAAGCAAGAGGGGATTGGCAAGTATCCATGTGCAGAGATAAAAGATGCAAAAAAGTGCTTTGGAATGGAGGGTGCAGAGACCATTGGGTACTTCCGTGATAGTTTCTCTGAAATGTTGGGAACTGACCACAGACTGCAAACTGTTGGGAAGAGATTGGATGATGAGGAAATAGCAGAAAGCACTGAGTATATTTTAATACTGTAGACTAAAAGTTGTGATGGAATCTTCAAAAGAGACCCGGGGATTTCTGGACAAGACAAGTATACTTAATGCATTTAAGTGTGTCCTTCCCTTCAAGAATGGCAATCTTGCCCTGGCCGGTTTGGCTCAGCGGTTGGAGCGTCCGCCTGCGGTCTGGAGAGACCCGGGTTCGGTTCCCGCTTAGGGCATGTACCTCGGTTGCAGTTTGTCCCCGGCCCTGGTTGGTCGTGCAGGTGGCAGCCACTCGATGTGTCCCTTTCACATCGATGTTTCCCTCTCTCTCTCTTCCTCTCTCTCCCTCCCACTCTATCTGTACAAAAAATGGAAAAATGTCCTCTGGTGAGGATTAAAAAAAAAGAATGGCAATCTTAAGAAGAAATAAAAATAAAATAGAATAGAATAACCAAATACAAGAAAAATATTTTCATGGACCACAATATGAATGCAAACACAGTGTAGCAAGCAAGGGCTAAAACTGTGTGCCTGTTGGGATTAAATATTGAATACGTGGAGTTTGAGTTCCTGGATAACAGTGTCCAGAAACACCGAAGGCATTATTGTGGATCGAAGTCTGGCTCAACTTGTGAAAACAGAGGCTGGCACTGTCCCCCTATTAACAGAACTCAACTGTCCAAAGTTGGCATATAATGCCTTGCCTTGGTTGGCTGGAAGAATTAAACACAACCAGCAAAAAAACACAGGGGCCATGCTGGAACTAAGCTCATCCCAACATGAGCTGGTGTCTCAGAAAGGCACTTGAAGAAAACCATAAATCTAAAATGTAGAGTATGTGAGCTTCAAGAGATA
Organism: Molossus molossus; assembly: GCF_014108415.1. NCBI lineage: Eukaryota > Metazoa > Chordata > Mammalia > Chiroptera > Molossidae > Molossus > Molossus molossus. The sequence goes on along the minus strand of NW_023425350.1, from coordinate 63,017,651 downwards.
CTCCCCACTAATCTCTTTAACAATGACCTTGAGAATGAAAATTACCAAATAAATGGCAGAAACTATCACTCAAAATAAGTCCACATTTTCAAAAATAAAGACCTAAATTTATGCTCAGTAAAAAATGTAAATCTGTATTGTTATATTAAAACGCATATTTCAAATTCCAAATTGGATAATTGTAGTACTGACATCTATTATAATAACATGATTACAGGAGAAAGATAACATATACACAAATAATAGGGTATAAATTACCAACAGATATATATAAAAGAAAACAGATAAAGATAAAAAAGTACAAATTAGCCACATTGCAATTTATAATTATAATTATGAGAATAAAAGGCCATAGTTTATAGATTGGATATGCATGAAATCAGAATTTGTAAAAAGAAAGACACAGAAAAATTTGCTTTGAATTACACACAGAAAATTTTGGTGGTTATAAAAACGCAAAACACAAACAAAATTTCTCTTCTCACCTAGCCTTAATGAATGAAGGAACAGATAAAAAGGTGTAAACTTCATCGGAATAAGGAATGAGTGCATATAATGGATTTATGTTTGAAATATTGAGTTTAGAAAGCAATGGGTATCCAGATTTTTGCACCTAATTGTCAATTTCAAACAGTCATTTTAATTCACAGAAATCCGGGTTATAGGTGCAGATTCTAGCTAAGACAAACAGATGTCAAAAAATGGTAAGACCACCAAAGACCAGGTTTTAAAAGAAAAAATAAAACAAAAGCTATTAGCACTGATGCATGGCTGTCAAGGAATGGTAGTTTTAAAAGGTAGAAACAGAGCCTGGAGGGTGTGACTCAGTGGTGGAACGTTGACCCATGCACCAAGAGGTTGCCAGTTGGATTTTTGGTCAGGGCACATGCCCAGGTTGTGGGCCAAATCCCCAGTGGGAGGCATGCAGGGGGTGACCAATCAATGTTCTCTATCTCATCAATGTTTCTATCTCTCTCTCCCTCTCCCTTCCTCTCTCTCTAACATAAATAAAGGGGGAAAAAAAGAAAGATAGAAACAGAGAAGTTGTTTTAGATAATAAGAAACTAAATGACCACCACAGCCACATGAAATGTACAGGTCTGGATTAAGTCAAACAATTAGCTGAATTTGTTTTTTTAATATTTAAAATTCAATTTATTGGTTAATGAGATTGTATAGGTTTCAAGTACACATTTCTGTGATGCATGATCTGTATATTGCATTGTGTGCCCACCACCTCAGGTCAAATCATCTTCCATCACCATATATTTGACCCCCTTTACCCTTTACTTACTCCCACCCTCCTTCCCCCTGGTAACTACCATACTGTTATCTATGCCTATGACTTTCAGTCTTATAGCCCACATATGAGTGAAATCATATGATGCTTAGCTCTTTCTGTTTGACATGTTTTGCTTAACATAATACTCTCAAGGTCTACCCATATTGTCACCAATGGCAGTATTTTATCTTTTCTTATGTCTGAGTAGTATTTGATTGTATCTATGTACCACATCTTCTTTATCCAATCATCTACTAAAGGACAACTTTGTTGTTTCAATGTCTTGGCCACTGTGAATGTTGTAATGTGTCAATGAGATAACCAGAGACACACAGCCAAATTGTAAAGGAGCACTTTATTCACTGGTGGACTGCAGGGAGCATAGTCTCCCCAAATCAACAGCCCCCATTGTTCTTGCTTGTCCACTTTTAAAAAGAGAAGCCCATTCCATCTTGGGTACCCCTCGGGGAACTGGTTCGATGGTGGGTGCAAAAGTGGTTATTACAGAAGCCAAAATAAGCATTAGTCACTGGGCTCCTGATTTTCAGTTCTTGAAACTCAGAAACTGCAAGATACATCCTGTTATGTAGGTCAACCATAACCTTAGGCAAAGTTCCTTTACTTCTAGGAGTAATCAACATATTATTGAAAAAATACTGCGGAGGGTCCACTGCCGATAAAGATGGAGTCACTTAGTCATCTTAGTCTCAGGGCCCAACTCATTAACAATGCTGCAATAAACATAGGGGTGCATATATTTTTTTGAATAAAAATTTTCAAAATTTTTTGGTAGATACCTAGAAGAGGAGGTTCTGGGTCATATTGAAACCAAGCAGCAGTGATGGGGTTTATTGTCTCAAGAAATTGAAGAATGAGCCCTGGCCAGTTTGGCTCAGCGGTTAGAGCGTCGGCCTGCGGTCTGGAGAAACCCGGGTTCGGTTCCTGCTAAGGGCACGTACTTCGGTTGCAGTTTGTCCCCGGCCCTGGTTGGTCGTGCGGGTGGCAGCCACTCGATGTGTCCCTTTCACGTCGATGTTTCTCTCTCTCTCTCCCTCCCACTCTATCTGTACAAAAAATGGAAAAATATCCTCTGGTGAGGATTAAAAAAAAAAAAAAAAATTTAAAAAAAAAAAAGAAATTGAAGAATGAGTTCACGGACCAAGAGTAAGTGACAGAAAAGTTTATTTGAAAAATAGGCAGAATCCCCAAAGCACGGAGGGGACCCAAGTGGGCTGCCCCTGGGACTCTGTTGTCTATGGGTAGATAAATACTTTGCTAGCCTCTGACTGGTCCATTCAAGAAATTCTGCCGTAACAACATTCATAAATTTTCTTTTTTTTTATTAATTAATTTATTTTTATTGTAGATATTTCCCCCATTGACACCCTCCTTCTGATCCCAGCCACCTTACCCCCCAACAACATTGTCTATGTTCGTTGGTTGTGCATATATGCATATACGGTCTTTGGTTTATCTCTTCCCTCCCATACGCCCCCCTCTTCTGAGGTTTGTCAGTCTGACCCCTACTTCTATGTCTCTGGGTCTAACATCCATACATTTTAAAGACTGTATTTCCTACTTGACTGGGTTTAGCCCTAGGTCATCTATTGGGCTTCCTTTTTTTATGATAATTTCAATTTATCCCAGATTATTAGTGAGAAGGAGGGGACACATCCTTGAAGCAACATTATGCTTGCTTTTTATTTCTCCCTCAAACCCAGAAAATGGAATTATACAGTCAATCCCCGTTACCCCCTTTGCCTGAAACAAGCCTTTCTGATTTTTTTATTATGTGGTTGACCTGTGCTCCTTCCAGGAACTTCTAATTTGAATGTCTATAAATGGGGCTGGGAGTTTCTGGACTTAAAGGCAAAAATTTGCCAGGTTGATTTCAGTGTTTACTTTGAGATCTGTAGAGTCTGAATGAACCTCCAGCTATGCTGTGTACTGGGTTGTCTGCCTGTGTGCTAAGCTCCAAGTCATCTCAAACTTCCCGCATGTCTCAGCCTTCTCTGGCCATGTTCCTGTCCCCTCACTGCCCAACCTGCCTCTAGCTCCTCAATATGCTAACTCTATTCTTAATTTTTTGGGGACCTGCCATATTGTTTTCCATATTGTATCAGTTTACATAGCCACCAGCCGTCACCACAACCTCTCCAACACTTGTTGTTACCTGTCTTGTTGATAACCGCCATTCTGAGAGATCTGAGGTGGTATCTCATTGTAGTTTTAATTTGCATTTCCCTAATAGCTTGAACATCTTTTCATATATCTGCTGGTCATTTGTATGTCTTCTTGGGAGAAGTGTCTGTTCAGGTCTTCTGCCCATTTTGTAATTGTATCATTTGTTTGAATTGAGTATGTGCAGAACATTAGATGATATTTTGTAATTTCTAATATTTGTTTAGGGTGGGTTTGTCATGTTTGATCATGTATGAAAAGTGTTTTAATGTTTAGGCTACATGATGAAGTACATAGAATTGTATAATGTCTACAATTCATTTTAAATGTTATTCAGCATTAAAATTTAATACAAAGAATGTGATAACAGTCTATAGGTAAGAATGAAAAGTAAGATTTGGGGTTTACCTGTTGGGAATTCAGTAATGATGATATAACTGAGAATTATTTCTTACTTTTCTAAAAATTGCTATCTATTTTTTTAAAGGCAAGTTTGGGGCCTTCTGGGAGTGATCATATTGTAAGAACCTTAAAAGGAATATCTGAGATTATTGGAATATTCCTGTAAATCACATAAATTGCTTCTACTCATTACCCCAAGCAAATATGTCCAGTAGTTAGTGTGGTTAATTATCTCAGTTTTCTGGGAATGTCTTGATCTTAGCACTACAATTCTACATCACCCTGAGAAGCCCTTCACACAGTCAATGAATTCCAGGAGGCAGAAATGACATTGCAGATTTTGACTCTCTTAAGCAGTCAATAAACAAATGTACTTAGATCCATGACTTTGTGTTCCCCAAATGAGATTTTTTGTTCATAATTGTTTCCATGGTCTGTATATCCTTCATTGTCAATTCTCTGATTTTAAAGATATCTGACTTTATTGATCACTTATGTGAATTATGACTTAAGTCTTTTCACATATTTCTGCCTTATAGTATAAACTGAATATTGAAAACAACTCCAAAATCCAAAAAGTTTAATAAATGCTTAAAATGTAATATGTATATCTCTTTTTTTAATTAACTTTTTATTAATGTTTAGAGAGAGGGGAAGGGAGAAGAAGAGAGAGATAGAAACATCGATGACAGAGACCATTGATTGGCCGCCTCCTGCATGCCCCCTACTGGGGATTGGGCCCACAGCCTGGGCTTGTGCCCTGACCAGGAATGGAAACAGCAACATCCGGGTGCACTGGCTGGGCACAAAGTATATATCTCTTGATATTATCTCATATACACTGGAACTCTAAAATTTTTAACTTTAGTAAAAACCTATATTAATTGTATATTTTATTACTTTTATTAAATGAAGATTCATATGCAAATTAACATTATAAAGCCAACTGTTAGAGTTGATAAATTTTATGAGGTAAAAACTGGTAAATAAATGTATTTTATACAAAATCTAGCATAACATACTAATTACAAAATTCTTTATTCTTTTATTACATTAGATCCAAGAATATTTCTACTTGGCAACACATTGTTAGCATTTTGTTAACTCACTATAAATACAAGTAATAAAATTAAATGAATGCATATGAAAACATTTTATTTGTGCAAGAATATTATGCACATGTTAGTTATGCTTTCCTCCCAAAAGTACACTGTAAGTCTTATTTTTTATTGAATCAAATCTCAATTTCCAAATAAGTTAGGATTTACTACTAAAGTATATGCTAATTCTTTGTTCCTTCTCTCAATTACCACTATTTCATCTTGACAATCCAGCATTTCCTCTGGCATTGTAGTTAAGTTTGCACAGGCATTAACTTCAATAATATAAAGTCATCCGTTTTGGCTTAAAAAATGGTATGGTTTTCAATGATTTTCCTTTTGCACTGAAAAGAAATTATGACTGTGTATATCTTCTCTTTTAATGATATCACCGCACTAAATATAATTTAAAAAACTAACTCTTCTTCTATTCTATCTTCTATTGCTCATAAGATGGTAAAACGTATAATATTTATTATTGTGTTCCCAACATGAGGAAGTTGTAGGCATTCAGTTGCTGGTTCCTTCTGAGCTCTTCTGTTCTTTGGCTTTTGCTTGTCTGCTTCTACATATGGAAGACAGGAAGTTGCATAAAGTAGCAATGAAACTTTTAAAGTTAAAAATAATCACATCAAAATGGTTTCTAGCCCAGCCGGTGTGGCTCAGTGGTTGAGCGTCAACCCATGCACCAAGAGGTCACCTGTTCAATTACGGGTCAGGGCACATGCCCTGGTTGTGGGCCAAATCCCCAGTGGGGGGCATGCAGGAGGCGGCCAATTAATGTTCTCTCTCATTGATGTTTCTACCTCTCTCTCCCATTTTCCATGGACTTCAGATAGTCTTCTGTTTGGAACTAATAAAGAAAAATATTACACGGCAAGAAACTATGTACCCAGATACACTCAGTCATGGGATGGGTGGGCATAAACATAACTTATTTTATTATAGCAATTATTTATTTAAAATTGAATTTAATCAGGTTTAGAAGAGATTAATACATTACATGATGAGAAAGTTCAGACTCCCATGCCATCAACCTCAGTTGACCTGTTAGCTCTCCTTCAATTCATGCCTGTTGCTTATCCTTCATGAAGGAAGAATGTATTCAATACTGGTTCATAAATAATCAGTGCAATATGTTGTCACTAGCTGGAGAGATCTTCTATTGAATAACAACCTACCTCAAGGGTGGCACTAAACACATGACAAAGTACCACTCACTGTGGGGTGGGAGAGGAGAGCTCAGGTACAGGTGTACCCTGAACTTGGGTAGTGAGAATGGTTGCATTGTTCTGTTAGAATCCTAAAAGAAACAAGATGGTAAAATACAGAATAAGGTTATCTAAGCAATAGGTACCCAGGTAAACCTATCAAATTAAGAAAAAATAATGCAAACTTTTTTTGTCTCAATTTAATGGTCAACAGAGATTATTCACTACAGATAAGCTCCTCAAAATTTTCTCACAAGTAACTCATTCTGTCGTTGTCAATGTGACTCTTGTCTTAATTATTCCAGCACTTGTTCAATGTGCCCAATGAACAAGATGTATATATGAACCACCACATAGGGATTCCCCTGCTGTAAAGATGTTGAATATCCACTATGTGAGTAGCAGAGAAAAATGCTGACATGTTAACATGGTGTAATTCTTCAGGGAGATCAGCTATCCAAAAACTGACTCATCAGTCTCATCAAACTCCATCCATTTTGGCAGACATAGAAACTCAACTAGACCAGAATCAATACTTGGTCTGGTGATTAATGCCTGAGGAACTAAAATGACTCCTAAGAGTGTGCTGTTTGCCTGTACCACAATCTAAAGATTTACGGAATGGCATCTCCCTCAATATTGCCTCTGACTTTTATAGAAAAGGAGCTGTGACAATGGGCTTATAACTCTGGTTTTCACTGAGCAGGACTGCTGCTGTTGGAATGAAGTGCCAAAGGCTTAATTAACGCACCAAGTTGAAACACCTTGTGGAACTGGGTGCTGTCTTCCAGAATGCAGTTTTTATATTGAATCAATGATTCATATAGAGCTCAGTGTCCCCAGTAGAGTACACTGATCCAGCAATCAAGGAATGGAAGTAGAATCCACATTCCACACAATCACTCCTGTTTATCCACTCGAAGACTTTGCATTTCTCATTCTCAAAATCATAGGATCTGTCAGGCAATTGCTCCTGCTTGCTGGAGGCGGGAGGGGGAACTGTGCTCTTGCCAGGGAATACAGGAAGGTATTCACTGACCTGCAATCTGGAGTTGCCACATTGCTATTTGGGGTCTTCTTATTGGGGAACTAGCAAGCAAAGGGAAAAGTTACACTAATAACAATCCACTGTGATTGTCTCAAGGGTGATGATGGGAGTAAGTTTACCCCAGAGGATCCAACAGACTTTCTCTTGACACTTTAGTGCCCAACAATATATGAAAATGATCAGTGTCACCAATCACATTCACAGGAAAAAGGATAAAGCAGCTAAGTGTACAGACCACCATGGGCTCAGCATGGACTCCAGTTAAGTAATATCCACATCAGAAAAAGTGATGGCCAAGGGTGAGAAAAATCTAAAACAGGTGGGACAGGAGAGAGAAGACTATAAACATTGACACCTGTATTTTGCTATGCCTTTTGATTTAACTCTTTCTGGAACATTTAAACTGGTGGTAACTTTGATTGAATGGACATATGTACAGTTTCCTAAAAATGAGGGCAACTTTTTCCCTACATAATTCAACCATACAAAAATGGCACAAGAAATTGTCTTTATTAAACTAAGTTATGTGCCACCCAAGATATGATCAACCTCACCTGCTTCCTTAACTTTGTTTTATTAAAATTTTTAAAATTGATTTTAGTGAGAGAGGAAGGAGGAGGGAGAGAGAGATAGAAACATCGATGTTCTCACATTGATTGGCTGCCTCCTGCATGCCTCTCTCTGGGGATTTGGCCCAAATCCTGGGCATATGCCCTGACCAGGAATTGAACCAGCGACCTCTTGGTGCATTATTGCACAGCGACCACTGAGGCACAATGACCACTGAGGTACACGAGCCGGGCTGCTTCCTTAACTTTATACCTTGACTACTGCCTTGTTCCAAAATGGCTGTGGAGATGGTTCAAGCCAGTATTTCTGCAGCAACTGTTGCTATCACCACAGAGCAGGGATTGCACATGTGCAAGGTGACTAATAAGTAGAGACACCTGCATCTTCACATTTTTCACCCATCTGTGGACTAGCCAATCTGTATACAAGGATCCTCTGATATACCCAAAAGCTTAGGTGGGGAGCCAGGCAACACATTCTGGACATATAGATTGCTAAAGACCTGACAGGTTTTTGCCAATAGGGAATGAAGCCCGAGAAGAAGCTGGTATATAATGTATTCTCTGTTCTTATCATCGTGAATTTCCATGAGGTACAGTAGTTTTATTTGGGCTTTCTGAGAATGTCCTGCCATCAGCTCTGCTCATTGAGAACTAGTGTTCCTTCTTGTATTTGTTCTTTCTATTTTCCTGTCTTACTTTCTTTTAACTTTCACTTTAGCTTCCTTCTGTTTGCACACTCCTGTTATGTCCTAGGCTCTGTTATCTAGAAAACCTGAAATATTTAATTATTTTGTATTTGCACTCTTCTTATGTTTTCCCTGAATGTGAGTCTCTCAAATCACCAATTTGAATAACATTTGTAATGACAAAATAAATGAATGCTCTGGACAGTAGCAACATTTTGTGAAAAGATTAGGGCTGATTATGGACAAAACTGGGATTTGATCAATATCTTCTCTTGATTTTTCTAGACTCCTTATCTTGGTGCCCAGTTTACCCCCCAGCTTGCTACCAACGTATTTCCATTATCTACCACTATCCAAGTAGATTTAACTCAGTCTTATTCTTTAATGGTGATGATGATATAACTGGATAAAACCATACCAAGATAAATTACTAGCTGGCAAATAAAAAAGGAGAATATAAGTTTTCCCCACTATTGCAGGTAGAGCATTCCTATAAAATCTCTCATAAGCCAAAATGGCATAAAGCAAATAAATTCAATTACCATTAGTTTATTTTTATGCATTTTCTATTACAAAATAGTCAATTTAACTGGTATGCATATTGATAACTTTACATGCTCTATTACGTTTTCTCTCTTTTTATTTCTCAATTACAATTGACATTCAATATTATTTTATGTTAGTTCCAGGTGTACAGCATAGTGGCTAGACATGTGTAGAATTTTTCAGGTGATCTCCCTAATAAGTCTATTACCCACATGGCACCACACAGAGTTAATACAGTTGTTGACTATATCCCCATGCCAATTCTGTAATTACCAATTTCTACTTCTTAGTCCCTTCACATTTTTTACCCAGACACCCAAAACCCCACCCATCTGGCAACCATCAGTCCGTGATCTATATTCATGACTCTGTTTATGTTTTGTTTATTTAGTTTGTTCTTTACTTTAGACATATAAGTAAAATCATAATTTTTTTTGTTCTCTGTCTTACTTATTTAACATAATATCACACATGTTGTCTTCAATAGTAAGATTTTATACTTTTATGGCTGAATAATAATATCCACATGTAAGTACCACATTTTCTTGATCTAATCATCTATTGATGAGCACTTAGGTTGCTTCCATAGCTTGGCTATTGTAAATAACGCTTCAATGAACATAGTGGTGCATATATCTTTTCGAATTCGTGTTTTGCATTTTTTCAGATAAATGCCCAGAAGTGGAATGGCTGGGTCATAAAGTAGTTCTATTTTTAATTTTTTGAGGAACATCCATACTGTTTTCCATAGTGGCAACACCAATTTACAATCTTACCAATAGTGTACAAGGATTCTTTTTTTTCTACATTCTTGCCAACACTTTTTGTTTATTGATTTATTGATGATAGGCATTCTAAAAGGTATGTGGTGTTATCTCGTTGTGGTTTTAATATGCATTTCTGACAATTAGTGACAGTGAACATCTTTTCATATATCTATTGGCCATCTGATGTACTCTTTGGAGAAGCATCAGTTTAGGTCCTTACCCATATGTTAATCACATTTTCTTTTTCTTTTTTTTTTTGGTGTTAAGTTACATAGATTTTGTATATTAGCAAATTATAAGATGTATCACTGTTAAATATCTTATTTATTTTGTTTCATTAATAAACAAACTGAATTACCAAGCAAAAAAGAGACAGACTCATTGTTGAATATCTTCTCCCAACCCATGGGTTGTCCTTTAATTTTGTTGATGGTTAACTTTGCTGTGCAAAACATTTTAAGTGTGATGTAGTCCTATTTGTTTATTTTTGTTTTGTTTCCCTTACCTAAGGAAATATAGTAGATAAAAAACAAAAAACATTGTTAGTGGCAATACCACTAACAGAGAGTTACTGCCTATGTTTTCTTCTAGGAATTTTATGGTTTTAGGTATTACATTTAGAACTAGAATGAATAGTTTTAAATTTTATATGAAACCACAAAAGGCCCTGAATGGCTATAGCAATACTGAGAAAGAAGAACAAAGTTGTAGGTATCATATTACCTGATACCAAAGTGTACTACAAGCTATGATAATTAAAACAGCATGGTACTAGCATAAAAACAGACACACAGATCAATGGACCAGAATAGACAACCCAAAAATAAGCCCACAGCTATATAGTAAAGTAATCTATGACAAAGGAAGTAGGAATATACAATGGGGTAAAGACAACCTCTTCAATAAATGGCGATGGGAAAACTAGACAGATACATGCAACAAAACAATCAGATAACCTATTTACACCATGCACAAGAATAAACTCAAAATGAATTACCATTAATTTACACAAAAATATTTAGAGAGTTCCCAGACCAAAAAAGGAGACCCAAAATAGTCCCAGCAAAATAATCACTGCTTGACATGTGTGCTGCCTCTATAATAGCTACAAAACATTCCACACTATTTTCAATTTTTGTCTTTTTGTTTTTTTTAAGTGAAAATCCTCCAGATTTTTTTTTTTTTCCCAGTTAGAAAAACAGGTACTAATGCATTTCTTTTGTAAAAGTGAAGTGGCATGATGTGAACTTTTGAAAAGCGGAGGATACATATATCTGGTGTTTATGAGCCTTTACATTGCTTCTTTTCAGACAATACATTCACTGTACATCTTATTAAATACACAGTATTGGTATCAGCATCTAAGAATTATTCTGAATATATGGAATTGTGATTGGCATTTTATATGCTGGAGTAGAATAACAGGTCTCTTATTTTAAATGAGAAACCTAGAGATACCAATTTCTATTACTTGATTGTCCTACTAATGCAATTGTCTTTTCAAAAATCACCATTTCTGAGGTTTAATCTATTATGAAATTAAGCCACTCATGCAAGACTGATAAAGTATTTCTCGTTGGCATCAAAGTCTCTCAGAATGTCTCTCACTTCCTCCAACCAGTCACCCCTGGCAGTATCCATGAACAGTGTTCATTTCTTTCACAAGGGTTTATTCAATTAATGTAACTCCTAAGGTAATTCTCCTGAATTTCCCTCTAGTATAAGCCTACATCCTCTCTTCCTGGTATCAGGCTGTTATGTGAGAGTAAAAAAAAAAAATTCCTTCCCAAAATAAAATATAATAAAGTGAGAATAAAAAGGCAGCTGAGTTGTATCAGGCAGAGGTATAACCCCCAGTTGACACATCAATATACCACTCATTTATTTGTTACAATTTGGACAACTGTTCATTATTCATAAAAATAATCTTTTTTATGTTTCCTTTTAAAATATGTTTTTATTGATTTTAGAGAGAAAAGAAGGGAGAGGGGGAGAGAAAAAAGAACATTGATGTAAGTGAGAAACATTCATTGGTTGTCTCCCATAGGCATCCCATCTGGGGATTGAACACGCAACCTGGGTATGTGTCGTGACTGGGAATTGAATCCTCAACTCACGATGCTCAACCAGCTGAGCCACACTGGCCAGGGCTAAACTTTCTTTTGTAATATTATGTTGTCCCACTGAAAACTTGAAAACCTTCATAAGGAATGAGTTATGGGTGTTCAATTTGCACAGCATTGATAGATGCCATGAGATTAAATAGGATCACTGTTGTACCAGAATTTAAAGACCTGTCCTGTGTTATTTAGAAGCACAGGCAGAGAGAATAGCTGCATCTGATAGCTAGCTGCTGCCAGCCCTCACTGTTTTTCAAGTTTGATCCTAATCCTCTAAAGCTGGAATTAGCAACTATACTGGCTGGGTAACGATCTATGCTGAAAGGAACAGAGCTACTATAAATTACTTTAAAAAATATATATGATTTTTAGAGAGAGAGATAAAAACATCAATGTAAGGGAGAAACATTGATTGGATGCCTCCTATACATCCCCCGACTGGGAATCAAGCCTGCAACATGGGCATGTGCCCTGACCCGGAATCAAATCAGGACCTCTCAGTCCATGGGGCGATGCTCAATCCACTGAGCCACACCAGCCAAGCAAGAACTTTAATGATAGCCCTCATCACTGTCATTTCCCAGCCTCTTATTTAACCCCAAAACTTGATTCACAGACTTCCCATCTATCCCAGGTTCTCCCATGAATTTGAAAGACCTTATTCAAATGGGCATTCTCTTGTTCTTATAAACATTATTTATTTAAATATGATTTAATCTATACACAGCTATGATTACACACCAAGACTTTTCTTTCTCAGGAATACCTGTACTAACTCCAAAAGCTTATATTACTGCCGAATACCTATACTCGCTCAGAAACTGTTAACATTATGATTTAATTTTTATTTTCTGACCCTAAAGTCTTCCATTCTCTTATTTCTATACTGCTTTGGTTTTCTTTATAAAATGACCTGTGCTTTGTCTTTACTCCACCCTTGGTCCTTTTAAGTACATTGTTTTATTCCATAGACTAGCACTTTCTTCTGTCTTGTTTTAGACCTGCCTGCAGATTGTCTATTGTGTTCAGTGAAACAGAAGGACGAACGCAACGTGTTGAAATCGGCAGTAACTGACATGGAATACCATGTGTTCGATGAAACATGCAAATAAGAACGCTGCTTCAGGATTATCAGTACAACTTGGTCAACGAAGTGAATTATTTCCTGACATCCTAACACAGTCCTGAAAGGTAAATGAGTGATTAGTGCAAATTGTAGTTTCCTGTTCTTAATATTTATTCTTGAATTTCTGTTTACCTTTTGCAATTTTGTTTTATCCATTTTGAGTGTATCAAGAGCTCGGAAAAGATAATAACCACTGCGCAGGTCAGTCCTAGCATCTCCATGACCTTCTCCCATCTGCTGTGCATGGTAAGTGTTGCACAATTTTACATATTTAAACCAGTATAAACACTGTCCTTAATATCCGCTAAATCCTTAAAACACAACTCAACATCAACCCATGTTTTCTAATAAGTGCCTTTTCCTTATTGTATTAGTTGCTATTTCTAACTTTCCCTCTTGCTTCCAAATCTAAATCATCAAATTCCAAACTCCTAATTACCTATAAAACTTTCAACTGTGTTTTTACCATTTTACTTTTCCCCTCCCTCTTCAGTCCAGATGTAATCTCTGCATGTGAGGGTAACCTACCAACCTCTGCCTTTCCAGGAAGAAGAATGGTTTGAGTGATTTGCATGTGTCCAGTTCCCTACTATTTAATGCTTTAAGAATATAACCACTGATGTCATAAGTGACTTAAATTCCAAGGGGGACAGCCTGACCAGTCTAGCTTCTCTCACAAACCCAAGTTTTGGCCAGAGAAAGAAATATACTTTGATTGAGAGTTTTACACAAGTCCCATGTAATTTCCTAAAGCAAAATTAGGATGGTTGCCAGAAGAAAGAAAAAGGGGCTGTAATATAGTTATAAAGCTTTTTCCTAAACCAGTTTGAGGAGGAATTCACCCATGTTTTCTTCTAAGTACTTCTATAGTTTTATTTTTTTACATTTACTCTCAGATTATTTTTTTTTCCTTTATTGATTTTAGAGAGAGAGGAAGTGAGAGGGAGAGATAGAAATATCGATGAGAGAGAACATCGATTGGCCGCCTCTTGCATGCCCCCCACTAGGAATTTGGCTCACAACCTGGCATGTGCCCTGACCGGGAATCGAACTGGTGACCTCTAGGTGCATGGGTCAATGTTCAACCACTGAACCACACCAGCCAGACTACTCTCAGATTATTTACCAAATTCATACAGCCATTAAGGGGTGGATTAGAGAGATTGACTGAAATGTGTCTGAAACCAACATCTGTGTGCCATTTCGTTAGCATTTTTCTAGCTTGATTATAGATAATACTGCTTTATTTATTTCATTTTACTCCTCTATCTCCACATCTTCTATAGGTTGTTTTCACTCACAATACTAAAAAAAACGTCAAGTCCAGCTGATGTGGCTCAGTGGTTGAACATCCACCCATGCACCAAGAAGTCTCCAGTTTGATTCCTGGTCAGGGCACATGCCTGGGTTGTGGACCCGATCACCAGTGGGGGGCATGCTGGAGGTGGCCAGTTGATGTTTTCTCTCATCAATGTTTCTATCTTTTTCCCTCTCATTTCCTCTCTCTCTGAGATCAATAAAGGGAAAAAAATCTGTATCAATAATATCTTTAGAAAATAACTGCTCTAATTTGACCGGTGCCTTACATATGTCTACAACCCAAAGTGATCTTACTCCACAGAGAAGTTTTTAAAATGTATCCTGTTCTAAATGACCTTCTATTGTTCCCCCACAATATGAGGCAAAACCGATTCTATCCTCACTATCCCAGTGACATTGCTCTCACCAGTGTCTTTGGGTAAGAAGTTAAACTCTTGACCACTCCCTATTTTAAAGTCACTGGAAGCATGGGCTTTGTAGTCATAAAGTAGTGACTATGAAACTTTGGAAAAGGAACTTGACTTCCTTGAACCTTTGTTTCTTCAGTAATAAAACAGTGGTAATAGTAACAGAGGCCTTGACATTCCTGACCTTCAATCTCTGTTTTACTACTCTTAGAGTGAACCCAGCAGGTCGAGTTCCAACCAGAACTCTTTGCTCTTTGATTTTGCACTGTGATTTCCAGATTTTTTGTCTGTTTATGGACTTGCAATGCTTAAAAAACCATTCTGGGGACCACCATATGGTGGCCAACTTTCAGTTTTGAAAAGTAAGTGCATTTTTAAGACTCTGTTTTCCATATTTTATTACAGATACTCTTTTTAAAACTATTTTAACTGCAAAAATACAGGCCATATATAATAAAAATATTTTACATTGAATAAATTTAGCTTTCATAATCTCTTGGTAACATTAATTTAGTTTTATGAATTACTTATCAGCTATAGATAAACATGTCTAGCTTTGGCACTGACTTGCAGGTGACTTGTGTTTTTCTACCTGTGTGCCTTAGCTCAGGTGAGCTAACACTGTTCCCTGTACCTAAATTAGTCTGTTTCTGGTCTGACCAGTTCCAGTCCTGCTTTGGTTTAAGGACCATTAAAACATCTTTATGAATCTATTCTTAAATCTCTTCTTCGAACCTTTTTTCTTGCTCCCATTCAAAATGAGAAATAAAATCTAAATCCAGAAAAATGTTTCACCAAATTGTCTCCCCATTTTCAATTAAGGGAATTGAGTCCTATGAAGTGAATTGACATATGCGCTCATGTACTGTGAGAATAGCAAAGATTTGCCTAATGTTTTGTTATGTCCAATTCTCTGCCTATGATAATTTCACATTTAGGCTAAGAAAGGCTAGGTAGATATCATGTCCAAAGTTGCCCAGGTACTAAGCAGCAGATCTTGGATTCAATTCCTCACAAAGTTAGACCTTATTCACTTTATCACTACCACACAACTTTCACAGATGAGGATGTACTTGATATATTGATGTACAAGAGTTAGGATGAGATGAGAGGATTCCACTGGCCGTGATACATAATCACAGATTACTCTAATTGCTTCTGGAGTTTGATGAGAGTTCTACCAATATAAATGAATGAAAAAAATGGTGTTATTATAAGTGTTAAAGTGATGTCACCTGACAGGACACTCTGTTCTACAAGCACATGCAGAACATCCGGTGCTTCTCTGAAAGATGGAAGAGCAATGCACAGGGAGACGGGTCCGCACACTAGACAGCAAGGGAGGACTGATCAGGAGGAAGTCTGTGTTGGTGGGGGGCACTCTCAGCTGTCAGTGGGGTGACTACTTGTGACATAATCCTACTGAGTCTGCCACTCGGTCATCAAAATCCAAATGTCCAAATCCTCCCAAATATACTTTACAATCCTTGCAGTTGTACCACAGTCTATTTTTAGGTCAAGAGAATGATGCTTATTTTTAATCTGGAGATTATGAAAATAGATTTTTCTTTCTCAGCTGTGGACACTATGATTTCATTGGAACGAACCTCCATTTGGGGAAAGCAAGGGTGTGGATTCTTGTGCCTTATCTGATTCAGAAAACACATGAGTTAAATCTCTTTATTTTATTTATTTATTTGGTTGGAGGAATAATGAAAATTTTATGAAATTCAAATGTATTCCTTATATAAAATTTTATCAGAACAAACCATGCTTATTCACTTACATACTAAGGCACTTTTGTGTTGCAGCAGCAGAGCTGAGTAGCTGCGACAGAGACCTGCAAAGTCTAAGATGTTTACTATCTGTCCCTTCATAGAGAAAGTTTGCTGACAACAGTGCTAATTCCCTTTTACTTTAGTTAAAGAAAGGCCTTTAGCTTTTGCAGCTGACTTGTAAGTGGCAAGGAACTTAGGTTTCTGTCTCATTCTGTGGCATAGACTAGGGATGATCTAATTACCAGAACAGGGCATATTTTGATCATTGAATGTGTTAGTTCAACAATATCATAGTAAAGCAGGCAATACTGTGCATTATGAAGGAGTCTGATGGAGCGACAGTATTTATAACCATTTTGAGCTAAGCTTTACCTCACTCTTCTTTGTCTCTTACTCTTTTGTAGTATGTTGTGCTAAAAAACTGTCAGCTTTTTAACCAAATTTACTTCTGATAAAAATTGTGTAATGCGTATAACTTGACATCACCATTTTCTGAAGATTTTGGTATTAAATGCATGAGAAACCCTTTGCCATGTAGAAGTGTCTGAGTTTGTTTCTTGTTATGAGACTGTAACTGATGATATAGAGTTTAGGTGTGTGTGGGGGGTCTCAACGATCCTTGTCTTTTTGAACTCAGATCATTAAATACCTTGTAATTTGTGGTACATATTTGTAGGTCAAGAGAATGATGCTTATTTTTAACCTGGAGATATGAAAATGGATTCTTCTTTGTCAACTTTGAAAACTATGATTCCATCGGAACTAACCTCCATTTGAGGAAAGTGAGGGTCTAGATTCTTGGGCCTTATCTGATTCAGAAAACAAATGAATTAAGTCTCTTTAATCCCTATCGGTACAGAGCAGAGGAGGACTTTTCCACCCTTGCGTGTAGGGGGTTATATGATTGAGTTGGAGAAGCAAGTACCTGGGTTTAGGATTGAGATTCCTGAGAAGAAGCAGCCTGAGATGGCCCCCAGACCAGAACCGTGCTCCCTATACCTCCACAGCTGAGGCGTTGCATTAAACTAAGCAAAGCCTCCACAAGGCACACGGATATTCCGAGAAAAGGTAGAATATCATTTAACAAAGCAGAGGCCTTTCACAGTATGAGAAGGGATGAGTAAATGAGAATTGTCATTGCTCTTGTTTTGGTTTTGTTTGTTTGTTTTTTCAGTTAATCCTTTCTTTAATTTCAGTTTTAGGAAATCCTACTACATGGAACAAATGGTAATATTAGAGCTGCTCTGGTTCCAGGGGCAAGGATCCTGTACCTTGGCCCTTATGTCTCTTCATGACTCCTGACAGTTCTATGTGAACCACAGTGTAAAGACATCGAGGCTAGAAACATAAATTTCACCTTGCATGCTAGACGGAAATGTTTCTGTGGGCAGTTAAGCGATCTGTAAGAAAAATTCTAATCCATCCTTAAATATCCATGGTTAAATAGCTGTGGAGCCCTGGCCGGTTTGGTTCAGCGGTCCAGAGAGACCCGGGTTCGGTTCCCGTTAAGGGCATGTACCTCGGTTGCAGTTTGTCCCCGGTCCTGGTTGGTCGTGCGGGTGGCAGCCACTCGATGTGTCCCTTTCACATCGATGTTGCCCTCTCTCTCTCTCTTCCTCTCTCTCCCTCCCACTCTATCTGTGCAAAAAATGGAAAAATGTCCTCGGGTGAGGATTAAAAAACAAAAACAAAACAAAAAAAAAACTGTGGAGCCATCACAGGACTTCCACTGACAGAACATTGTTCTCCAGTCCACTTCAAGATAAAAGAATTGACTAAAATTCTCTAGACTCCCCAACTCTCATCAGCGGTCACTGAACCATAACAAGCTAGAGCCACAGAGGTGAGAGGACACTCTACGGATGTGATAATGACCTTCTTCACATGTGGAATCAAGTCCCACGCCTTTGGAAATTACCTTTGCAGGCAACCTCTTCTTAAATGGAAGAGTCACAAACAATACTTTCCCACTTACCTTTCTATCGGGAGGCCAGCCCCCATGCCATGGTCATCTTTAATTTAATCAAGCTGCTCACTGTCCATAAGGCAGGTTGAGGCAGATTTAGGTTCGTGCAGTGCTGTTATACAGAAGCTATTCTCTGGTGTAAGGTAAGAATCAATGGACTAGACTCCACCCTGCACATATTCCCCTGATGCCATGTGTACTGCCTGAAGGCATGATAGCTGAGAATAGCTCTTTCAATTCATAACATTTTGATACACATTGTTCTAGTCTTTCTTTGGGGTATCAGGAAATTTATGTCAGGACATGATCTCCCTAGCTTTCATGGGAAAAAAACTTTTTTGTGCATTTACGATATGATGGTTTGATGGCAAATTCTCTGGACCACAGGCCGACACTCAAACCGTGGAGCCAAACCGGCCAGGGCTTGATGGCAAATTCTCAAAGAGACGTTTTACCAAAGACTCTTTATATCCTTCTTTTTTCAGCTATAACAAACTCAAGAGAATAAAACCCAACTGTAATTATGAATTGCAGACCAAAGGAAAATATTCTTTTGTTTTTTCAATAGTGTTAGGCATCGGAGGGGGAAAAAAAGAAACTTTCCAACATTGAGACAGCAAATAAAAGCCAGATTCATTAAAAGTTAATGATGTAGGATGCAGATAATGAGAACTAGAAGTGGAATTCATAGAGACATATTATCCTTCTGACGCATGGCAAAATTTAATGCATAATCAACATTGCTTGACAGCTCCAACATCTATTTTTATCCCAGTGCCTTTAAAACTCAAAATCCATTAAAGATTCATGATCCCCAAGCCATGTGTTCTCTACAGTTAGAAACAATTATATCATGTGGGCAAACTGCTTGCTAATAGAAACAGTTGCCACTTTGCATTGTAATAAGAATGGTACCATTTTGCATAACATCCTTCACTTTCATTTATAAGCACTACATGAAAGATGGTGACTTGGTGTATATTTGTCTTGGTGTATATTTGGATAAGCGAGAAAATAACAAGGCCAACCTTGAGAGACTGGCAGCTACTCTAAAAAATATATATAAGACACTCCACGCCATGCTAGATGAACTAAATCTAGTTAACTCAGTCTCCCAATCTTACAGAAGAGGCAATAATGCCCTCAGAGGTGGAAGGGTTGTTCACTGTTTTAAGTTGGTGAGCCTCAAAGTTCAATCCACGTCTCATGTTGGCTTGTGCTCTTTCTACTACATCCCGTTCTATTTGTCTCTAAGTGTATAGAGCATAATTTTAAGCTTGATGGCTAATAAATTGAAAATGTATCTTCTCCTGTGCCTACATTATATTCTAAATTCTTTTTTTTTTTTAGAGATTTTTTTTTTCCTCACCGGAGGACATTTTTTTGCATAGTACAAGAGGGAGAGAGGGAAGAAGAAGAAGAAGAAGAAGAAGAAGAAGAAGAAGAAGAAGAAGAAGAAGAAGAAGAAGAAGAAGAAGAAGAAGAAGAAGAAGAAAGAGAGAGAGAGAGAGAAACATTGATGTGAGAGAGACACATCGACTGGCTGCCGCCCACACAACCCCCCAACAGGGGTGGGACAAACTGCAACCGAGGTACGTGCCCTTAGCGGGAACCGAACCTGGTGTCTCTGGACCGTAGGCCGACGCTCTAACCTCTGAGCCAAACCGGCCAGGGCTATTCTAAATTCTTAATGGACTATGATGCACTACCTACTTTTCCTGATCTAGCATTGTTACCCTAGAATCAATATTGAGCTGAGTGTTAGAAAAGCAGCATTGTAGTTCTATGTCTGGAAGTAATTACTTTGAGACTTAACTCTTGATCTCTAGAACTGGGGAGGTTGGCCTGTGTGACCTTTAAGCATGTGCTCACACAGACATTCAAAGAACAAACGTGGAGGCCTCCCATGTATATGGATTTAATTTTAGACTTATAAAAAAAAAAGCATATTTCAACATGCAGTCCTATAATGAGATTGAATAAGAAATGGTAGGAAAAGTTTATTTCCGGTAAAAAAAAAATTCTAGAATTTATTCCTCCTGTATCATATAATTGTCATAAAATGACATAGACGTCATTTAACTCAGCCTGTAATAGGTTGAATACCATATCTGAAATCTGTCATCTAGGCTTAAATGACTTTCAGTTTTAAGTCTATATGTAAAGTTAGAACAAATGTATTCATTTCAAATTATTTAATTTAATATGCACACTCATCTGGCTATTAATATTTACAATTTTCATTACATCACCTTAAACTTCCACAAACCTTCAAAGAAATAAGAGGGATATGACTTTAGTGTTATCACATTACAGAATAGTTACATGCCCTCAAATTTGCAAGTGTTGGGGGATTTAAGGTACCATACAGAAACAAGAAGAAAATAATCTTCAATAAAGTTCACTGTCTCCCTGACCCTGACCATGGTCCTTAAGAAAACGTTACTGAAAACCTCCTTCACAGAGAACAGCACTTATTTTCAGACACATCCAGTAGGCTGATATCCATTTTTCTCTAAATTCTTTTGCTAACAAATATTTATTTTTATTTATTCACAAAGCCTAGTATCATATTTTACTTGTTTATGTATTTCTCTTCTGTCTATACTACTAAAATGTAAAGCTCATGAGGGTGAAGGTTTTTATTAATCTATTTATTTTTGCTTATTTCTCTATCTTGTCCCTTAAGAATGGTTTCTGGTGGAAAATAAGTTCTCTATATGTATTAAATGAATGAATGAATGACTGAATACCATTTGACCCCATGCTTATAATAAATCATCTTAGTCAGTGACATCAATCAGGAAACTGGCATGTGAGTTCCTTTATGAGACAAAACAACATCATAAACTTTTATGAGCTTATTTATTATTTGACAGATAGTCATTCAGCACCTTTTATATGCAAGTCAAAGGAGATAAGAATTATGGTGAATCATCTATCTCTTTAAATATAACAGGAAGAGATTAAACTAGGTTATTTATAAAGTATCTTCCCAAAATAATAGTGTGTCATTATCTTTTCCCCAATTTACACAAATATTTGTGACAATAAATCTGAAAACTATGGTAATTAATGTATCATTTCCCTAGTAGCTGGTACAATAATCAATCTTGGCAACTATAGAAGAGAACACTGTTATGATACCTCTGCCTTTTCCTTAGTTCAAGAAATAGGTCCTGAAATATTGTGATATCCACCTGACATTCCTGATTCATGAGCACATCACAAGAGATGACATATAGGCCAATTGCCTGGTTTTAAGAAATTAAGTAAGATAACATGGGCAAAGCAAGAGGCCCTGAATTCTATGTGACTTACCTTTATGAACTGATATATATAGTATCTATCTGTTACACTGATCTGATTTGGGTATACCATATTAAACAAAACATAATATAAATTTTACAATCATTTTTTTTTAAATTATAGCAAATGTAACATTGGCCATGACTTTTTACAAGGGAAAAGTATGAATGAAGTTGCCAAAAATAAATAAATAAAGCCTGCATTGGACAGAATTAAACAGGTGAGAAGGATTTTATTCAAGACTATTATGATAGAGGTTCAAATATTTGTCATAGAAGAAAAAGATTAAACTCCACTCCACTAAAAGGAAAGATGAAAAATATTTTTTCTTTTATTATTAAAAAAGTATTGAACTTATTGGGGTGACATTGAATAAAATGATGCAGGTTTCCAGTGTACAATTCTAAAATACATCACCTGTATTGTATTGTGTGTTTACCACTCCACGTTAAGTCTCCCATTGCCATTTATCCCACCTTTACCCTTTCCTACCTTCCTCATCCTCCCTTCCTCTGGCAATCACTATACTGGAATAAGCTCATAGAAAATTCTAGAGGACATTGAGGGTAGAGGAGACTGGTCAACACAATTAGGTCATGTGTATTTGCTAATAAGTGTTCACTGCAGGTAGGCTCCTACTATCCCAAAGAGAGTGAGAGATCTGGATGCTACCGTGGTTGATGACTATATTTCAAAAGGATGGCTCTCATGTCCTTGACAAAGACATCCTTGGGTTGTAAACTGGAAAGAGTCTGGGAGGAAATTTACATCTCAGTTGGGCAGAGAAAGACTCTACAATTATAAACTTTTTGAAGTAAATGTGCTAAGAAAATGGAGGTTAGAGAGAGGCCTATCGTTAGGAAGAAAACTGTTTCAAGTTTAGTCAAGTGCAGAGAAATGTTATGGCCATGATGGTCAAAGGAAATAGAAATATAAATTGTGTGCAGACTGATTTTTTAAAAAACTAAATCTTAGAAAGACACTTTATCATATCCACCCATTAGTCAGTAATAGAATAACAATTAAAATGGGTTGTGCGTGCACCACTCAAAGTTAAATCTTCTTCTGTCACATATATTTGACCCCATTTACATTTTACTACCCCACCACCCCTTCTCTCTGGTCTATTGTCTGTGTCTATGAGTCTTTGTTTGTTTTTCTTGTGTGTTCATTAGTTGTTTTTAGTTTTATATCCCTCATGTACGTGAAATCACATAGTTCTTGACTGTTTCTATCTGACTGACTTCTCTTAGCAGGATATTCTCAAGATCCATCCATTTTGTCAAAATGCAGTATTTCATCTTTTCTTACGGCTAAGTAGTATTCCATTGAATGCATTCATCTATCAAATAACACTTTCATTGTTTTTATGTCTTGTCCACTATGAATAATGCAATGAACAGAGTGGTGCATATATCTTGTGAATAAATGTTTCAAATTTTGGGGTAAATACCCAGAAGAGGGGTTGCTGGGTTATATGTAACTCTATTCTTAATTTTTAGAGGAACCTCCATACTGTTTTCCATAGTGGCTGTCCCAGTTTACATTTCCACCAGCAGTGAATGAGGGTTCCTCTTCCCTACAACCTAACACTTATACTTACCTATTGTGTTGATAACAGCCATTCCAACAGGTGTGAGGTGGTATCTCATCATAGTTTTGATTTGCATTTCCCTAATAGCTAGTGAAGTTGAGCATCCTTTCATATATCTGTTGGCCATCTGTATGTCTTCTTGGGAGAGGTGTCTGTTCAGGTCCGCTGCCCATTTTTTAAATGGATTTCTTATTTGCTTGGTGTTGAGTTGGATGAATTTTTTATATATTTTGGACGCCCTTGTAGGAGCTGTTGTTTGCTAATATCTTCTCCCATTTGGTTGTTGTCATTTTGTTTTGCTGTATCTTTTGTTGCTCAGAAGCTTTTTAGTTTGATATAATCTCATGCACTTATTTTTGCCTTTACTTCTCTTGCCTCTGGGGTCAAATTCATAAAATCCTAAGACCAAAGTCCATAGGTTTAGTACCTAGGTTGTCTTCTATATAATTTATACAGATGATGTATCATAGAATTGTACATTGAAGCCTATATAATTTTATTCACCAATGCCACTCCAATAATTTTAATTTAAAAATTAATTACTTTTATAAAAATAATTAAAGTATAGGTATCTTTGCCTTTTCATGTCTAAACTGGCACCATTTCTTACTGTCATTCTCTTTTAGTACCAATCATTCTTATGTTTTCTGTGTCAGAGAACACGACACAGAGTAACGTACAGAATTTCAGAATATTGCACTTCTTTTCCTTGATGGAGTTCAGAATTAACTGCTTTATAGATAGAGAAGTCAGAGGAAGGAAAGACATATTATTGCTTTTATTACTGATAAATGGTCTGTCACCATAGCCCTGTTATCAATATAGCAAAGCTTTTGCTCTTAAATCAGTTACTTCTTCTCTGGGTGTCATTCCAGGACCAATGATGATCAATATAGCCTTCTTCCCACCAAGGATCTGGAACTGATTAAGAAAGTGTATCAAACTAAACAAACTGCTAGTTTACTCTGATCACAAGAATAAAAATTTACATCTTATTTTATCCCCCAACCTTAACTATATCAAGTCATGCTATCCAAAAGAGTTTAAACAATCATTTGCAAACAGATTAAAAGACAGCATTGTCTAACAATCAATGTAATAGTTAGAAGGCTCAATATTTCATATAATCCACATCAAGTATCATATTCTTATTGAGAAGTTAAAGTCAAAATATTAAATTATATTGTAAAGTAAAGGTCAAAGACCTAAAATCCAAGTAAATTATAATTTAAATTTAGTCTTCCTTGTTTATTCCTTCTCTCTGCTTCAGCCAGAGCAGTCTCATTCCAGTCCTTGTGTGGATGTGATGTTTCTTCAGAACTTTCAAGCTGGGCACTCCTCCACATAACAGGTGTACTTCTTCTAGGTCTTTAAATGTTGAGCTAGTCTTTTATAGGTTCTCTGTGGAAGTGTCCAAGCTATCAGAGAGCACTAGAAATCATAGCCCATGTTAATACCCAGCCCACACAGTAGCGGACTCAAGGTAAGTAATGTTCTCAATATTCTCAGTTGTTGATTCATTGGAGATTCAGGTTAATGATGCCAAAACCAAAGCCATAGAATCAGTGAAACTAATTTTCTTGGTTTCAACCACTTTCAAAAGTTACTCAATATATGAGAGTATTCATTAATGTAACATTAGGTGCCATAAAATAAAAACATGAAAATTTTAGGGGTTTCAAAGAATAGTAGTTTATGTCATGCTCAAGTAAAATGATAAGGATGAGAGAGGGGGCACCACACTGAAGAGTGCTGTAGGGATACCTTGTAGACTTCATGGAAGGCTCCCAGAGTATAATATACATGTGGCCAGAGGGAAAAACGAGAGAAATGAAGGTCAGGAAAGAAGATTTGATGGACCAGGCCTGAATGTGGCATACATAATTTTTGCCCACATTACATGGCTTACTTACCATAAAGGATAATTGCCAAATTACCAAGCTATTTGTCTTCCAGGAGAAAAGAAAAAAATTGTCTCTACAGTGAATCTGTTTATACTAAAGTGACCTAGGAGCTTAAATTCAAGTAGGATGTATCTTTCATCCGAAATTTAATGATGGCAATATGATTTACTGTATTTGAGGAGGTAGGGGAGGGGGGCCCATCTAAGTACATTGTCTCCAATTTCAGAGAGTAACATTTTACTATTTCTGCAACATTTAGAAGTTTTCAAAATAACAACTTAATTCACTAGGTCTTAGTGTGGTGTTACTTTTTAAATTAGTGCATTCAAATTTCTACTTCTTCAGGGAACCTACAAGTGTTTGGTGCTCTAATGCTGCCTTGAGTGTGAGCTTGGCCTAACAACCAAACTCCCGCCTTTCCCTTCGAGCAGGCATTTTTCTGCGCTGCATTGGAGGTTCCCAAGACTCTCAATGGAGTTTCTCATGGCTATGAAACTCATTCCCATTCCTATATATGTTTCTGTTACAGAGTATCTTTCAGCAGATGTTGGAACCGAAGCTGCTACTGATGCTTCAGAAGTGTATGTTCTTTGTTGTCTGTGGAGTTCCTTTCTTTTTTTTTTTTCTTTTAATCCTCACCCGAGGACATTTTCCCATTTTTTTGTTCAGGTAGAGTGGGAGGGAGAGAGAGGAACAGAGAGAGAGAGAAACATCGATGTGAAAGGAACACATCGAGTGGCTGCCACTCGCACGACCGACCAGGGCCGGGGACAAACTGCAACCGAGGTACAAGCCCTTAGCGGGAACTGAACCCGGGTCTCTCAGGACCGCAGGTCGATGCTCTAACCGCTGAGCCAAACCGGCCAGGGCTGTGGAGTTCCTTTCTTGATGCACTGTTGTCTTGGGAGCCCTGCTTTTTCTGAGCTATCAAGTGTCCCTGAATATAAATATGCATACCTGCTACGTTTCAAATAGGAGGTGGGCAAAAGGAGGTTTGCAGTTGTTAGTATGCAAAAGACAGAGTTTATTCATATTTATTTCTTACTGTATTATTTATTTGTATTACAACTGTGAACTTACTTTTCATTACCCCTTGTATTTTTATTGAATTATTGCAGTGTTCCTCTAATGTTCTCTTTTGCTATGATATTCCACTATCACTTTCAGGAAAATTACTCATTTATCCTATGACTTTAATGTACTTCGTAAATTATCTCCCTTTCTTCTACTACAATTGTAGCTTTCACTATCTCCCAGAATTGAACCATTATTCCCCTTCACATCCTTTGGTTTCTGAATAAGACATTATTTTTGTTCTCTAACATTGTCCTCTAGATTTTGTCCTAGGGTTGCTCAGAGAGTAAGAGTTATGGAATTGAAACATCTTCAGTCTACCAACATCAAGGAGCAATGCAAAAATATCCGGTCTCTTTTCACCTGCTGAGTTAAGTAATGCCACCAGGAAGTGGTTCTAAGAGACCAGCCTTGGCCTGGCCTCAGCGTGGGAGAGGCTCAGCTCATCATGACTCAAGTAATAATTTCTTGTTATTACTTCAAGAGACAAGAAATATCTGGAGTTTCCCTTATAAAATTGTATTTGAATTTTATGTAATAATGTTTTGAATACTAAAAAATATAAATATATTTCTGGTTTTCTCCTCAAATATGTTCAGGTTATCTAAATACTGCCAGGTATTTGTGACAAACTTAAGAGTCAAAATACCAAATCATCTTGCAAATTAAAAATCAAAATCTCAAGGGGTTATCCAACCCACTCTTATTAAAGAAACTTATATGTACCATTAGGATCATTGTGTACTTAGGTTTATCATATTGGTCAAGCACATGGTAAACAGTAAGGTCTACAATGTGGAGCTCTAGACTGGAGGAAGGTGAGGTAGGTTGGAATCAAAGTCATATATTTAATTATTTTGTGACCCAGTTAATTAGATTTCCTTGGTAAATGCAGTGTCTATACATTGGTATCCCCGATGGAGTCTTTCACCAGCCAAGCAGGTGTAATGAAGCATGTTCATCTTTGTTGCCTCCCTGAACTTTAAACACACATCTATCAGAGTATTTGTTATGTTATTATATTTATTTATGTTCATTCTTTTTTTTCTGGTGTCTTTGCTACTGATATTAAAATATCTCAAGACTAATAATAGGTGACTTTTTGCTAACTCACTTTTATAAAAAGCTTAATAATTCATATACATGTTGAGTCAATAATTATCATATGATAACATATATTAATACACAATATCTAATATCATATTGTTATGTAATTATTATGTAACCCATATTAATATATGTTATATTATTAATATCTTATAATATTGATTATATGCTATATTATATATGAGATGTGAGTGCTTCTATTAGGTTTAAAAGAAAACATAAGCATTGAGTCATTTTCTTGATTTAGATAGAAACTCTGTAATTGTTCGACTGTCAACACTGGTCTTTTCTAGCCCTTTGTAGTAAATAACTGTAAGAAGGAAAGGAAGTGGTGACTTTCATCTATTTTATGTCAATTTTCCTGGTGTCATGCCACAGACATACCTTGCAAGAAGGATAAAACTCCGAAACCTATACTTATGTGCTTAAATAATACATAAAAGAGTGTGGGGATAGCTCAGCAGCTAGAATTGCTGAATTTAGTTCAACTGCAGACTGAATTCCAGTTTTCTGGCTGAGGCTGGGAGACCATCAACAGCCTCAGGGACAACAGCCAGTGAAGCTGGGGAGAGTTCCCTTGGCAATGGCCAGTGAACCAGGAGCTCCAAGAGACTGCCTGTGTCTTGCCAAACCTGTTTCCAGAGAGAGATAATTTTTTTTCCCTCATATTTCTGGTCCCTGGCCACAGTTCTTTGTTTAACAGACTGGCAGTCCAGAGAAACAATAATCCCATCTAAGGAGCTGTGCTGCTTGGTTTGATAATTTCCATTCGTTTCTGTGTCTCACATGCTAGATTAAATTGATTTTGTTTTCATGCTGGCTTACTGCAGGTCCCTTGAGCTTTGAGGGTCAGACCCAGGACCTGTAGCTGAATTAATTCCCAAAGTGACCTGATTAGCTGTTTTCAGGCTTCCCTTTTCTACTGGTCAGGGTGGCTCATAATTAGTATGCACTGGACCTCATTGGCTACCATGGCACCT
Organism: Molossus molossus; assembly: GCF_014108415.1. Classification (NCBI taxonomy): domain Eukaryota; kingdom Metazoa; phylum Chordata; class Mammalia; order Chiroptera; family Molossidae; genus Molossus; species Molossus molossus. The sequence goes on along the minus strand of NW_023425350.1, from coordinate 62,989,171 downwards.
CTGTTTTAGAGAGAAACCAGAAACACATAATCTTTCTCTTTATAATGATCAGAAATAAACAGTTTACCTTTGTTCCCCTTCTCTGATAACATTTATTTTCCCACCTTGTACATTAGATCATGTTTAATCACTGATTTACATAGTTATGGGTAGTGTTACTGGTTTAATTAAACCATGATACACAGAATTGGCACACATAACTCTTAGATTATTATGCACTTTCTTCACTGGTCTAGGTTTAAATATTTAACAAAATATTAGCATCTGCATGCCCATAAACAAAACAGCTGAAACCTTACTAACAATCTTAGTAATACCATGTAAACACACTGTATTAATCTTGCTGTTCCACCACTTATATTAGCTATTACCTGGAATACTTGGCTATCCTTGTTATAAAGTTATATGTATACATATAACTAATTTAAAAAATAAAATCTATTAAGAGTATTTTTCAAAAAATAGATATATGAATGTATGTATATATCTTATAAGGTATTATATATTTTAATGTAATGTGTTCTTAAAATTTGAGTATTATGCTTTAAGTGATTGTTTTGGAATTATTTCAGTTAATATTTTATTGTTAAGATTTAGGAATATTATGTGGGTCTCTTGAATTTATTCATTTGGAGTGTTGTGCAATATTTCATTGTGTGAATATACCATAGTTAATTTATTTATTCCCTCTCTAGTAGACATTTGGATTGTATGGTAGACAGCCTTTAAGATGACCCCAAGATGACCTCTGTACCATGGCATTCACATGATTATATGTGAATATGAAATAAATATGAAATTATATATCTATTGTCTTGATTGCTATTCCCTAGTTCCTGGTGGTATTTAATATTTAACCTTATATTTGTAATTTGTTTCTTCTCTGTTAAATGATTATTTATGTCTCTTACACATTTTTCTATTTGTTAAGTAAGCTTTTCTTATTGATTTGTAGAACTTGTGAATAGCTTCTTGATAACCTCTGTCAATTATGGGTGTCAGAAATATCTTCTCTGATGTTTTTTTTTTTTTTATTATACGTGCATTTTCCTTAACATGTCTTTAGATAAGTAGGAATTGGCCAATTGCTGTCTTTTCTTTCACAGTCAGTAACTTTATGTCATATGTAACAATTCATTACATATCCCAGGTCATAAAATAGTTTAACCTCCACTTTCTAACGAGAGTATCAAGTTTATTTTTGACAATGAATTCCTTAATTATCTGAGGAAGGGATCCAACTTATTTTGAATCTAAAACTGTCTGCCTCCCCAGCCCTCCATACCCTCTAAAAGGAGACCAAGGAAACACAAAGAGGATGCAACGAAATAGGAAAAAATAAATGGGGGCTCTCATCACAGTCTGCCTCTGTGGAACTGAACTTCACAGGGACTGGCTGTGGTCCTCTGTATAGCACAGGACAGGTTGGTTATGGTAAAGCTGAGGAGGCCATGACTTCAGACAGGCTGAGACCGAGTTCTGCCAGGTCTCCCCACCCACAGCCCCATGCTTTCTCCCCCATCACATATTCTGTAGAAACAGGAGGCCTTTCTTAGGGATCTCCTTCCCCAGAAAACCCTAATCTGGCCACGCCAAGGACAAAAACACAGGGATGGATAGATGGCATCTCAAATTGCTTGACAGATTGCGTTCCACGTGCTTTTCCAAATTCAGAATGGCCACAACCCTGTGAATAAAGCGGCAGAGGGCTCTTCAATGGGAAGTGAAAATTGGTAAAGGTGAACAGCCACAGCAGGTCCAGCAGTATATTTTGCAGGACCAGGCACCAGGTAAGCACCCATCATGGCTGAGCCAATTAATTCCACCAACACTATATTAGGTTCATTTTCTAAAGCGCACTTCTCTGAGAAGCAAATGGAGGCTCCCAGAGATGAGGGGGATATTCCCAAGACACCAGATGGAGGTGGGCAGAGTCACCTTGTGCCAAGGATGGGGCCAGTGTTCACCTTGTGAAAAGCTGGTCCAGGATATGGTGTGTTGTGTTGAATGCCACATAGATAAGGGAACAGGTACATAGTTATGTAAATGATGGTTCTACCTAAGAAGACTGGTTCTATGCACCCTATGGGACACTTCTGTATTATGCTTGTTAGAGGGCCCCCAAAGGGCAAGCCTCTTCCAGGGACAAGCTAGTGTCTTCTTCACACTAAGTGAAACAAGAAGGGACCCAATGTAAGCAACATCACCATGAAACTCCAAAAGGATTAAGGTTTGGAGCTCACCCAGGAACTCTCAGACATTCAGGAACATGTGTGGAGAGACAGGAGTGCCCAAGTTGGGGGAAAAAAAAAAAGTCACCTTGCAATGTACAAGTTGCATTTAGTGTGTGAGGAAGAATTATACAATTATTCTCTCCAAAGCATTTCATTATCTGAGGAACAACAGAACTCCCTGTATGAAGATTTTGTATTAAGAGCATTGTCCCAATGAGTTCGCAACAAACAACCCGATTGTAGAGGTGAGTAATCAGAGACTGAAGGATATCAATGGCTGCTCAAGCTCCTTCAGGTCAGACCCGAGAGCTGTCTAAAGTAGGGCTTCATCACATTCCCTCTAAGCAACTGAGATGATCTACCCCTGACATGGTGGAAAAGGCTCTGGAGAACATCATCCCTTCCCAATCTGGAGAAGGTGTACAGGGGAGACACACACTATGAGAACCCTCTTGATTTTATTTATTTACTTATTTTAATTAATCAATTTGTTTTTGTTACAGATGTTTCTCCTTCTTCCCCCCAGACGCCCTTCTCCCTATCCCTTCCGTCACCCCACCCCACAAGCATTGTTGTATGTGTCCGTTGAGAACCCTCTTGATTTTCAACAAAGACACTGATTGTTCTTCCTTTTACATTAAATCGTGTTTTGATACCCTCATTATAGAGATTCCAGATTTAGCAAAGGGGCAAATACTAAAGGATTTCAGGAAGGGGGGGAGCCCATTACAGGGAAAAGATATGAGCAGATGACTCAGGAAGGAGAAGATCCATGCAGCTGGTGAACAGCTGACAGGTGACTCGAAGTATCACTAAAACAAGTGCATGTCAAGGACCACAATGATAGCACTGGACAACCTGACACCAGGTAGGTTTGAAAGGATGATCAGTTCCAAGTCAGGCTGGATGCTAGAAAGCAGCCACCATCAGACAGTGCTGGTTGCACTGCCTATCACTCCTGTAAAATTTTAACTTTTTTTTTTTAATCCTCACCTGACAAGATGTTTAATGATTTTAAAGGGAGAAGAAGGGAGAGAGATAGAAAGAGAAACAGAAACATTGATGTGAGAGAGACACATTGACGGGTTGCCTGTTGTACATGCCTTGAACGGGGATCAAATCCATAATGTAGGTATGTGCCCTGACCAGGAATCGAACCTGCAACCTTGTTGGTGCATAGAATGATGCTCCAACCAACTGAACCACCCAGCTAGGGTACTGGTACAACATTTCAGTTTGGAATCTGGCTGTAGCTATGAAAATATAAAAATCTTACATATGCATATCCTTCTATCAGCAGCTCCATTCTTGGGTGAATACTTCAGCCAAGGATTAGCATATGTTAAGAGCTGAATTGTGTCCCCCAGATTCACAATTTGCTGTCTAAAGGCCCAACACTTCAGAATGTGCCTGTATTTGGATTGATGGTCTTGAAAATAATAAGGTTAAGAGAGTTCATTGGTGTGGGACTTAATCCAATATGGTAATGTCCTTAAAAGAAGAGGTCAGGTCCCAGAGAAGCACAGAGGAGACACATGTGAACATGAAGAAAAAAGATGCTCATCTACATGACAAGAAGTGGGGGTACTAGGGAAAAACCAATCCTGCCCATACCCTGATCTCAAACTTCCATCTTCAAGAATTGTGTGAGAATAAATGTTTTTTTGTTTGTTTGTTTACACCAACCAAAGCGGCACTGTGTGTAGGCAACACAAGCAAAGTAATAGCATCTATTAGGACACACTTTAGATGTTCCCAACAGAACTGCTGACAATGCAACTGAATTGAATCAGGTTGAGGTCCAATAGCACTGAAGACTGCATCACTGTGGCAAATGGCCTCCCTAATGGGACATCATGAAAACAAGTGAGGCCAGCGCCTGTCTGGGGGGGTCCTGGTCTGTGAAGTGAGAAAACCTATAGAATAGCTTAGTCACATTCTGCCTTTCTCTGTATAAACTGTCCTATTAAGTGTGATAATGGCCAAGGCTTGGAGAAGGTCTGAAGGGACAGTGGAGCTGACTGCTACACAGGACACCTGGGGCAGGTTGTTCAAACATACAGAACAGCAGCAATAAGCAAGTTGGTGATGGCTTAGTGGGAAGTCTATCAACATAGCATTTTCTCTAATAGTCCCAACAACCCAATACCTTGACATTTGAAAATGAAATATACACTTCAAAACCATTTGTAGTTAATCTAAAATTATGGGATAATCAGAAATTCAACTGGGTTGAAATTACTCTTTATTTTTTTATTTTATTATTATTATTATTTTTGTGGTACGTGGCTCTAGTGGGAACCGAACCTGGGACTCTCTGGTCCACAGGTTGACACTCAACCTCTGAGCCAAATTGGCCAGGGCTGAAGTTACTCTTTATATATGCTCTATACATTATGTTCTTATTAATTTAAGGTTTTTTTTTTTTTTTTCCAGATACAGGTTATTAAATTAATTAGATCTCATTTTATTTTGTAGAAAGTATTATACTTTCTATCTAAATATCTATTAATTGGAATTTATAGATTCAATATAAATACTATGCAAACTATACAATAAAAATATTTTCATTAAACTGATAATATAAACTAAAACATTTATGCATATACTGCTTTTTTGTTGAAAATCTTTTATATTTCTAAAATTATAACTCTGCAGCTTCTTCGAGTATATCAGATTTTTGAGAAGGAGGCTGAAGAATAATAAGATTCACTAATGTTTACAAGAAAATAAATCACTAGTTCCCTAATTCCTCCTCTCTGTCCTTCCCTGAACTATAAATATCAGAATTAATCTTTTAAATGTAATTTGTTAGGTTCACTTGGAAATGTAATTATAATTCTTATTAGGTTATTTTCATATAGCAGATAACGACATTAATTTGTTCTATATGGGTCACATCTTCATGTCATGATATTTATATTTACCAAAAACAAACAATAGTGAATTATCATTTTTAAAGGATTACAACATCTCAACACTGTTCTACAGGAACTCTTTGTCTTTGTACTATTAGTATCAATGACAAATAAATCTCATCATACTCTTCATATCTAAACAATTTAAAGGAAATATGTTTTCTCATTAAGAAGACACCACATATCTGCACAATAAACAAACAAACAAAAAAATCCAAGTAAAGAGAAACAATTTCTCTGAAGCTTGCTCTGTCATCCTCTGAGACTTAGGTGATGTGAAAGAGAGGACTATAGCATTTCTATTTAGCCCTATGTAACCTCAGTGACACAGTTACCAGTCTCTCTCTTTCTACTAATGTAGCATTTCTCAGTGGATTATTCCATAAATTGGGTTGACCTCGAATCATTTTCAGAAATAAATATAGGTGAGTTATATAGGGTTTAGAAAAGATCTGTATATGTATATAATTTCTTTTATTAGGGAGCTACCAAGTATGTACAAATAAACATATTTTATGATTTTGATTTAAATCGTTTGATTGCATAGTAAGAAGTAAATAAACCATCTATACTCAAACTTACTGTCTATATTTACACTGCTTGCCTGGCCAGGTGGCTTAGTGGTTGAGCATCGACCCATGCACCACGAGGTCACCAGTTTGATTTCGGTTAGGACACATGCCCAGGTTGTGGGCCCGATCCTCAGTGGGAGGCATGCAGGAAGCGATCAATTGATGTTGTCTTTCATCAATATTTCTAAATCTCTCTCCTTCTCCCTTCCTCTCTGTCTAAAATCAATAAAGAAAAAGTATTAAAACAAAACAAAACAAAACACTGCCTTACTCTTTAGCTTGGTTCACTAGTATGATTTTATCATCTTCATCAATATGACTTTGCTATTCTAGGGACTTCTTGTCCAGAAAAATAAAGGTCATAAATAATGTTACCGTTTGTTTCAGAGACTTCCTAAATAGCCCATTTAAATATACATTAGCTTGTTCAACTTTTCAGCAGGTAACAATGAACATATGTTTACTCTTTAAACGTTGTGAAATGTGGGTCTTGGTATATCCACCAATTCTGAAATACTATATCATAGTACTTATTCAATCCTAATCAAATTCCTGTATTAAAATACCTACCGTAAACAAGACCCCCAAATTTCATAAATAGCTCCTACGGATACTAGAGCTATGGATATATTTCCAAGAAGTGAACATTGAACAAAAGTTTGCTCATAGTAGATACGACTGTGTGTGTAACATGTATGAAGATGCACAAAGGTATTTTAGGCTAATTCTGAAAGAGAGGCTGTTATCACGATTTCAGCATGATGTTCCACCTATTACTCCTGTGAGCTGTCCCTGTCTGCAAATTAACATACTTTGTATAATAGTTTGATTTATAGTGGGACTTCAAATCAGGAACTATATAAAAGGTGAAAATATTTTTATTTTCTTTAGTGATTTTAGAGAGAGAGGAAGAGAGAGATAGAAACATTGATGAGAGAGAACATCGATTGGCTACCTCCTACATGCCCCCCACTGGGGATTGGTCCCACAACCTGGGCATGTACCCTGACCAGGAATAGAACTGGTGACCTCCTGGTGCATGGGTCAAAGCTCAACCACTGAGCCACACTGGCCAGACAATATTTTATCATCATATTATCTTCATATTATAACCAATAGGGTATACTAGGCAACAGATATGTTTTCCAAGTTCATAAAACAAGTAAACAAAAAGACAAGGACTTAAACCCAAGTGTTGGGAAAACCGTATAGGTTGTCGTCTACCTCGAACAGGTGGTAGGCATGATTTTCCATCTGTGGAATTAGTCACCAACAAAATTACTTTTATATATTTTAAACACTTAATCATCATAAAGATAGTCTCAGAGAGACTGAAAATGGCGGCGGAGTGAAGGGAAGTTATGCAGACCATCTCCCAGGACCAAACTGGAATTACAATGAAAATAAAGACAAATCGTCAGGAAAAGGCAACCAAAAAGCAGCTTGGAGAACCACATAACCAGGGACATCAATTCAATCCTGGTAGGATAGCGAAGACGCAAGAGGGGGCCAGGAGCCCAGGGTCCGCAACGGCCTGGGCTGGGACCTGTGACCTCGGCTGGGAACTGCACACTCGGCAGAGAATTGTGGCCTCAGCTGAGAGCTGCAATGGCCTCAGCTGGGACCTGCGACCTCTGCTGGGAGCAAAGGCCTTAGCTGGGAGCGGAGCCCTTAGCTGGGAGTTGCGCCCTGAGCTGAGAGTTGCGCCCTCGGATTAAAGTCCCAAGCAGCTCCACAGCGCAGAGCCGGTACAGAGCCTAAATTAGAAGCAGCCACTCACCTTGGGTTCCAGCAGACTGGACTGGAACTGTGTGGGGTCACTCTGGATTTGCAGGGCACTCAGAGCTTTTGCTGAGTTGCAGGTATGCAGGACCCTGGTCATCTTACTCCTTCCCAGGGCTCTAGGGAGAGGCATGGCCCCTCCCTTGAAGATTCAACCCACCCGGTGGCCATTGAAATGCTAATTGAAGTCCATTAACAACCAGCATCTGCCCCACCCACCAGAAATCCTCTTACACTGAGCACCTGAGGGAGCTTTTTATTCAACTCAGAAACCAAGGTTCTTCAGGTGACCAGGACTAATAGCCTCTAGGCAAAAAAGCAAGAGGATAACTACCATTCCCTGGGCTAGCAAGTCTAACCAGGAAAGTAAGACTTGACAGTGGTGTTTAAAGTGGGTCCTCCCTGCCTCATCCAAACCCAGGAGAGGGAGCCACAAACAGCAGAACACTAACACCCACAGGGAAAATTTGGGAGGCTCCAAAGCCCACTGTGATAGCCGAAATGGTGAAACACAGAAACAAAAGCCAACTGAAAGAACAAGAGACCTCTATCAAAGAGGAGATAAATGAGGTGCAGTTAAGCAAGTTAACAGAACTAGAATTCAGAGCCATGATCTTGAGGAAGCTCAACAGCATGTGTAAGGACATGAGCACCATGAGTAAAGACATAGAAATATTGAAAATCAACCACTTGGAAATTAAAAACCAACAAAAAGAAATGAAGAATGACATATCAGAAATAAAAAACACATTGAAAACTAAATAGCAGAGTAGAGAAAGCTTAAGACCAGATCAGTGAATTAGAAGATAGGGTAGAAAAAATCAACCAATCAGAAAACAAAAAGGAAAAAATAATTAAAAAACAGGAAGACAACTTAAGAGAACTGTGGGACAACTGCAAATGTAATAACATTTGCACCATAGAAGTCCCCAAAGAAGAAGAAAATGCGGAAGGGTTAGAGAATATATTTGAAGAAATAGTGACAGAAAACTTTCCTAATTTGGTGAAGGAAGAAGGCATTCAAGTTCAAGAAGCACAGAGAGCCCCAAGTAAGAAGAACCCAAACAGGCCCATACCAAGACACATAGTAATCAAAGTGCCAAAAATTAAAGACAAAGAGAGAATCCTAAAAGTAGCAAGAGAGAAGCAACAGGTTACCTACAAAGGAAACCCCATAAGGCTCTCAGCTGACTTCTCACAAGAAACACTACAGGCCAGAAGGGAATGGCATGAAGTAATCAAGGTCATGAAAAACAAGGATCTGAATCCAAAACTACTCTACCCAGCAAGGCTAACATTGAAAATGGAAGGTTAAATAAAGAGCTTCCCAGACAAAAAAAGACTAAGGGAATACATTCACACCAAACCAGCACTGCAAGAAATGTTAAAAGGACTGCTGTAATTAGCAGAAGAAATAGAAAAAAAAAAATAGAACCACACTAAAAAAAATGGTAATAAATAAGTACATATCAAAAATAACCTTAAATGTAAATGGATTGAATGCTCCCATAAAAAAAACAAACAAACAAACAAAAAAAAAACACAGAATAGCTGCTTATTGGATAAGATAGCATGACACATCTATATGTTGTTTACAAGAGACCCACCTCACAACAAAAGACTCAAATAGGTTGAAAGTGAAGGGATGGAAAAAAATCTTCCAAGCCAATGAAACGGAAAGAAAAGCTGGGTAGCAATACTCATATCTGATAAAATAGATTTCCAAATGAAGGCCATAACTAGAGACAAAGAAGGCCACTACGTAATATTGAAAGGATCTATCCAATGGGAAGATATAACCTTGATAAACATGCACCCAATATAGGAGCACCAAAATATATTAAAAATCTACTGGAGGACTTCAAAGGAAAAATCGATAGCAATACAATCATAGCAAGAGAATTCAACACCCTGCTGACACCACTGGGTAGATGCTCTAGATAAAAAATTAGCAAGGAAACAGAGACTCTAAATGAAGGACTAGACCAAATGGATTTAATAGATATCTACAGTGAATTACACCTCAATACTACAGAATTCACATTCTTCTCAAGTACACATGGGACAATCTCAAAGATAGACCACATGTTAGGACACAAACTAAGTCTCTACAAGTTTAAGAAGATAGAAATCATATCAAACATCTTCTCAGATCACAATGGCATAAAACTAGAAATCAATTGCAACAAGAACATGCAAAGACATTTGAACACATGGAAGCTAAATAGCATGTTATTAAACAATGAATGGGATCAAGGAAGATATTAAAACTTCCTGGAATTCAGTGAAAATGAACACACAACAACACAAAATCTATGGGATGCAGTGAAAGCAGTTCTGTGAGGGAACTTCATAGCACTATGGGCCTACCCACCCCCCCCCCCAAAAAAAAGAAAAAATCTCTAATAGACTATCTAACCTCACAACTTAAAGAACTATTAAGCAAACAAAAAGAAAACCCCAGAGCAAGTAGAAGGGAGAAAATAGTAAAGATCAGAGCAGAGCCCTGGCCAGTTTGGCTCAATGGTTAGAGCATCAACCTGTGGTCCAGAGAGACCTGGGTTCGGTTCCTATGAGGGCACGTACCTCGGTTGCAGTTTGCCCCCAGCCCTGGTTGGTCATGCGGGTGGCAGCCACTCGATGTATCTCTTTCACGTTGATGTTTCTTTCTCTCTCTCTGTTCCTCTCTCTCCCTCCCACTCTATCTGAACAAAAAGTGAAAAAAATATCCTCAAGTGAGGATAAAAAAAAAAAGAGAGAGAGATCAGAGCAGAAATAAATTACATAGAGTCCAAAAAAACAATTCAAAGGATCAATTAAACAAACAGTTGGTTTTTCAAAAAGATAAACAAGATTGATGGACACTTAGCAACACTGATCAAGAAACACAGAGAGAGAACCCAAATACACAAAATCAGAAATAAAAGAGAAGTAACAACTGACACCACAGAAATACAGAAGATCGTTAACAACAACTATGAACAATTATATGGCAGCAAATTTGACAATCTAAGCGAAATGGACAAATTTCTAGAAGCACAGAGTCTTCCAAAATTGGACCAGGAAGAGATAGAAAACTTGAACAAATCAATAACCACAGAAGAAATTGTAGATGTAATCAAGACTATCCCAGCAAACAAAAGCCCAGGCCTAGATGGCTTCACGGGGGAGTTTTACCAAACATTCAAAGAAGAACTAACACCCATTCTCCTAAAGCTATTTCAAAAAATTCAAGAAGAAGGAAGACTTCCAAACTAATTTTATGAAGTCAGCATAATTATAATTCCAAAACCAGTAAAAGACACTACAAAGAAAGAAAACTACAGGCCAATATCCCTGATAAACATAGACGCCAAAATCCTGAACAAAATACTAGCAAATCAGATCCAGCAATACACCAAAAAAATTACTCACCATGACAAGTGGGATTCATTCCAGGGATGCAAGATTGGTACAATATTCGCAAATCAATAAATGTGATAAACCACATAAATAAAATGAAGAATAAAAACCACATGATCATATAATTAGATGCCGAAAAAGCCTTCGACAAAATCCAGCATCCATTTCTGATAAAAATGCTCAGCAATGTGGGAATAGAGGGATCATATTTAGACATAATAAAGGCCATATATAAAACACCTACAGCCAACATCATACTCAATGGGCAAAAAATTAAGCATTTCCCTTAAGAACAGGAACAAGACAGGGATGCCCACTTTCGCCACCCTTATTTAACATAGTACTGGAAGTCTTAGCTACAGCATTTATACAGGAAGAAAAAATAAAAGGGATCCAAATTGGAAAGGAGGAAGTGAAACTGTCATTATTTGCAGATGACATGATACTATATGTAGAAAACCCCAAAGTCTCCATCAAAAATCTATTAGACTTAATAAATGAATTTGGCAAAGTAGCAGGATACAAAATTAACGTCAAGAAATCAATGGCATTTGTATACACCAATGATGAACTCACAGAAAGAGAAACTATGAAAACAATCCCATTTACCATTGAGCTAAAAAAATTAAGATATCTAGGAATAAACTTAACCAAAGAAATAAAGGACCTATTCGCAGAAAACTACAGGTCATTGAAAAAAGAAATGGAGGAAGATATAAAAAAGTGGAAGCACATACCCTGTTCATGGATTGGAAGAATTAACATCATTAAAATGTCCATACTACCTGAAGCAATCTATAGATTCAATGCAATCCCCATCAAAATACCAATGACATACATCACAGAATTAGAACAAATACTTCAAATGTTCATATGGAACCAAAAAAGACCCCGAATAGCCACAGTAATATTGAAAAAGAAGAACAAAGTTGGAGGGATCACATTACCAGATTTCTGGTTATAATACAAAGCCACTGTAATCAAAACAGCCTGATACTGGCACAAGAACAGGCATATAGACTAGTGGAACAGAACAGAGAACCCAGAAATGAACCCGAGGCAATATGCTCAATTAACATTTGACAAAGGTGGCAAGAGCATACAGTGGAGTAAGGACAGCCTCTTTAATAAATGTTGGGAAAATTGGACAGCTACATGCAAAAAAATGAAACTAGACCATCAAGTTACAACCTACACAAGAATAAACTCAAAATGGATAAAAGACTTAAATGTGACTCATGAATCCACAAAAATTCTAGAAGAAAATGTAGGCAACAACATTTCAGACATCATACACAGCAGAATTTTCACTGATACATCACCTAAGGCAACATAAACAAAAGAGAAAATGAACACATGGGACTACATTAAACTCAAAAGCTTCTGTACAGCAAAAGATACAATCATCAAAATGGAAAGGCAACCCCACTGTATGGGAGAGCATAATTGCCAATGATGTATCAGATAAGGAGTTAATTTCCAATATACATAGAGTTCTCATACAACTCAACAAAAGGAAGACAAAGTACCCAGTTAAAAAATGGGCAGACGGACTAAACAAACACCTCTCCAAACAGGACATACAAATGGCTAAGACACATATGAAGAAGTGCTCAACTTCACTAATCATCAGAGAGATGCAAATTAAAACAACAATGAGGTATCACCTCACATCTGTGAGAATAGCCGTCATCAACCAATCATCAAACAGCAGGTGTTGGCAAGGGTGTGGAGAAGGGGACTCTACTGCACTGCTGGTGGGAATGCAGACTGGTGCAGCCACTATGGAAATTAATATGGTGTTACCTCAAAAAATTAAAAATTGAAATTCCATTTGACCCAGTGATCCCACTTCTAGGAATATACCCTAAGAAGCCTGGAACACTGATCAGAAAGAATATATGTACCCCCATGTTTGTAGCAGCATTATTTACAATCGCTAAGATCTGGAAACAGCCCAAGTGTCCATGGGTAGATGAATGGATAATAAAGCAGTGTTACATATACACAATGGAGTACTATGCAGCTGCAAGAAAGAAAGATCTCTTATCCTTTGAGACTACAGGGAGAGACCTGGAAAGTATCATCCTAAGCGAAACAAGCCAAACAGAGAAAGACAGTATCATATGATCTCATTTATTTGTGGAATATAATGAACATAACAGTCTGAGGAATGAGGTAGTCCCCGAGACATAGAAGTGGGTTACAGACTGACAGTCCCCAGAAGAGAGGGTGGTGGGGGAGAGATAAACCACAGAATTTATATGTGTGTATGCATGAACAATGGACATGGACAACAAAGCTGGGGACAGGACGGGGAGGGAGGAGGAGGAGGGGGGAATCAGTGGGTGGAAAAAGGAGAAACATCTATAACAAAAATAAATTCATTAATTAAAAAATTATGCAAACTACAATAAAATAAAATTAGTGAAGATTAAATAAATAAAAAGATATATACCCAGAAATAAATTTGCAATAAAAAAAAACAGATAGTCTCATGTTACACAGATAAAATTTAAGATTTCTTAATTTTAGATTAAAAGGTCTGACCCAAGGACATCATGTTGCTCTGACATGGTGCGTAATCAGGTATCTGAAACTTCATCAGTTGACTTTAACCCTCCGTAAAATCTTTTAAATAAGAGTGATAAATCCATATATTTTATCAATTTAATTTCCTACTTGAGGAAATTCTGTCGTTTGTTGTTGGGTTCCTGTTACCTGAAAGCGTACTGCAACGTAAAGTTAAATTCAATCAAACTTCGCTCTATCATTCATGTACAAGAGGTCATGTTGTTTGATATTTGCTAAAATCAATATTTGAGGAAATCATCACTTCTGGTTAAAAGAAAGTCACCAATATTGTCAGGAAATAGCCCAAAACACTTACCTTAAATTATGAATTACAGTAGTGCTACCCAGTACATTTCATGAAAATTTATAGTAGTTAATCTTAGTAACTATTAAATGAAGGGAAAAGAAAACTGGTTGTGGTTCTTCCTAATGCTAAATCCATTTTATTAATGATTAGAAACAAGAAAAAATTATTTATTCTTCACAGGTAAGCCAAGATAATGAATGGCATGGAAGCGTACCAACCAAACAAGTGATGTAGAGGAATTATAAATTAATGGATACTGCGTTATTTAATTTTTCTTTGTTTTATGTGTGCCATGAGCATCCCTGTTTATATTTTAATTTCTCCAGTGTGTGGTGGTAAAAAGGCACTACCTGGGACTTGATTGTAGCTTAAATGTAGCTGCTTCGACTAAAAATCATTCAATCTAAGATCTCTCTTGCAAAGAAGTACACTGTTATGGTTAATCAATGATTTATATTGTTGAATGAGAGTCCAAAGAAATAATCCCTATTACTCGTTAGTGGGACAAATGGGAACAAACTAAAGGTAAATCACAAAGCACAAGAAGATATATTTGGTGACTTAGTCAACAAGGTAAAAAGTGCCTTTAAAAGTATCCAAATGTTTTTAAATGTTTCCCCTACTTAAGCAAAGTAGGAGCACCATGAAGAATTGTGCTCTTTAGATGACTTCCTCCTACATTTTGAACATTTCTTCAGCATGTTCATGTTGTAGATGAAACTCTTCTGCAGACAGCATCATTCTTTTTCCATCACATTTTTCTCATTGTGGCTATAAGGTGTCACCACATGAAAGGTAACATTTAGGTTGAGATACATTTCAGTTTTAAAATTAGTTTATGCATCATTCCCCTCCCCCAGGGAAGCATATTTCTGTACAAGTCAGCAGTGAGAATAGCTCTTCCATGGCTAATACAATTGGTCTATCATTGAGCAACACAGACAGCTGGTGCATGGAGAGGGACAGTCTCCATAAGATAGAGCATGACAGCAGGTGGGGATCTGGTGCTGAGGACCTAGGAATCTCTCACCATGGGTAATTTGATTGTTAACGATGGCAATTCAGAAAGTAGTGCCTAAGTGGGTTTGTCAGAGTTATCATTTGCAAACATTAAAAACTCTTCTGGCGCCCGGCTGGTATGGCTCAGTGGTTGAGCATCAACCCATGCATCAAGAGGTCGCTTGTTCGATTCCTGTTCAGGACACATGCCCAGGTTGTGGGCCTGATCCCCAGTGGGGGGCATGCAGGAAGTAGCAAATTGTTCTCTCTCCTCAGTATTTCTCTCTCTCTCTTCCTCTCCCTCTCCCTCTAAAATCAATAAAAGAAAAAGAAAAAAGTTAAAAGAAAATATATATATTAAAAACTCTTCTGGTTATCCTAAACAAAGTAATACATAAACTGCACAGCTTATCCGAGACTCAGCTGTCACATGGACAGTTGCCCAGGGGTCTTGAGTTGTAAAATAAGTGAAACACAAAGTACCTGGAAGTACAAAAACAGACAGCACTGTAACTGTCTTACACTGAAACATATTCATTATGCAATCAAAGACATACCTACCTAAGAACACATGAACACGCATGTGTGTGCGTGCACACACACACACACATACTGAGCTTATTTGTCAGTAATTATTTTCTGCAAAGGGGATCATATTATATAATCTTTACTGCATTTTGCTCGCTCATAATAACTTTTGGCAGTTCCTTTTTACCAGGTCTTCTGAAGTAGATTGAATGCTTTCTTTTTCCAACAGCTACATCACATTTCACGTCCTACAATTTATTTTCCACTTCCTTTAGATGGGAACATTTTTAGCCTCTACTAAATTGCTTTAATAAACATCTTTGTACATGTGTGCTTATAAATTAATCCTTCTTTGTTTATGAGATATATCCCAATGGTAGCATCATTGCAACGAATACTATGTACATTTCTAATTTTACATAGATTCATTATATTAATCTCCATAACTTATAACACTTCACATGACTACCATAGATTTATAAGAACATGAAAATATGTTTTCCCCAATTCATCCATCGCCCCCTCCCCGTAAGTACTTCCTGTGTCTCTGTGGTTACGGTAAATAAATATTGACTTTTTCTTGTTTCTAGTCACGTGGAGTTCTAGAGTCCATGTCTTGACTGTACCAGATACGTGCCTCTTCTGTTCTTGTGGAATGGGGAGAGGAAGCATTTTTCCATTGTGGCTTCCTCTGTGTAAATGTTTAAATTAAGTTCCTTTATAGTGTTTAAACAGGAGTTATCCATGTAGACTTTTCAATTTTTCAAGAATTTGAAATGCTATGTATCTATACATTCCCACCTCAGTCCAAAGGGTCCCGCTTTCCCTAGTCTAGGAAGTGTTAGTCCTCGAATTTTGTACTACACAGCTTGAAAATATCTGAAGCAAGGAGGACATTTAAGTACTGGGGATGGCCCATTCTCAGATTGTCAGTAAAAACTTAAGCCACTGAAATACTCTCAACAGTAAAATAAATTTTAAAGTAAATAATGTAAAGGTAAAAATCTTAAGCCACTGAGACAGATGTGCTATTAAAAACAGGAAGGTTTAGCCTGGCCAGTGTGGCTCAGTGGTGGAGTGTCAACCCATGCACCAAGAGGTGGCCGGTTTGATTCCTGGTCAAGGCACATGCCCAGGTTATGGGCTTGATCCCCAGTGGAGGGCATACAGGAGGCGGCCAATCGATGTTCTCTCTCATCGATGTTTCTATCTCTCTCTCCCTCACTCTCTCTCTAAAATCAATAAAGAAAAAAAAATCGCAAGGTTTAATTTAATCCATTGCCTCAATTTCAGCATTATGGACATTTTGGTTGGATAATTGCCTTCCTGAGGGACAATCCTATGAACTGGGATAATTAGCAGCATTTCTGGCATCCAGATGACAGCAGTTTCCACGCACTAGTGGGAAACTACAATGTCTCAGACTTCGCAAAATGCCCCCTGGGAACAATGTTTCCCCTTGTCGTGAACCACTTGTTTATTCTACATAAAAAGAGAAGATTCATGGATGAAAATTTGTCCTGTTAAGCCTATCTATCCCACAATATGTGGTCGTTCAAGGTTATGTATTTTGTTATTTTCCAGTAATAGATTGTTAAGTGAAAAGTCATGTGGGACTGTGCCACCTTGAAACAGACAAATAAAACTACCAGGTGATACCAGTGCCTTGGTTCTGTAAAGGTTTTTATTCACAACCACTTTCTTATTTCTTCTCTGCAAGGTGCTGTGGAAAAAATCCCGTTTTAAAGCAACATCCCAAGCATGAATAATTTGAGCAGGTTTGCCTTGAAAGATGGCCAAGTCTGAAGGATTTATAGTTAAGAAAGTCAGAAAAGTAGTTAACTCGAACATCAATTGGCAGCAGAAATTTATTAAAACTTGGCAATGCATCTTGCCAAACAGCTGAAGTCCTCGTTCTGTGGTAAGGTGGGGACTCTGTGAGCAGAGATTTTCACAATACAAAGTTGATAAGGAAGGTTGTGTCTAAATGAGAGTGGTTTATCCTAGAGTTATTTTGTACACTGTTTTATGTAAAAGGCATGTATCTCTTATTCCCCTTCACCTAGTTCACTACCACCCTTCTTTCTGGCTATCATTAGTTTGTTTTCTGTATCTATGTGTATAGTTACAGATACATTTGATCTATTATATGATATGTACATTCTAATACATATTAGAACAGTATAGAAAATCTGGGGATTTTTTTTTTTTTTTTGGAATATAATACTTATTAGTACAATCAACCAACAGTTATTTATTGATTCAGTTCACTATAACTACTGTTGTGAGGAGGTGTGTGAGGAGAGTAAAGATCTAAAATATCATGTGACAGAATCCACTTCTAAATTATATATGCAATGTTGGGGGGACAGAAAATGTGTCTGTAAATAGGGTACACTGACTTTTACCATTAATTGTCAAATGAGTGTCATCCCAATTTCTCAACAGTGGCTGGTATGGACTCCTTCTGCACTTTTTACAAATAAATATTATTCAAGAAAATAAATGTGAGCATTGTACCTTATCTGTTGTCTTGTTATGTATCAGAAACTTCAGGTTATCTCCAAAGCATTTCATTTACAAAGTCTAATATTTCTTTATTACTCTATTCTACAACATCATAAATGCATACAATAGGTTTATGGGTGAAATTATATTTATAATAGGCAGCTGTATGGACATATACATTCGTATTGACTTTCTAGTTCCCTATATAGACAGTACATTGTTAAGTGCCTGCAGCTAGACCTTGATGATTATTACCCTCTTTTAACAAATTCAGTTAAACAAGTTTGCTCACTTAACATCTTTGGGACGTGGACACCTTTCCCTTGTTTTATTATTAAAATTTTTAAAATTAATATATGAGTTAAAACATGTTTAATAAGATGTTTGTCAGAAAGATTACTTTAGGGCCTCTACTGTATTGTCCCACACTTTTTATACATGATAACTTTTTCATTCAAACACATTGAAATTTGCTTAGGAATGATAACAGAAGTTTAAACAGGAAGAGAAAATAATTATTATAACAGCTGAGAAAAAAGTTCACTTATCTTTGAAAAGATCACAAGGTTTTGGCCAGAAACCCACAGCATATTTTTTCCTAACTTTTCATCGCATTTCATGTAGAGATGACATAAAAGATGAAACCTCACAACACCAGCCAAAATGAACATTGTGCACAAAGCTATCATCGGAGTCCAGCGGGCTTCAGTGGTTAGTCTAGCTGTGTTATGAGTGAGACAGTCTGCCAGAGGCTGGGAACCGGTCAGTTTCTCTCTTCCCCACATCCACCACCTGGATCACAAACACAAAGTCTTAACAGGAGTGCAGAGGCCTGAAATCCGTTCCTGGATCAAACGGCCTTTGGCCACCAGAAAACCATCCTCCTTATGTCCTCACACATGTATCTTCCAGCAAGTCAGAGCCTCATCTAAATACGTGTAGAAAAAGATGTGTGTAGGTCCATTTAGGAGAGCAGATGCATCACAATCTGGGTAGTATAATTTTTACAACTGCCACAAGCCAGAGAGGAAGCATAACGAGAATTTGGCAGAGAAGCATGGTGACAATAATATTGATTCATTTATGTGTATAGAGGTAAGAAGTAGAAGTCTGTATTTCAGCCCAACAGAATTACATTATATCAAAGACTGCTACAGGAACTGGGGACTGGTGTAAAGTCATTAAATATCTGCCTGTCATCACAAGAGATTTGATCACTACTTACTAATCAGAAGATTGTTCCCAAAGGGATATTCAAATCCTGTTTATTCTATAAAAGTAATGAAGGTGATTCATCTAACTCAATGATGAGAAAATGCAATAACAAACAAACAAAAATACTAAAAACATATGGCTTAATAAAAGTCAATATAGATTGAGAAAAAAGGTACATCATCGAACAGATAACTACAAATAATTGACTATAAACACTAAAAGAAATTTAAATAGTTTGATGTAAATATCAAGATATGTGAAGGCATGGCCTTTGTAGAAAAATTACAAGTTTTTTTTTTTAAAAAAAGAGCCTGGCCGGTGTGGCTCAGTGGTTGAGCATTGACCCATGCACCAAGAGGTCACCCGTTCAATTCCCGGTCAGGGCACATGCCCAGGTTATGGGCCAAATCCCCAGTGGCGGGCAAGCAGAAGGCAGCCAATCGATATTCTCTCATCAATGATTCTATCTTTTTTTCCCTCTCCTATCCTCTCTCTCTAAAATCAATACAAAAAAAATGTTTTTAAATGGGAGGAAAAGTCAATTAGATTAAATAAAAAGGAGATCAGTACAATAAAGAGTAATAGCAAGATTACTGCAGACACCAAAAATAAAAATATTGATATTTATTTTTAATACAGGTCAAGAGTGAAAGTAACATTTAAGTAATTGTCATTTAAGTAGTTGAATCTAGATTTTGAAAAAAAATATCCAGTCATTATCTGATGACTTCTCCAGAAAAATCTCCAAGCAATCAGAGTTAAAAAAATGACAGTGTGTTTGATAAGGTGAAATCAAAATGAACCAAACTAAATCATCAATCATAATTATCAGTAATAGTACTAAACAACTTTTCTAAAGTTTCCAATTATATCAATTGAAAAAGGTCATTCATATCCAGGTAAAAAGAATAAGGGAACTATATCCTCATACCTTTGACTATGTTTTTAAAAGTCATTATTACAAAGACAAATGCCTTTAGATATCTAGGCACCAAAAAAGGAAATCCAGTTGCCTACAGTGCACAAAATAATCCTCAGCTGGCACCACACTTCTGATTAGAATTCCATGTTAGGCAGCAGAAAATTATTTGCAATGGATTCATGAAGAAATATTGTTTCTGTGCCAATAATTTGTTATCTAGCAATGTTTTCTTTCAAGGATGAAATCAACAGGATTTTCTCAGGTAAAAATGTTTTTCATTAAACAAATACTCAAAGAAGTGAATTAACAAGATATGTATAATAAAACAATACCAAATAAATGAAAAGAAGAAACAAAAAGTATTGCAGAAGTTTTTAAATTAATATTGAACTGTCAACTCAAGAATAGATCTGGTCACATACAGTAAATTGAGTGCGATAACCCCAGTGCAAGAAGGTAACCTTTCAGGGTTCACTTAGCTCCACCCATTCTTCATGTCTATCCTTTTCTAGACTAAGGAAAAGTACACAATAACTTTTACCTTATTGATAATCCTTTATAACAATAGTGTAATTTATTCTAAGTATCACATTATTCAAGGCCAAAAATCAAGTCTTAGAATATCTTATTCTAGACATACAATTACATTTATGTTTATTACATGTCAAATTCAATGTATACTTTTTTCAGGTGTGTAAATATGTTCTTGTTAAAAAAGTGATGGGCCAAGGCTGGTGTGGTTCAGAGGTTAGAGTATCAGCCCAGCACACCAAATGGTTGTAGGTTGGATCTTCTGTCAAGGGGTCAAGGGGTCAAGGGCAGATATCTGGGTGGCAGGTTTGATCCATGGCCCCAGACGGGGCATGTGAGGGAGACAACCAATCGATGTGTCTCTCTGACATGGATGCTTCTCTCCCTCTCTCTTCCTCTCTCTCTCCTTCCCTTCCAACATCTCTAGAAATCAATGGAAAAATATCTTCGTGGGGATTAACAACAACAACAAAAAAGAGTGGTGGGACAAGAGAATAACTTGTATTTCATTATATTGTTTGCATATATTAAAATGCTTATACAATAGACAAGAATTACTTCCCTTATTAAGAAACAATTGCTCTTAAAAATTCAGTATATAAACCTAATTGCATATAAACTGTAACACTTTCATCAATAAAAATAAATTAAAAATTAAAATTATACCAATAAACTCGGAGGAAAACTGTATAAAAAGTTAGCAGTTGCTTTCTAGTGGCACAACATATTATTTTTCTATATTCAGCTTTTTTTGAAATTTGTCCATTTCAATAATGTAAGTTTTCACCTAAGTTTTTTTCTACAAGTTCAATAGTTCTGCATTTTACATTTATATCTTGTTTTCAACTTAAGTTAATTCTTGTGAGAGGTTTAAGGTCTAAGTCTAGATCTTTTATTGCATGTGATTTGTTTTAGCACCAAAATTTGAAAAGACTATCTTATCTCTATTGCATTGCTTGTATGCTTTTGTCAAAAATCAGTTAATAATATTTGTGTCAGTCTGTTTCAAGGTTCTCTGTTCTGTTCATTTCATGAATCATTCTTTCACCAATAAAATGGTGTCTTAATTTTACTAGTTTTATAATTAGACTTGAAATTACATTGTATGATTCTTCCAACTTTTTCTTCTATTTATTATTCTGTTGTTTAAGTCTTTTGTCTTTCCATATATATTTTATAATACGTTGTCAACATCTTCAAAATGAGTCACTGACATTTCGAGTGAAACTGCACTGATTCTAGTGTTTGATTTGGAAAAATTAATGTCTTAACAATATCGAACCTTCCAATATATAAATACAGAATTTCTATTTATTTGTATCTCTTTGATTTATTTAATCAGCATTTCATTGTTTTTTACACACAGATACTATATATATATTGTTAGACTTATATAGCTAAGTATTTTTTTATTTTATTGCTGCTATTGGCAACTCGTTTATTACCGGGAAATAAGACAGCAACTGATTTTGTATATTGATCTTCTATCCTACGACCTTGATAAATCATTGTTTCCATGAGTTTTACTATAGAATATTTGGGATTTTCTACATAGACAATGATATAATCAGTTAAAAAAAAGTTTCATTTCTTTTCTTTTCCAATATGTTTACCTTTTATTTGTTTTACTTGTATTATTGCACTAGTTAGGTCTTTTAATACAGTGTTGAATAAGAGTGGTGAGAGATGATATCTGTCCTTTTATTCCTATCTTAGATGGAAAATGCCTAATCTTTCACCATTAAGAGTGATGTCAGCCACAGATTATTTTGTAAATATGCTTCATGAAGTTGAGAAAGTTCCCATTTATTTCTAGTTTGTATACATTTTATCATGAATAGATGGCACATTTTGTCACATGTTTTTTCTACATCAATTGGTATAACCATATAGTTTTTTTTTCTTAATTGATATGGTGGATTACATTAATTAACTTAAATGTCAAATTGGCCTTGAGTATCCGTGATAAATTCCTTGGTTAGGGTCTATAATTGTTTTTATATATTGTTGGGTTCGGTGTATTAATATTTTTAAAAATTTCACATCTATGTTCATGAGAAATATTAGACTATAGTTTTCTTTTGTTGGAACATTTTTATATTGTTTGGTGTTAAACTAATGCTGGCCTCATAGAATGAGTTACAAAGTTGTCTCTTCTGCTTCTAATCTGAAACACATTATGAAAAATTCATATTTTTATCATAAATATTTGGTAGAATTTACAAATGAAACCACTTGGGCCTGTTGCTTTCTTTTATGAAGAATAGTAATTATTGATTCTGCTTTTTCAATAAGTATAAAGATATTCAAGTGAACTATTTCTTTATGTGTGAGTTTTGTTAGATTATCTTTAAATGATTGCTTTATTTCATATAACGTATCAAATTTTGGAAATGCTTGTTTATAATATACCTTTCTTATTTTCAGCACAATCAATCAGCTCAAATGTCCCTCTCTTTTCCTGGTTTCCAAAATACTTGAAAAACGTTCACCTCATAGAAAAACAATCCCTTGCTTTGTTTATCCTGCCTCAGGTAACAACATCATTTTTGAAATATGGGGCTGTGAGGATTGTAAGTTTTGGTATATATATATATATATATATATACAAAATCACCTGTGTTTGATGTAGAATATTTCCTGGTCTTTCATGAAAGATGATATTCTTTCAACAGTGGAATTATTAGTTTAGAAAGACCTAATACAAATGATTATACCTTTTTATTATGTGGGATATATTCAAGGGGTCTATACCTTCTCTTTTACTTTTCCTTGAGCCCTCTAACTTACTAATCAGGATGAATAAAAAATATATTAAAAGTCACATAACCATCCTTCAAGGATGATACAAAAGTTCAAATTATACAGAAAGAGGAAGCACTTGCCCTCCCTCTGGTAACCACCATGTGTCTATGAGTTTTTGTCTGTTTGTTAGTTTTGCTTATTTGTTCATTTGTTGCTTTCTGTTTTATATCCCACATATGAGTGAAATCATGTGGTTCTTGACTTTTTCTGCCTTGTTTATTTTGCTGAGCATGATATTTTCAAGAGCCAGTCAAGTTGTAGCAAATGGCAATATTTTATCTTTTCTTATGGCTGAATAGAATACAGGTTATTTGTTTATATATTTATTTATTGGCTAGCAGATTCTAATTCTTTTTCTTTTTCAAGTACATATATGGGAATAAAAGAAGAGAAAAAAATAGAACTAAATACATCAACATTCTCATTTCAGTGTATAAGGAAATATCCAAAACATTAGGTTTTTATTTTCACAGTAATGTAGTACTCTTATAAAAATGAGTTCTAAAATTGATAATAATTTTTATCTCTAGTTACAAAACAAATGCAGAGTTAGTGTGCAGTCATTTGTACCTCATTAGATTAGTCATTAATGCCTGTCCTTTACATTAAAAGTCATAAAATTAGTTGCAATTTAATGAAGTCACATAATATGTTGGTCATTCAATTAACATGCTTTCTGTTAAAATCACCAGGAGTTCAACATAAGGTATTCTGTCTTATTTATCTGAGAGAGCACAAGGCTGTTAAATGGACAACTGTGGGGTATGTAACTCAGTAACCCTCTGTGTGGTCAATTCACTGCAGTGGAAGATTAGTTAAAATGGATATTAAATCCTGTGGGAGAGGAAGGTTTGCAAAATGCACTGATGAGGAAATAAGACTTTTTAACATGGCAGTGGTACTGGCAACTGGCCAATGAGATAAGAGTTGCATCCTTTAATTCAAGAGCCCGTGGCAATATAATTTCGGAAAAACAAAATGTTCTTTCTATTTTTCCATATCTGTTTTTTGTTATTCTTATCTAAATTCAGTTTCCAACATTTAGCACACACAACACTGAGCCACACTGGCCTGGCCCTAGTCATTCAAGTCTTTTTTTAAAATTAATTAATTAATTTATTAATTTATTTATTTATTTATTTATTTATTCATTTATTTACAATAGTTATTTTTTTTTATCCTCCCCTGAGCACATATTTTGCATTTTTATCTTCAGATAGAGTGGGAGGGAGAAAGGGGGAAAGAGTGAAAGAGAAACATCGACATGAGAGAGACACATTGAGTGGTTGCCACCCACACGACTCCAACCAGGGCTGGGGACAAACTGCAACTGAAGTATGTGCCCTTAGGGAGAGCTGAACCCAGGACTCACTGGTATACAGATTGATGCTCTAATCACTGAGCTAAACAAGCCAGGGCCATTCAAGTCTTAAAGGAGGCAGTGTGGTCTAAAAAAAAAGCATATAGTTTTGAAACAAAAAACCAGATTTAAAAATTTTATGCTATACCTACTAATTCAGGAATCATACTTTGATTTCCTATCTATCTATCATCTATCTATCTATCTATCTATCTCACTGAATAGCTTTATCTATATATCTGTGTATGTATTTATTATCTGTATCACTAGAATAAGTCTATGTCCACTCAATATTTCAATATTTTACTAATCCCAACTCCCTCTGTGTAGAATTCCATGTGAGAAACCTGCATACCTCCCCAAAATGGTAATTTGCTACAGTTCAGTAATTTCAGATATTCTTCATGTCTATGAAAAATATTGGACAAGCAAGGACCTCTCATAAAGCAAAGTCACGGACATTTAACAAATTATTGAAAAATCTCTTTCAAAAAACAGAAATTTGGCCTACCTAATTTTTTACCCCCAAAGTAGGACAGATTCAGAAACCGTCTACTGAAATTTAAGAATTACTGAGAAGTTACCAATTTGTTTTCTATTTCCTTCCTTTTTATGGGAGTGAGTGTTTATTGGAATCACCTGTGTCTATCTTACCATTATACATTATGTATTAAGGAAGAAGATTGATGATCTTTTAAGAATTTTACCCACTGGATAAAAAAAAAAAAAGCCATATTTTAAAAATGTAAACTATATCATTTCTACACTGGAAGGGATATTTATTTACCCCTTTAAAGAAATGATGAGTGTGGGGATTCCAAAACTGCGGAGGAGTGAATGGAAGCTACACCAACCATCTCCCAGGACCAAACTAGAATTACAACGAAAATAAAGACAGATCGTCAGGAAAAAGCAACAGAAAAGCAGCTTGGAGGCCTACATAACCACGGACACTGATGTAATCCTGGTAGGACTGCAGAGGTGCGAGAGGGGGTCTGGGAGCCCACAGTCGGCAGCGACCTTAGCTGGGAGCAGCGCCCTCAGGTTAAACTCCCAAGCGGCTACACAGTGCAGAGCCTGGACAGAGGCTAAAATAGCCACAGCCACTTACCTTGGGCTCCGGCAGAGGTAGGGCAGACTGGACTGGAACTGTGAGGGGACCTTCGGGATTTGGAGGGTGCTCAGAGCTGTTGCTGAGTTGCAGCAACATAGGACACTGGTCATCTTACTCCTGCCCTGGCCTCTGGGGAAAGGCAGTGGCCCCTCCCTCAGAGATTCAACCCCACCCAGTGACCATTGAAATGCAAATAGAGGCCTATTAACAACCACCATTTGTGCCACCCTTGGGAAATCCCCTTATGCTGAATACCTGAGGGAGCTTTTCCTTCAACTGAGGAGCCAAGGCGCTTCAAGTAACCTCTACTGATAGCCTCCATGCAAAAAGCTAGAGGATAACTACCATTCCTGGGCTAGCAACTCTACCAGGAAAGTAAGACTTGAGAGTGGTGTTTAACATGGGTCCTCCCTGGCTCATCCAAACCCAGAAGAGGGAGCCACAAACTGCAGAATACCAACACCCACAGGGAAAATTTGGCAGGCTTCAAGCCACTGTGATAGCCAAAATGGTGAAACACAGAAACAAAAACCAAGTGAAAGAACAAGAGACCTCTACCAAAAAGGAGATAAATGAGGTGCAGTTAAGCAAGTTAACAGAACTAGAATTCAGAGCCATGATCTTGAGGAAGCTCAACAGCATGTGTAAGGACATGAGCACTATGAGTAAAGACATAGAAATGTTGAAAATCAACCACTTGGAAATTAAAAACCACCAAGAAGAAATGAAGAATGACATATCAGAAATAAAGAACACACTGGAAAGTCTAAATAGCAGAGTACAGGAAGCAAAGGAACAGTGAATTAGAAGACAGGGTAGAAAAAATCAACCAATCAGAAAACCAAAAGAAAAAAATCATTAAAAAACAGGAAGACAGCATAAGAGAACAGTTGGACAAATGGAAACGTAATAATATTCGCATCATAGGAGTCCCCGATAAAGAAAAAATGAGCAAGGGTTAGGGAATATATTTGAAGAAATAGTGACAGAAAACTTCCCTAATTTGGTGAAGGAAGAAGGCATTCAAGTTCAAGAAGCACAGAGAGACCCAAGTAGAGAAGAACCCAAACAGGCTCACACCAAGACGTATAGTAATCAAACTGCCAAAAATTCAAGACAAAGAGAGAATCCTAAAAGCAGCAAGAGATAAGCAACAGGTTACCTACAAAGGAAACCCCATAAGGCTCTCAGCTGATTTCTCACAAGAAACACTACAGGCCAGATGGGAATGACATGGGGTAATCAAGGTCATGAAAAACAAGGATCTGAATCCAAGACTACTCTACCCAGTAAGGCTATCATTCAAAATAGAAGGTCAAATAAAGAGCTTCCCAGACAAAAAAAAAAAAAAGGCTAAGGGAATACATTAGCACCAAACCAGCACTGCAAGAAATGTTAAAAGGACTGCTGTAATTAGTAGAAGAAATAGGAAGAAAAATATAACCATACTAAACAAAAATGGCAATAAATAAATACATACCAATAATCACCTTAAATGTAAATAGATTGCATGCGCTAATAAAAAGACACAGAGTAGCTGATTGGATAAAAAAGCATGATTCATCTATATGTTGTTTACAAAAGACCCACCTCACAACAAAAGACTAACATAGGTTGAAAGTGAAGGGATGGAAAAAACTCTTCCAAGCAAATGGAAAGGAAAAAAATGCTGAGGTAGCAATACTCATATCTGATAAAATAGATTTCCAAATGAAGGCCATAACTAGAGACAAAGAAGGCCACAACATACTATTGGAAGAATCTACCCAACAGGAAGATATAACCTCAAACATATATGCACCCAATATAGAAGAATCAAAATATATTAAAAATCTTCTGGATGACGTCAAAGGAGAAATCGATAGCAATACAATCATAGCAGGGGACTTCAACACTGCGCTAATATCACTGGATAGACCCTCTAGACAAAAAATTAGCAAGGAAACAGAAACTCTAAATGAAGTACCAGACCAAATGAATTTAATAGATATCTACAGAGAATTACACCCCAAAACTACAAAATTCACATTCCTCTCAAGTGCACATGGGACTATCTCAAAGACAGACCACATGTTAGGACACAAACTAAGTCTCTACAAGTTCGAGAAGATAGAAATCTTATCAAGCATATTCTCAGATCACAATAGCATGAAACTAGAAATCAATTGCAACAAGCAAAGACATTTGAACACATGGAGGCTAAATAGCATGTTATTAAACAATGAATGGGTTACTGAGGAGATCAAGGAAGAAATTAAAAACTTCCTGGAAACCAATGAAAATGAACACACAACAACACAAAATCTATGGGATGCAGCGAAAGCAGTTCTGAGAGGGAGGTTCATAGCAGTACAGGCCTACCTCCAGAAATAAGAAAAATTTCTAATAGACTATCTAACCTCACAACTTAAAGAACTAGAAAGCAAATGAAAAGAAAACCCTAGAGCAAGTAGAAGGGGGGAGGAAATAGTAAAGATCAGAGCAGAAATAAATGACATAGAGTCCAAATATATATATATATATATATATATATATATATATATATATATTTCATACGATCAATGAAACAAAGAGCTGTTTTTTTGAAAATATAAACAAGATTGATGGACCTTTAGCTAGACTCACCAAGAAACAAAGAGAACCCAAATACATGAAATCAGAAAAGAAAGAGGAGAAGTAACAACTGACACCACAGAAATATAAAAGATTGTTAACAACTATTATGAACAGTTATATGGCAACAAATTAGACAATATAAGTAAAATGGACAAATTTCTAGGAACACATTCTCCCAGACCTGGATCAGGAAGAGATAGAAAACTTGAACAGACCAATAACAACTAAGGAAATTGAAGAGATAAACAAGACTCTCACAGCACACAGAAGCCAGGCACAGAGGGTTTCACGGGGGAGTTTTCCTGAACATTCAAAAAAGAACTAACACCCATTCTTCTCAAACTATTTCAAAAAATTCAAAAAGAAGGAAGACTTCCAAACGCATTCTATGAGGCCAACATAATTCTAATTTCAACACCAGAAAAAGACATTACAAAGAAAGAAAAATACAGGTCAATATCCCTGATGAACATAGATGCCAAAATCCTGAACAAAATACTAGCAAATCAGATCCAGCAACACATCAAAAAAATTATCCACCATGACCAAGTGGGATTAATCCCAGGGATGCAAGACTGATAAAATATTCACAAATCAATAAATGTGATACACCACATAAATAAAATGAAGAAAAAAACCACATGATCATATCAATAGATGCCTAAAAAGCCTTTGACATTATCCATTTCTGATAAAAATGCTCAGCAATGTGGGAATAGAGGGTTCATATCTCGACATAATAAAGGCCATACATGAAAAGCCTACAGCCAACATCATACTCAATGGGCAAAAACTAAAAGCATTTCCCTTAAGAACAGGAACAAGGCAAGTATGCCCACTTTTGCCACTCTTATTTAACATAGTACTGGAATTCTTAGCCACAGAAATCAGACAGGAAGAAAAAATAAAAGGGATCCAAATTGGAAAGGAGGAAGTGAAACTGTCATTATTTGCAGATGACATGATACTATACGTAGAAAACCCCCTAAGACTCCATCAAAGCACATACCCTGTTCATGGATCAAAAGAATCAACATCATTAAAATGTCCATACTACCCAAAGCAATCTATAGATTCAATGCAATCCCCATCAAAATATCAACAACACACTTCACAGAACTAGAACAAATACTTCAAAAGTTTTTTTGGAACCGAAAAAGACCTCGGATAGCCACAGCAATCTTGAAAAAGAAGAACAAAGTTGGAGGGATCACATTACCAGATTTCAGGTTATACTACAAAGCCACTGTAATCAAAACAGCCTGATACTGGCACAAGAATAGGCATATAGACCAGTGGAACAGAACAGAGTCCCAGAAATGGACCCAAGGCAATATGCTCAATTAATATTTGACAAAGGTGGCAAGATCATATAGTGGAGTAAAGACAGCCTCTTTAATAAATGGTGTTGGGAAAATCAGATGCTGCATGCAAAAAAAATGAAACCAGGCCATCAACTTACACCATACACAAAAATAAACTCAAAATGGATAAAAGACTTAAATGTGACTTATGAATGCATAAAAATCCTAGAGGAAACTGTAGGCAACAAAATTTCAAACGTCATATGCAGCAGAATTTTTACTGATACATTACCTAAGGCAACAGAAACAAAGTAGAAAATAAACACATGGGACTACATCAAACTCAAAATCTTCTGCATAGCAAAAGATACAATCATCAAAATGGAAAGGCAACCCACTGTATGGGAGAGCATAATTGCCAATGATATATCAGATAAGGGGTTAATTTCCAATATATATAGAGTGCTCATAAAACTCAACAAAAGGAATACAAAGAACCCAATTAAAAAATGAGCAGAGGTACTAAATAGACACCTCTCCAAATAGGACATACAAATGGCTAAGAGACATATGAAGAAATGCTCAACATCACTAATCATTACAGAGATGCAAATTAAAACAGCAATGAGGTATCACCTCACATCTGTCAGAATGGCTGCCATCAACAAATCAGCAAACAACAAGTGTTGGTGAGTCTGTGGAGAAAAGGGGACTCTAGTACACTGCTGGTGAGAAGGAAGACTTGTGCAGCCACTGTGGAAAACAATATGGTGTTACCTCAAAAAATTAAAAATTGAACCTCCATTTGACCCAGTGATCCCACTTCTAGGAATATACCCTAAGAAGCTTGAAACACCAATCAGAAAGAACATATGTACCCCCATGTTTGTAGCAGCACTATTTACAAAAGCTAAGATCTGGAAACATCCCCGATGTCCATGACTAGATGAATGGATAAAAAAGCAGTGGTACATATACACAATAGAGTACTATGCAGCCATAAGAAAGAAACATCTCTTATCCTTTGAGATGACATAGGGGTCCTGGAAAGTGTCATACTAAGCAAAACAAGCCAAACAGAGAAAGACAAACATCATATCATCTCACTTATTTGTGGAACATAATGAACATAACAGTCTGAGGAATAGGGTAGTCCCAGAGACGTGGAAGTGAGGTACAGACTGACAACCCCCAGGAGAGGGGTTTGTGGGGGAGAGATAAACCACAGAACTTATATGTGTGTATGCATGAACAATGGACATGGACCACAAAGCTAGGGACAGGGCGGGGAGTGAGGGGGTGGGGGGAATCCGAGGGGGGAAAAAGGAGAAACATCTGCAACAAAAATAAATTAATTAATTAAAAAAAAAGAAATGATAAGTGTATTTGTTAATATGAAGAATAGTCTTGGGTGATGTCTAAATCTCCCTAACCCTTTGAGTTAATGAGTATTCATGTGACTTGCTTTTGTTCATAACATATAAACAGATGTACTGTGTCACTTCTACATAGGAGCTTTAAGAGTTAATGTGCCGTTTTTCTTAGTTGCACTCTTATTCTTACCTTCTCTATCATTCTATTGTAATTATACAACCACAAATCAAGAGGAAATGTTAGTAGGCTGGTTTCCTGATGGAGTAAAATGAACACAGCAAGATGGCCAATTGTTGTTCAACTTGTAGTTTGGTGGGGAGTAAATTCTGTAGCATTATGACAGCGAGATGTGTGGGTCCTCTGCAGCATGATTTGGCTTGTTCAGACTATTTGACATACTTTTCCAACCTGATCATACTTATCCCCCCATCCTGTTTTTCTTTTCTTTTTACCACTGAATAACTTTATAACATGCAAAGCACTTTTTTTTTGTAATGAGTGTGCTTATTTGTTTCCCATTCTCATCCAAGAGCAAGAAGAAAACTAAACCAAAGGGCTCCATAGGCTGTAAGAAAGTATGGGTGAGTAGGAAAATATATACAACATATTAGGGAGTCGACATAACTATTGAGTATAAAT
This sequence comes from Molossus molossus, assembly GCF_014108415.1. Taxonomy (NCBI): domain Eukaryota; kingdom Metazoa; phylum Chordata; class Mammalia; order Chiroptera; family Molossidae; genus Molossus; species Molossus molossus. The sequence continues at coordinate 62,957,467 of NW_023425350.1, read as the reverse complement.
TACAGAGCCTCTCTCTAAATCTGTGTACATATGTATATTGCTAATATAGAGAGTTGAATATAGATCCCCAAACATGAATTCACATTTATAAAATTAAAAAAAAAATTTTTCTTTATTGATTTTAGAGAGATAGAAAGGGAGAGGGAGAGAAAGATAGAAACATCGATGAGAGAAAACATCGATTGGTTGCCCCCTGCACACCCCACACTGGGGATTTGGCCCACAACCTGGGCATGTGCCCTGATCAGGAATTGAACCTGCAACCTCTTGGTGCATGGGCCAATGCTCAGCCACTAAGCAACACTGGCTGGGCACATATTTTTAAACAGAAGCACTCATTACTCCTTCTGATCATGTGTTCTGTTCTGCCCTATGCCCCATTCACTTTAATTCTGCATTCAAATAAACACAATTAATAAAATGTGCCTAATGTAGAACATGATGAGAGAGAAACAATCAAGTTATAGAACAGTGTTTTCAGTTCTGATTAGTCAAATGCTAAGTCAAAGTAAAAACTGAAATTCACCTACTGTCTATACCCTTCACACATTTCCCAGCCTGTGTGCTAACGTTTCACCTTTTATAAACACGCACACAGCTGAGTATAAATACAGCTCTCCCCAAGAAATCTAAAATTTGGAACTGCTGCTGTCTTGCAAAATATATTTCTACAAAGGGAATGGATTTGGGGGAAAAACTAAATCCTTTCTGAGGAACTGCATTTTGTCACATGTGATGATTTATTCTGTCAGGAAAATAGATTCTGTGAAGTACTGTAAGCCCCTTTGGCAAGAAAATTCATTTAGTCAAAAACTTTAATCTATCCTGGTGACAAAATTCTCTCTTTAGTTTATTGCTTAAAAATTGGGTTTTATAACTTCCATGCACTTTTGTAAAAAAAAGAGTCAGTCTGTAGTTTTATGATGATCTTATGGTGATCCCAGGTCACATAAAAAGAAATTGATTGCTATGTAGGAATGGAGATTTTGTATATTAAAAGTGAATGGTTAGTTTTGATATATATGTATCTTTCTCCAAAATATGTGAGCATTTTAATTCACTCCTCAAGAAGTTTTTTTTTTTTAAGTCAGCAGATCTCAAATCAGCCACAATATCCTTTAACACAAGGGTCATTAAAGTGTCATTTCTTATGCTAAAACTTAGTATTCTAATTCTCTTAAAAAACAAACAAACTAAAGTTAACTTATTTGACAAAGTCATCTGTGGGATCTAAGTCACAGTATTTTTGCCCACGGGATAAATGTAAAATGTCGGTCTGATCTTCTAAATCAGGCAAAGTGTGTGAACCCTTCTGGGACTCTAAATAGGATCCTTGCTTCTCTACCCATCCTCTGGTCGACTTAGCAAGCTTATTGACCTGAACTTGAAGATTAAAATATGTTTTTGTATAATTGTTTTTCTGTATAAATTCTACATTTTTTATTGGAAGCATTTTATTTTATTTTTTTCTTTATTGACTCTAGAGAAGGAGAAAAGGAGAGGGAGAGAGAGATCGAAATATTGATGAGAGAGAACATCAGTTGGCCACCTCCTGCATGCCCCTCACTGGGGATTGGGCCTACAACCTGGGCATGTGCCCTGACCGGGAATCGAACTGGGAACCTTTTGGTGCATGGGTCAATGCTCAACCACTGAGCCACACTGGCTGGGCTATTTGAAGCATTTAAAAATGTTATTCTGGTAAGAGTTCACAGATTACACCAAATAGCTAGAATCATTAAAACAAAATACGGTTTAGAACAGTGCGAGGTAAGTAAGCGTGTGCAGTGGCTGCTGTGCGTGTACTAACGTGGAGATCAGAGTCGTTCATGGCATTGATTCATTTTCTCTTGGCCCCGACCACGTGTTTGTGTGTGAGGTTAGAAATGTAGTGTTCTCTTTCCTCCAGGATTTGCAGCAATGAGCCCCTCGATCTTTATGTTAGTCTCCTCACTACATATGCCTCTGAATCATTTTCTCCAGTAGCCCTGGGTGGTCTCTAAGGAAAAGATAAGTTCCAGGGCAACACACTATCAAAGCTTCCAAAAGACTAATAAAACCCCCCATTTTCAGGTGTGTCGCTCAGCTGAGGGAGTTGTGAGATGCCAAAAAATACATGTGTATATCAGTGTTACAGACAATATTTCTGACTCTAAAAATAATTCCTGTGCCAGAGAAAACTCATCATTTCTTTGTAGACAGGTTTGTATTAGGACACACAAAGCATCATGTTTTAAAAAGGGCCATTGTGTCCTGTCGGTGTGCTCAGTGGCTGAGCATAGACCCATGCACCAAGAAGTCACTGGTTCAATTCCCGGGCAGGGCACATGCCCAGGTTATGGGCCTGATCCCCAGTGGGGGGCATGCAGGAGGCGGCCAGTCAATGTTCTCTCTCATCGATGTTTCTATCTCTCTCTCTTTCTCACTTCTTCTCTCTCCAAAGTCAATAAAGGATAAGAGAAAAATTTTAAGAAATAATAAAAAGTGCCATTGTGTTTAAAATGGAATATCTAAAAGTCAAAGCAAAGAAGAAGGGGTACATTTTCTATGGCCTTATAGCCCACAGTTTTAAAATTGCCTGGGCCACAAAGCTGGTGTAAACCCCACGCTGTTAGCACGACCAGCCATGAGAACCTGCCATCACAGTCTGCTCGGGTTAGGCTCAATGGTCTGCCTACTAAGAAATGCTGGATCCTTAAGGAAGAGCGGAAATACAACACTGATATTTGCAATGCCAGTCTGGGGAAATGCTCAGGTATGTTCTTTGAGATGAATCAATAGAGCCATTTACTCAACTTTACCTTTGTGTTTTTTTAAAAAGTCCAAACTGAGACTTTGCATGGCCCTGGAGCCATCCAAGGTCATAGGTGTATGTATATGAAGCCCCACACATAGTATTCACATACCACTTCTGTTATCCGGGCCTTGATCTGGCTGGAATTCTGTCACCTAGTAACGCGTAAGGGACCACAGACTTCCACTGCACCGATCTTCTAACATCATGCTTACCAATTTCCACTTTAGAACAGGCCATGCTTGCCATCCCTGGGGGTACTAGGTGAACAGTTGTACTCATATAGTAAAATAAGAGACATATCTCAACACATTTTTCTACCAAGTGGTGTGCAAATCCTAGACGTTTGAAAGAATATGTACCTTGCCCTGGCCGGTTTGGCTCAGCAGTTGGAGCTTTGGCCTGCAGTCCAGAGAGACCCGGGTTCGGTTCCCACTAGGGGCGCGAACCTCAGTTGCAATTTGTCCCCGGCCCTGGTTGGTCGTGCGGGTGGCAGCCGCTCGATATGTCCCTTTCATGTCGATGTTTCTCTCTCTCTCTTCCTCTCTCTCCCTCCCACTCTATCTGAACAACAACAAAAAAGAATATGTATCTTAATATTCAAAATGAAATCCTTGGATGAAGGGTTCTCAATTCTTTGCTTAAAGACCAAAGAAGGAACAATTGCGATGTTGTTGAAACCAACAACCTGATTACCATTCTGCCTCCGTTTCCTTCTTAAAGTGAGATAACCGTGGCACCTGTTCTGTGGGCTTGTTCACAGCATGAAATGAAAATCTATAATTCTCCTAGAAGAGTATCTGAAACATACCAACTGCTTTAGAATTGTTGGTGTTGTTTCTGAATTATTGGTGCTGTGATCACTATTGGTTATTTATCTTTACTGATGGGGACATGTTGGACCAATGTCGTGGATTCTGAATGTCATTAAACTAGCTCTTCAGGACACGACCACCTTGTCAGTATCCGGGAGCATGGCCTCTCCGGCCATGGCCAGCGTGACTTGCACGATGTGCGCTTTGCCTTCGGCAATGCTGTGGCCATCTCTCAACTTTGATTATAAGTATTGAACATGGCATTTTAGATACTTTTTATAGTCGATTGACTATCATTGGGATTTACCTCCCAAATAAGCCTCTTATAATTCTTGTTTTTTTGTTTTTTTTTTTATCCTCACCCAAGGATATTTTTCCATTTTTTGTACAGATAGAGTGGGAGGGAGAAAGAGGAAGGGAGAGAGAGAGAGAAACATCGATGTGAAAGGGACACATCGAGTGACTGCCACCCGCACGACCAACCAGGGCCGGGGACAAACTGCAACCGAAGTACGTGCCCTTAGCGGGAACCGAACCCGGGTCTCTCCGGACCGCAGGCCGACGCTCTAACTGCTGAGCCAAACTGGCCAGGGCTATAATTCTTGTTTTTTAGAAAAGTTTAGACTCATTCTGTAGCATTTAGGCCATGATGATAAAATCAGGTAGGATATCAGAAGAAATAAGGAAGAGATGCACCCTCCACCCAGGTTCAGTCAAGGAAATGGTGATATTTCTTGGTCAGACATCATTGTCAGTGTGTCCAGGAAAATCTTAGTTTATGTTTATGGTTTTTAAATGAACACTGAGACTTTATTCTTTGGACAGTTACATATTCTGTTCAAATTCATAGATGTTGATTTTATTTTTCCGTGTTCTTTCAATTCTACATAAATTCTACATTTTCTAATTTTGTAATACAGTTGGTGTTTGTTTAGATACTTTCACGTACACTAATTGGGTGATATGTTGTTTCTGTGCCCTGACAGTAGCATTTAGAGTTTTACATAATATAACAAAATCTATATATTTATCTGTATATACCTTATTTATGAGTCTGCTGATATATTTTATAACTTCAACATACTTTAAATCTATTTTTCTATACTAGTTATCTTCAATAATATAAATCTATATTTGGATATTATATGTGAAAGAGAAATTATTGAGTACCTACATATCCATATTTTATATCCACTATCAGCATTACTTTGTTAATCCATTTATTCTGTTTTTTTATTAATTAGCCATCTTATTGTATCTTTGTGATAACTATACCATTGTTTTACTCTAATCTCACAAATCAATATTATTTTATCTGAAGTTTATATTTATGTGCTGATAATGATTTCATACCCAAGCTTCACAGCTAGTCAGTTATTTTGTTTGTTTCATTTTTCTTTTTCTAGACTTTCCATGGCAGGTGTAGGAGTCGTACATGTCATAATTTCTTGCAGAGCTAGTACAGTATCACTGTTCACACTGTGAAAAACAACAATTTGGTAAGATAGACCTTGAGTCTTGAAGAGATGAAAGATATTGTTTGTTGTGAATTGTGTTGATGACATATCAAAAACTATTTTGATTTTATTTCTTTTTAGTTAATCTTTTTCTTATAATTAAATGCTTATTCATTTGATTAGAAAGAATCTATTTCCATTCAGTTGTTGGATGTTCATTTTTCTGGGGAGAAAAGAAATAACTACTTTTTTTTAGGCTGCTAACATATCATCTTGCATTTGAGAAAATTTTCTTCTGTTGATATTTTTTTAATTTATTTTTTCTTTATTGATTTTTGAGAGAGAGAGGAAGGGAGAGGGAGAGAGAGATAGAAACTTCCATGAGAGAGAACATTGATTGGCTACCTCCTGTATGCCCCCCACTGGGGTTTGGGCCCACAACCTAGGCATGTGCCCCAGGAATTCAACCAGTGACCTTCTGGTGCATGGGTCGACGCTCAACCACTGAGCCACACTGGCGGCACATTATGTAGGTATTTTTTTTTACAAGTAAGTTATTATTTTTCTTATCAGATATCAGAAGCTTCATTATGAAGGGAGGTTGTCTTTGTCCTCCCAAGTTGCCCTCCCTAATTATTTGCTTTTTTTAGCAATGATCTTTCTAACTGTTTATGTACCAATCATTTTATTTAAAGATCATATTTTTGGTGTCAAGTGTAAGAACATTTTATGTAGTCCAAGATCCTGAAGATTATCTCCTCTTTTGTCCTAAAAGTTTTGTGGTTTTACATTTTACATTAATTTCATTATCGTTTTTGAGTTATTTTTATATAACACATGAGACTTACCTCTCTGGTTTGTTTTGCTTACAGATGTACAATAATTCCAGCTTCATTTGTTGAAAAATGTATTTTTTCCATGTAATTGCTTTTATATCTTTATCAAAAATAAATTGGACATACAAATGGCCAAGAGACACATGAAAAAATGCTCAGTGTCACTAATCATCAGAGAGATGACTATGAGGTATCACCTCACATCTGCCAGAATGGCTGCCATCAACAAATCATCAAACAAGTGCTGGCGAGGTTGTGGAGAAAAGGGGACTCTAATACACTGCTGGTGGGAATGCAGACTGGTGCAGCCACTATGGAATACACTATGGTGTTACCTCAAAAAATTTAAAATGAAACTGCCATTTGACAGAGTGATTCCACTTCTAGGAATATATCCTAAGAAGCCTGAAACACCAATCAGAAAGAATATATACACCCCTATGTTTATAGCAATACTATTTATAATAACTAAGATCTGGAAACAGCCCAAGTGCCCATCAGTAGATCAATAGATAAAAAAGCTGTGATACATTTACACAATGGCATACTACGCAGCTGAAGAATGGATGGTCTTCTTTACTTTGAGACAACATGGAGGGACCTGGAGAGTATTATGCTAAGCAAAATAAGCCAGTCGGAGAAACACAATTATCACATATCTCACTTATTTGTGGAATATAATGAACAAAATAAGCTGACAAACAGAATAGATCCAGAGACATGGAAGTAGGGAACAGACTGACAAACATCAGAGGAAAGGGAGTGAGGGGTTCCTTTGAGGGGTTCAGGAAGACATAAACTAAAGAGCTTATAAGCATATATACATAGCCAATGGACACAGACAACAATTCAATGAAGGGGTGGGTGGGAGTAGGAAGGAGGATGTCAATGTGGGGAGAAAGTAGGGACATATGCAATACTTTCACAATAAAGATAAATTTAAAAATAAAAAATAAATAAATAAACAAATAAATTGGGTCTATTTATTTGGTTTTATTTCTTAGTTCTTCATTCTCTTCTGTTAACATACATTTCTATTCTTTGGCCAAAAGAACACAGTCTTGATCTTTATACAGAGCAGTAGTGTACTGTATCGTAGCTGTATACCAGGTCGTGAGATTCGTAGACAATTCCTCGCACTTAATTGTTTTAGATATTCTAATCTCTTTGCCTTTTCATATAAATTATGTTGTATGCTTGTTTATTTCTTAAAAAAATACAAGGATTTTGATAGCAATTGCATTAAATAATGTAACTTGATTTGGGTATAATTGACATCTTTATTGTATTGAATTTCCAAATCCATTTATTTATGTCTCTTTGTTTCATCAGTACTTCATAGATTTCAGTATACAAGTCCTATTGTTTGGCCAGATTTATGCCTAAGTGTTTTATATTATTTTTAAGTGTTTGTAAATGCAATTATATATTGGAGTTTGATAATGGCATATTTGTTGTTAGTACATAGATACAAAATTCACTTTTGTGCGTTGATTTTGTGACTTGTAATCTTACTGAAATCATTTATTGATTCCAGAATTTTTTTCTTTTACATTCATTGGGCTTTCTACAAAAAGTAACATATCGTCCACAAATAAGAATTAATTTATTTCTTCTTTTTCAACTTATTATTATTTTTATGCTTCTTGCAGTGATTAGAACTTCCAGTTCTATGTTAACTATAAATGATTAGAGCAAACATCTTTACCTTATTAATTTATTGATCTTAGCAAAAAAAAAAGTTGTTGTTCACCATTAATTATGGCGTTTCCTGCAGGTTTTTATAAATGTTATTTTTGAAATTGAGAAAATTCCTCTCTATTCACTTTTCCATTGTTTTTTTTTTTTTAATCAGGAATGGGTGTAGAATTTTGTCAAATGTTTGTCTGCATCAATTGCTATGATTATGTAATCAGTAGTATTAACCTTATTGATATGGTGGATTATACTGACTAATTTTAAATATTGAATGATACTTGTATCCCTGGAATAAATCCCACTTGGCCACCACATATAATTATTTCTATACATTGCTGAATTCTGTTTGACAATATTTATTTTTCCATCTTGCTGTGGATTACTTGAACATTTTTATAATTCCATATTGATTTACCTATAATATTTTTGACCCTTATTTATGTGTAACATTTTTTAGTGGTTGTTGTAGATATTTATTATACATATCAAACCTATAACATTCTATTTATGTTAAGATTTTACCAATCCAAGAGAAGAAAAGATATCTCCCTTTATCTTCTTTTTATCATATGCTTTTTATAAATATTTCCTCTCTGTATATAAAGAACCACATTAGATAGTTATAATTTTTGCTTCAACTTGATCCAACATAATTTAGAAAAATCAAGAGTAGAAGGGAAGTCTATTTTATTTATCCACACTTTTGTTCTTTTCATTATTATTTCTTCCTTTCTGATGTCTCATATTCTTTATTTTGTCATTTGTTTTCCTATTAGATAATGTTGTTTAGCTGCTTTTTCAGAGTAGATCTGCCAGCCACAAAGTCTCTTGATTTTCTTTCACCTAAAAATGTCTTGATTTTCCTTTCATTATTCAGGGTAATTTTTGCTCAACGTAGAATTACGGGTTGGCAGTTCTTTCCACACCTGCAAAATGGGCCATTTTATCCCAGACTCCATAGTAGCTGTTGACATTTCTGTCACTTGAATTATGGTTCTATAGGTCATATGCCAGGCTTTTCTGGATGCTTTGAAGATTTTCTCCTTTGTCTCTAACTTTCACAGATTTAACTATGATGTGTCTTGGCATGGAGTTCTTTGATTTTATCCCATTTGGGGTTCACTTATCTTCTTGTATCTACAGTTTTATGTTTTTGCTGAATTTGGAAAATTTTAACTATCATTTCTTTGAGTATTTTTATTATACCTGTTTTTTAGAGACTCCAATGACAAAATCTTTAATCCTCATTATAGTGTGATTCAATTTATCCTTAAAACTCTCAATTTTTCTGAGTCTATTGATCCCTATTGCTAAAGTTGCCATTTCTATTGTTCTGTCTTAAATTTAACTGATAACTTTCTTCTGTGCTCTTCATTCCACTGTTGAGATATTCTTTGTCTTTTTTCCCCATCATATTTCTTAATTCTTAACTGTGTCTTCTTTACATCCTCTATTTATCTTCTGAGATTCTAATTCTTTCTTTGGTTCTCAGTATGTCTGGAGTTGCTGATTAAAGTGTTTTTATGGTGCTGCTGTAACTCCTTCTTGGATAACTCTAACGTATATGTCTTCTTGGTATTGTTTTCTGTCTACTATTTTTTCTCATTCAAGTTGAGATCTTATTTCTCTTTCTATTGTGCATGCTTTTTGATTAAAATATAAATATTTTGAGTATTATGTTATATAACTCTGGGTCTTATTATAACCACAGAACCAGCTCAAGTGGATACTATTCTGTTTTGAACCAGATCCAGAACCAAAGTTTAGACTTTGATTATACCACTTATGAGTAACACTTGTAAAACACCATTCAGGACTAAGACTTGTGAAATCTTACCTGCTACCCCTTAAAACCCCACCCTGAACCCTGCATCAGGGAGCCAGAACTAAGCCTTGCCTCCTGTATCTTTGCCAGTGAACCAGCAAATAAAAGCCTTTGCATCCCTCAGAACCCTGCATTGGCTCCTATGCACATTGCTTAGCAAACACGTGTTCGTTAACATCATTTAAATTTTATGTTTTAGCTACACTTTCAGACACTGTTCTTGTAAAGTAGGAGGTGCTACCCAATAACTGTCATAGAGGAGAAACATTCCAGGTTTATCCCTGATTTGTGTTGACACCTCAGAGTTAGAGGAATTCTTGTTACTGCAGCATAGAAATGAGAGTTCATGTCCCCCACTCATCCTGCACTAATCCCTCCCCGACTGGGAGGGGGAAGGCCTCCTCCTCACTGCTCCTCACTTGGCTTCTACAGACATGGAGAAGAGAGAGTATTCTGACTACCACTTAGCAGCTGAGAAAGACCTTTCCTGATGCCACTCCAGTGGGGAAAGAGAGACACTCTGTAACCACCAAGTAGGGTTGATTTCCTGGCTCCGGGCATGGTCTCCCCAGGGCAGGGGACACATTACTGCTGAGAGGAAATGAAAGTTCTATCGCTCCACTCAACGTTCTCTGACCACTTACTCACTGGGGGGTTGGGATACCTCTGTGAAGCCTTGTGAGTGTGGTTGCCTAGGGTCTCCACTAAACTTTTCTTTGGTGGCATACTGGCTTGTTGGCTTTCCTAGTATCCTGGTTGGGATAAATATGGCAAAAACAAAACTCAGGGAATTCACCATCATCTTCCCTTAGGCCCAAGTATCCCAACAAATTTTTCCTCTTCTCTCCATTTTTAAGAGTATACCTATGTTTGTTTTATATTTAATACCCATAGTTTTTAGTTCTCTTTTGTGAGATTAATAGGTAAAAGTGTATAAATTTCATCTCTTGATAAGCAGGATTTGGAAGAATATTTTTCCATGTAACCTTTTTTGCTCTTGAGAACTAACTCTAACCTTTTACTGAGAATGGGAATCCTTATACTACAATAATGTGAACAATATATTTATTAGTGGACAGAATGGGCAGGCAATAAGATCTGAATATGAGAAACAAAGTCAAAACTGTAAATCCCTCAATAACAAAGAGTGAGAAGACATAATAAAGTGAATATATAAGGGAAAATAGAGTATCAATCTGGGGTAACTGAGAATATCTGGTTGGTTCAATAGACAAAGGGGAAATCACAAGTGGGAATTAGCTAGAAATTTTAAGAACACAGCAGAAAATTAATAACATGAGACTCAGTTAAAAAAATAAAAAGGATTGTTCCTGTGTAATTTTTTATTATTAGAACTTGACTTATGGATGTCAATAATTTGCCCTACCAATCCCACCCATTTTTCTCCTAGACACAAACTGTTTTGGGATAATTTGCCTACATTTGTCATCTTTTAAGAGATGCTTTTCCAATAGCCTATACCTATGTAGGAATGAAAATGAATGGCTCCATTTCCCAGGCATAGTTCTTTAAGAAGGGAGATAAGATGTAATGCAAACTGGGCCAACAGGGTTGTCTTTCTCAAAGTCTTGAATCACAATAAAAAAAAATTTAAAAACACAATCTGCCGAGCTTATGATTTGAGAGGCTGAGCAAATCAGAGATAACTGAAGCAAAGCTCACCTAAAATCCAAATTACACGGCAGCCTCTCTGAAAAAAATTTCAAGTTCCATATCAAATTGGAACAATTGGGAGAGTAATATAGCTCCTGACTTAGAGTTTCTAGTGCAAACCCTTCAAAAGCCACATTTTAATTATATCGTGTGGCTTCTACAACAGCTCTTTTTGTTCATGGCAATTCAATGTTTGAAATGTTAATAAAACTTTCTCATTTAAGTAAATGTTATTCTCTAAGTCTTTAGAAGTTAATATAGCAAATGGTATTTTTCACATGTTACCAGTTGACTTTTATTCTAAGATTTAAATTTTAATTGCCAACCTTTTCTTTGGAATTTTATAAATTTAAAAAAGCATAGAGCATAAAGGAAAAAGAAGTCCCAGACTTATTTCATAATTTATTAACATATAAAAAGACACTAATATATATATATATATATATATATGAATATATATATGTATATACACACATATGTGTATATACATGTATATTAAAGCAAAACAATAGGTGGATAAATAATAATTTGTATATAAATAACTGTTCAATTCAACGTGAGACATTATAAGTCAAATTAATTAAGAATGATTACCAAATATAATGAGTATGATAAAGCCTCTGGGAGACAGGTGTTGGTAGAACTAAACTGGGCACAGAACATTTTATGCATGTCTAGGTTGTGCCGTGGGGAGAAAAATTTCACACAGATTTTGAAATGAGAGCATTAAAATTAATAGGGTTGAGTTTTAAATTCTAAAGGATGAGTTACAATAACTACAAAGAATTACAGTATTATAAAATCTGGAAAGGAGATCTGTCACGGGGGGTCGGGTGAGAAGATAACTCATGTTAAAACAATAAAGGGTCTGTTTGCGGGCAAAATAAATAAATAAAGCTCTTAGTCATGTAGGAAGAAGAAAAGTCTGGTTTTGATTAGGTCCTCAGAGGAATCCCAGATGGTGATAGAGTGCAGTTGTGTGACTATACAATCCTAAAAGTGTGGTACCAACAGACAATGCTTGCTCAGAACCAAATCAGTGTTAACATCGGATGCAGGACATAGGGCTGGAAAATGACTCTCACGTCACCCCCTTCTTCGGTGGTAGTCTGGGACACAGGAAAAAATTTTGCTTACAGAAGAAAAGTAGCTAGCTCTTATGGAAATGCACAGGCGTGCATGCCACAATGTTGGTTATCTTCACTACTGTATCATTTCTAGTGAAAAAAAAAAAAAGAGCATCCCATTCTACAAAAAATTTTGGAATGGTGTTTTGAACTGTTATGACACCATTATATAGTATTTGTTAAAATAATAAACCATTGATCATTCAGAACCATCTGCCATAAAGCTGAATGGAAGTCCTACCACCATGAAATTAGAGAAGCCACATGAAGACTGGTAGGAGAGGTGGAGGCATGGACAGGCTGGTCCCACACCCACGTGTGGCGGATAAAAATCCCTGAGGAGTGAGGGGTCCCCGTCCCCCTCCAGGCTTCCAGCTCAGGGTTCCAGTGCTAGGAAGAGAAGTCCCCATCACTTCTGGCTGTAAAATCCAGCGGGAACTTATGCTAAGAGAGGCTGAGGCCTCTGGAGCCCCAGGAAGCTCCTCTTAAAGGGCCTGCACATGAACTTACTTAGACTCGCTCCTTCTGGGCTTCAGCTTGAAAAGTACCAGAGACATATAGGGAATAACTGAATTATTTGGCATTGGGGTAAGAGTTGGAGAGTCAGTTTTCTCCTGGACAGAAGTGCCGACAGAGGCCTTTGTTCCTTCGGTGAGCCCTTCCCAGAGGTAGCCGACGGCCGCCATATCTGGGACTTTAGCAACCTGGCTCACACATTTGCTCTGCCTTGGTGATTACCTGAGGCCTTGCCTTACCCAAGCTGTTTCCAGTGGCTTTACCATAAAATTGGCCAGTCTTGGATCCTGCTTTACATTTTCCTAAAATCTCTCAAACAAGCTGCATCCGGTCTCAGGGAGCCCCATGCCTCTCATTAAGTGGCCCTAGGCCTGGCACTAGAAGAAGACAGCCTTGGTTCACAACTTGGCTTTTCCTGGGCACCTCCAAGCCCAGAACAACAAGCAACCATCTGCAGATCACTTTATAACTTATGCTGAGTGGCCCCAGGTAGAACATAAGCAGAGGCTGTCTGCCCCAGAGCCAGCACACCCAGTCGACAGACCACATTGACGCACCATCACCCAAATACCTCCACAAGGGACACAGTCAATGAGTAGACTCAGTAGGTACCAGAGCCCTGCTCTGTGTGTTCCTATACCACTCTGATACCACTGATCCTCCAAGGAAGTCAGAGGCCAGTGGTCAGTGGGCCCAGCCAGTCCTTGCAGCTGATCAGCCTGAGTAAATCCCTCCCATTGACATGCCAACAGCAATCAAGACTCAATTAAGAAAGGTGTATAGTCCACACTAGGGGTGCATCTCGAGGGCCCAGCCTAAGTGATCAGGAAGACTGTGCCACTGGATCCTACAGGACACCTACAACAATAGGCCACCCTACGAAGCCTAGGAGACATAGCAACTCTACCTAATACGGAGAAACAGACACAAGAAGGCAGCCCAAATGAGGAGACAAAGAAACATGTCCCAAATGAAAGAAAAGAACAAAACCCCAGGAAAAGAATTAAACAAAATGGAAATAAACAATCTAACAGATGCAGAATTCAAAACACTGGTTATAAGGTTGCTCAAGAGCACATACCTCGGTTGCAGTTTGTCCCCAGCCCTGGTTGGGTCATGCGGGTGGCAACCACTCGATGTATCACTTTCACATCAATGCTTCTGTCTCTCTCCCTTCCACTCTATCTGAACAAAAAAATGGAAAAATGTCCTCAGGTGAGGATAAAAATAAAAGTAAAATAAAATAAAATGATGAACCATTTATTACAATAGAAAAATAATTGGGCTTAGTTAGTCCATTTATTTATTAAGTTGCACCAATTCAAATGTGGTCATATATTTCCTTAGTCACCATTTATTATTATTTTTTTCCTTTATAGGGATCTGTGTCTAAAAACTGTTATATGAAATTTTGTGTTAATCATTCTGCAAAATGGATGTTTCTACTCCCTTGTGTTTATGTTTGAGAAGCATGGGACTGGGATTTTTAAAATTGTGAAAATATTTCAATGTGAGAAGATAAATGGCTCAATAGCAACTTTTATATTAACTGCTCATACTTCCACATCTATGTGTGATATATTCCTATTAAAAAGAGAATAATGGTGAAAATTAAACCACCTCAGGTTGACATTTTAGAATTAGTGTCTGGAGTTACAATTCTTAAGCCAGGATATTCTAAAATAGCAGAATAAACTGATGTTAATTTATCTATTTTGTAAGGTATAAAACTGAAACAACAACAACAACAAAAAAACTACATCATAAATTTCTGAATTGTAATATATGATCTTATTAATCTCTAAAAGAGAATTCCATTTCCCAGAAGGAAGATAAAAGTCAGTTTTATTGAGAGAGATTTTACTTCAGTCACACTAACGCCATCTGACCTCATCAGAAGAGACAGCATCCAGTTGAAATAATGTCATCCTTTAAAGGGTGGGGAACTTTTTTTCTGCCAAAGGTCATTTGGATATTTATAACATCATTCAAGGCCATATAAAATTATCAACTTAAAAATTAGCCTACAATATTGATCAGGCCAATTTGGTGAGGCACGTAATGTTAGCTGGTATTGACTTTGAGGGTTTTATATGGCCCGCAGGATGGACGTCCTCCACCACTGTTTAAGTATAGCATGTTCTATGAAGTTTTTCAAAATCATTACAGATAACTCTATGACTTATTATACACAACCATTTTATATAAAATTTAAAAAAAATAGAAACACACGTTGAGGGCTGGCTCAAATGAACTCAGTTCATCCAAGAGCCTTTTCCTATCAGGTCATTGCCATATTAATATTTAAATTGTTTAAAAATCCCGTTTACATAGTCCCAGATACAGGCAAGGAAAAGCTGACCTTTGTAACACTTCCTTGCTCATTTGATGATATATTGTAGCAAGGAAAATATCTCTGGAAATTTGCAGAGTGAAAGAGAAAGTCTTCAGAAACACCAAATATTCATTAAGAGTAGCAAAAGCTAAATAATTGCTGGAGAGATTTAATAATAAAGAGCCTACTTCTTTAACTTGGCTGACAATGTAGAAGCCATGGTAGATTTCTCCTTTTCTTATCCCCTCACATATGATGTTTTTGTTTCATGTAATTGTTCACCCACTTCTGTGAAACCACCTCCTATTTCTTTTTTAATTGAATTTATTGGGGTGACATTGGTTAATAAAATTATATGGGTTTCAGGTATACAGTTCTATAATACATAATCTGTATATTGTATTGTGTATTAAACACCCCAAGTCAAGTCTCCTTCCATCACCTTTTATCCCCATTTTACCCTATTTTTTCCTCCCCAATCCCCCTTCCCTCTGGCAATCACCACACTGTTGTCTGTGTCCTCTTCCCATGTCAGATTCTTTGTCTCACCTCAGCTATACAAGTACCCCTAAGTACTGCCCTTGCTTTCAATTTCTTTCTACCTCCTACAGCACATTCCCTTAATTTCTACCTTTAGTCCAGACTCTACAACCTCAGAGAATTTTTCCAAAGTATGCTCCTTAAAACTTATGAACACCTTTGTCAACTGATGGTTGATGCTCATTGGAGCCAATTCAATTCCAACAAGAATCCTCAATTTGAGGTGCATTGAAGAAGAAATCTTTACTCAGTGCAAACATCTCAAACGGTGATACAGTGTAGCTGTGAAAACACCACCGCTGTGAGGCAGCCCCAGAGCCAGGGCCCTCTCTTCTGCTGCTCTGCTCTGCTCCGTGTATGTCTGCTTTGTGCTGCACTGTTAGGCTGCTCCGCTGTGCTTTGCTCTGTTCTCTGGCCTGATCTTCTCCCGACGTATCTTTGGTGGTTCCGCTCATCTACTGAAGCACAATCTTGTCTTATGTAGAAATGGCAAGTGTGCTCTCCAGCCTAGAGAGGAGCTGGCTTATATAGACAGAAGACCTTGCCACTGGTCCCTGATTGGTCAGTCCTCGTGCAAATGACGATTCCAAATCTTCAGATTTGATTTGTCTGAAAGATCGTGTTCTGATTAGACAGAATAGAGCCATTCTGATTGGTGGGAGCTGCACAGCTCTGATTGGATGGGGAAAGCCTTGGTCCTATTGATTGAAATAGGATTTCAGGACCTCCTTTATAAGAGCTGGCTCAGCTGGCAGATACACAGCACAGAGTGCAGGCAGGTCAGTGCAAAAGACAGGCATGCAGTTTGCATGAGAGATGCTGGTATAGAAATGGCTGCAAGGCTCTGTCTTTTAAAAATTTAGCCCTGCTAGCCCTTTTAGTAGGTGTTTTCTTTCTCAGGGTTTATACCTCCAACAACTTTCAAATACCCTCCATAAACTACAAAATTCTGAACACATAGATGCTGGGAAGAAAAACCTGAGGTAGCAAATCATCCTAAAGTTAAAGGATATAGTATAAAATGAATGCAGCAGGATGTCAGAAGAAACTGGTAGAATTTAGGCAAAGGTGTAATTCTATGATAAGGAGGGAAAATATTCAGATGCAGATATATTTGAATATTTAGCATACATTACTGAATACTTAAGCAGATGGAATACAAGGATTAATAAAGACCTTTTCATTTTCTTGAACTGTTTCACATTTAGCAGAGAGACAACATTAATTCATTTTGATAGATGCTATATAAGCATGAAAATATGAGGTCAGAAAAAACACAGAAAAATGACAGCTTTACTTAGCCTAAGACAGTCAAAAACACAATTGTCCTTAACAGGCATGAGCTTATGAAGTGATATTTGGGCTTCAACTTCAAGGATAAATGTCTGGGTGGTGTGGAAAAGAGATCACATCAGCTATTACTTAACAGCACAGTCCACCTATTTATTATAAAATTCTTGACATTTAAAAAGAAATCATTAAAAAAAAGTAATCATAAAAATTAAATTCATAGACACAGACAGCAGTATGGTGGTTATCAGAGGGAAGGGGTGGGGGGTAGTAAAGGGTAAATGGGTCAAAATACATGGTGACAAAAGATGATTTGACTTTAGGTGATGGGCACATAATGCAATATACCGAACACGTATCACAGAAATATACTCTGGAAGCCCATATAATCTTCTTAACCAATATCATCCTAATAAATTTAAATGGAAAATGTAACATAGTTTCCAATTTATTTTAATTTTCTTTTAAAAATATGTATTCACATATAATAAATATAAAGTATGTATGATACATAATTACATAAGTATATATTATGTACAATTTATAAAATATCAAAATATAATTTCTGAATGATCATAAGGTGTTTCACATTTTTATATTTCTGACCCACGCATTTAGAAACCAACTTCTCACTTCTTTATTAAGCCAATAATAGTGCTCCATCCATAGCTAGAAGCATTGAACATAATCTCTGGGTAGGCACAGTAATAATTTTTTAAAAAGAGTATAATGGCCTGGCCAATGTGGCTCAGTGGTTGAGCTTCAACCCATGCACCAAGAGGTCAATGGTTTGATTTCTGGTCAGGACACATGCCCAGGTTGTGGGCCTGTTACCCAGTGGGGGGCATGCAGGAGGCAGCCAATCAATGTTCTCTCTCATTGATATTTCTATCTCTTCCTCTTCTTCTCTCTCTCAAATCAATAAAGATAAATAAATACATAAAGGTAAATAAATAAATACATAAAAATAAAAAGAGCATAATATTTTGGATCTTTGGAGCCAGAGATACCTGTAATTGAACCCTATTTTGATGCTTACTAACTACTTAAACAATTTGCTTCCATTTTTATAATTTAAATTTTGTGCTTTCAATCCATTTTTGACATGGAAGACTAATTTTTACCAAAAGGGTGTTTTTGATTTAAATGAGCTAGCACAACTAAAATACAACACCAAGGTCCGTATCTTCAAAGCCAGTGTCAGTGGATTGGGTCCTTCTCACATCATGTCACACCAACTTTTTTTCTGCCTTTCTCTTCCACATTTAAAGACCCTTGTGATTACTTTGGGCCCACCCAATAACCCAGGATTATTGTGTCATCTCCAGGTCAGCTGATTAGCAACCTTCATTACATCTACAATTTTAATCCCCCCCCCCCCATAGAAGTTAACATAGTCACAGTTTCTGGGGATTGCAACAGGAACATCTTTGGAATGCTGTTATTCTCCCTACCACATTCACTGCCCTGGGGAACTACAGGAAGATGAGTAGCACATTCTAATTATACCCTAATCTCACAAATTTAAATTTTTTTGAATTAATTTATAAGCAACTGCTTCTTGCAGAAGCAAAAAGATAAGTATAATGATCCAATTTCAGGACAGCTCAAGGAAAAGGGAATGAGAATTTTATTTTTTCATATAGCTGCTGATGAGCAAGCTGATTAGATTGTATATGGTAGTCATTATGAAACAAATCAGGACACTGGGGATGTCATTGACCTACCTGGTAGCCTTAGGCAAGCCAGCTAGCAGTTCAGAACAAGTTTTCACATCTGTGGAAGAAAGTGATAACAAGCCCTGCCTTACATAGACACAGTTCCTCCTACTGCATTTATGAGGAGGAATCTTACTATGAAAAGATGAACTCATTTATACAGGTCTGTAGGTAAGCTGGTGTCCTGTGTCCCCCGGGATGAAAGCATGGGAATCTGGCTCTTTAACTCTCCTGAAAACGTTGTCACAGGCATGGTTTACTTCCAGTGGACTCTAATTGACCTTAGTGTTAGCGAAGTCTTTACTGTGTTCCACCCCATGCATTCAGCAGACTGAAGGAATGTTATGGGCTACCTTGTGTCCTTCTGTCCTCAAATTTCCTATGTTAAAGTCCAAACCACCGATACCTCAGCAAGTGACCATGTTTGGAGATTGGATCTGTGAAGAGGCAATGAAGTTAAAATGAGGTCATTCGAGTGGACCCTAATGCAATATGACTGGTGTTCTTCTAAGAAGAAAAAATTGGAACACAGACACATATAGAGGGAAATGATGTGAAGACACAGAGAGAAGAAAAGCATCTGCAAGCCAAAGAGAGAGCTTGACAAACACCCTACACTCGTGGCCCTCAGAAGGAGCCAGCCTTGCTGACACCTTGGTCTCAGACTTCTGGCCTCAAAAATGGTGAGAAAATACATTTCTGTTGCTTAAGCCACTCAGTATGCTATACATTTTCATGGCAGTCCTAGCAAACTAATAAAGCATCAACAAGAAGACTGTGGTAGATTTTAATCCACACAGGGCACCACGCAATGTAGAGGTGTGCAGACTGGTTTGTTTCATAGGAAACCCTACAGTGGGTAGCATGGGGATATTGATTATATTCATAACAGGGTTCTACTTTGAATATGCTTATAATCTGGTACGTAGAATCAATGTATTTTTCTTTCTTGCCTTTTTCTTAAAACAAAATAGGAGAGCTTACTAACGCATATTGTGTCATGTAGTCATTGTGCATTGAAAGGTAACACACATGAGCACTAATGGCATCCAGATTGGTGAGGAGAGAATGGTTAGCATGATTTACTGCTGCTTACTTGCCTGTGAATATGACAATTAAAATTAGACACTAGAGCAATGGTTCTCAACCTTCCTAATGCCATGACAGTTTAATACAGATCCTCATGTTGTATGTGGGCATATCTGCATGTGGGCAGACCCGCCTGGAGATGGATAGAGGAGTGGTGTCTCGGTTCCTAAGATTATCGGAAATATGTGTTTTCAGATGGTCTTAGGCGACCCCTATGAAAGGGTCATTTGACCCCCAAAGGGGTTGAGACCAAGGTTGAGAACTGCTGCACTAGAGTTTGTTAATTAATCCATATAATCCATATAATCAGGAGTTTATACCTTCTTGCAAGCATTATTTGTGAAGGATACTTTTAAATAAAGTTATATATTATTAAACTGGAGGGATTGCTTCTGCTTTGGCATATGTTAAGTATATCTTAATATATTAAGATATGATATGATATATCTTAAATAGAATAGAATATATGTTTATGTAATATTGATACTGGAGGAGGAGGGGGCCAGATTCCTCCAAGACTCATGGGCAGGAAGTTCTTGGGGTGCAGTCTGAATAAACATATTGAGAAGCCCCCATGGGAGAACAAATGGTTTTTATTGGTGTGGAATTATATTTCTGGGGTTAGAGCACCACATGGCCCTAAGTCTAGTCCTGGAATAGGGGTAGCTGGTGCTTTGGCAAAGCTCAAAGTAAGGCCAGAGTCCAGAGCTTCCTCTCTGTTGTCTGGCTGCGTCCAAATCAAGCACCAGACATCAGGCTAGATTCAGTCTATTAATGGACTGTATATGTCCCACATGGCTACAGGCCACATGGGGACATTCAGGGCCTGGAGCCCCACAAGCTGTACAGCACAGGCAGCAGAGGGGGTGGGGGAGAGAGAGAGAGAGAGAGAGAAAGAGAAAGGACTCTCTTTTGTCTAGGAGACTAAATATTCAGGTTCCAAGAACCCTTGCAGTGGCCACTGACTGGCTCCCAGGTATGAGGGACAGGTAGGCACTGCCCACATCACTCAGCTCTTACTGGGCATGCATGGAAAATGCCTTTGTCCACTCCATTATCCCATGTGGGGGATAAAGCTGGAGGGTGTGAAACTAGCTTTCTGACAAAGCTGTATAAATGACATGCCTATATATCCAGTCTCCCCTTCATTCCTTTCCTATTCAGTAATAACCAGGTTATTGAAATGGTATCAATATAATATATATTAAAGAGATGTACTTCTTAGCTGAGAAGTGCTGTTTTATTTTAATCCAGAGACAAAAGATTTCCTCCCCTTTTTTAAGTGTTGGGGGTAGTGGAATTGGTAGGTACCTGGAATCTTGACTAGAATATAGTAAATGGCAAGAAGAGGCAAAGTAAGTTTCATGAGGTTCGGCTGAAGGCAGAAGCGATTGAACAATGTCAGTCAGCATGAACAGGGAGGTATTAAAAGGAAGGTGAGGTTGAAGCTACATAATAAATCTGATTAAAATACTATAATGAAAATGAAGTGGGTCATGTAGCCTGAACAGAGGTTTTGGTTGGAAAAAAACAAACAAACAGAAAACAGAGCACAGCGAGGCAGGGTAGAAAGAAATTAGGGGACAATCTGTACGAATTTGAGTGAGGAAATAGGAGCTCACACCCTCTCCCCAGAGCCCCACCTCCATGCATGATCAAGGGGAAGCAGTCTGTGGCAGGAAAGCCCCGTGGTGGTTGTGGAAGTCACAGCAACAAGGTCCTCTCCTAACCAGAAGGTGGCTCCACAAAGCTTGTAGACACCCCATCCCACTGGAAACGAATCACATCCTGAGGACTAACTGACAGGGGTGCAAGTCACCAAGGAGTTGGCCAGAGCCCACTGGAATGCACACCTTCCCTACTTTCAAAAGAGTGCTTGAGCCCTGGCCTTTCTTTTTCTCTACCTGAATAAAACTTGTTTTCTCATTTTGACCCACTCTTGATATTCCTCCTGGGCAAGTGGCTGGAGAAACCCTTTTCTCTCCAGTAGCACCCAGAGCACTGAGACAGGACCTCCATGACTGGCGGCGGTGGCAGGGAGGAAACAGGAAAAGAGGTAGTAAGACATTGAACCTGCAGGTCACCTGATACCAAAGGTCCAATATCGTCCTGGGGCAGCCCCCTCCACGAAATGGTCCAATAACAAGAATCCAGTTATTCAAAACAGTGCATATTAGCAAAAAAATTAGAGCTTTGTTCATTGTTCTGTCTCTCTACCTATAAAACAACGTACAAGGTGTTCATAACAACAGCAACATGAATATTTATAGCAGCATTATTCATATTGGCCAAAAAAATGTAAACAATCTGATTGTCCATCAGATGTTGAATGCACAAACACAAGGGGGTATATACATACAATGGAATATTATTCAGCAATAAAAATGAGTGTAGGAGACAATATCAGCATCATGGCAGCAAAAAATGTTTCTCCATTTTGTTCCTTTCTTTTTTTAACAAACAAAAATATGTTTTTATTGATATTTTGGAGAGAGAAGAAGGGAGAGAGATAGAAACATCTATGCAACAGAGAACTATCCACTGGCTGCCTTCTGCACTCCCCCTATTGGGAAGTAAGCCAGCAACCTGGGCATGTGCCCTGACTGGGCATTGAACCAGGACCTCTCAGTCCACAGGACAATGCTCAGTCCACTGAGCCACACTGACCTGGTTTGTTTTCCTTCTTTAACAACTAATTAGACATCCACCCACAGACAAAAGTGGGAGTTATGGAATCTAGTACCACATGCCAAGGGACCCTGGGACGGTCTTGCCCACCTGTGCATGTGGTCATAGGCAGACAGACCTCTGTGCACTGTGGAACCACTGAACCATGATGAGGAAAATAACCTGGAACCTGCTGACCTGGTCAGATACCCATAAACAAGAAATAATTTGAAGAAGTTCAGCCTTTCTGAGAGGAGATTCCAGCATACCAGTGGTGCAAAAATAAAATATGAGTCTGGGTGCGGTGCAGGTGTTAAGAAAAGCTATGGCGCCCTGGCCAGTTTGGCTCAGCGGTTAGAGCGTCGGCCTGCGGTCCGGAGAGACCTGGGTTCGGTTCCCGCTAAGGGCACGTACTTCGGTTGCAGTTTGTCCCCGGCCCTGGTGGTCGTGCGGGTGGCAGCCACTCGATGTGTCCCTTCACGTCGATGTTTCTCTCTCTCTCCCTTCCTCTCTCTCCCTCCCACTCTATCTGTACAAAAAATGGAAAAATATCCTCGGGTGAGGATAAAAAAAAAAAAAAAAAAAAAAAAAAAAAGCTATGGCAACTCCACCCACCCCAAGGTAGAGTTGAACTCTGCCATAGCAGGGGACCCCACTTACTGGGAAAGAAGAATGGTAAGTGCCTGGCTACCCTAGTTGTGTGGGGACGTGACTGGAGAAACCTGTTTCTCTCCAGTGGCACCCAGAGTACTGAGACAGGACCTCCATGACCATGGGCAGGGAGGGAGGCTAGGAAATAAGAAAAGAGATGGATAAGACATCAAAGGGAATTAGAGGGAAGAGGCTCCTGCTGACTGAGCTGTGGACTTCATCAGGAAGTCTGCCAGCGCTGGGAGTACCTCACCCAAGGATACAGGCACTGGGTACAGGCACCCCCAGACCTGAGTGTAAACTCATGCCTCCCCCAATCTCTGCAGTCAGTACAGAGACAAAAACAAGTTCTGTAAACAGAGTGCTATCAGAAACAGCCCAGGATCTGCGGAGAGGGAGTACATAGTTGCTATGAGTGTCTCCAGAGTGGAGTTATTGAGGATATGTTGTTTAAGTGTACAAACTTGCAAGCAGTAAATATACAAGTCATGGTGATCTAATACACAGCATAGTAATTATAGACAACAATACAGTATTATAAAATTCAAAATTGCTGTTTAAATCTTAGTTGTTCCCATTATAAAAAATAAATGATAATTATGTGACACAATAGAGGTGTTAGCTAATGCTACAGTGGCAATCATATTGCAGTATATAAATGTACCAAATCAATACTTTATAAACTCTAAACATATACAATGTTATATGGCAATTATATCTTAATGAAATATAAATAAATAATAAATAAGTGAAATTATGCAATTTCTCTGAACAAAACCCCCTAGTGGCTTATCATGTAATTCCAAATAAAAGTCAACTTTGTTACAGACTATCTAGTCCTAGATACATACCATGTTCTCTTTTCTGGTATTTTAATACTCAAATACTCCACTACAGAAATACTGGTCTTTATGATTTTCCTCTAATACATAAGTTCTTTCTCCACCTTAGGAGTAAAAGCATGAGGAAAGTGAGGGACTAGAATGTATTACAGATAGAAGTACCAGGAAGAATAGAAATCCTAAACATTAGGAAAGGAACACTGCCAAAATTTCTCATGGTCTTGTGGTGCTTGTGTGACAATTCCAAAATGTGAGAAACTCTTTTTTTTAAATATGTTTTTGTTGGTTTTTCAGAGAGAGAGGAAAGGAGAGAGAGAGAGAAATATTGATGAGAGAGAATATTGATTGGCTGCCTCCTCCACACTGTCATTGGGGATTGAGCCCACAACCGGGACATGTGCCCTGACCGGGAATTGAATTGAGACCTCTCATCCATGGGACAACCCTCAATCCACTGAGCCCCACTGGCCGGGCTTGTGAGAAACTCTTATTCAACAGGTACTTTTCCCCGTGGTCCACTTGTTGGGTCCCACAGATATTACTCGTGATAGTATACAGTTAAAACATTCATTTCTGAAATAAAATCCACATGGAAGAATACAAGGGTAAGAAATTAAGAGGAGTGTACTACTGGTACATGCTACAACATGAATGAACCTTGAAAACATGATGGCAAGTGAAAGAATCTAGTTAGAAAAGTCTACATATGGCATGAATAGGCCAATCTATAGAGACAGAAAGCAGACTGTGGCTGTCTGTGGCTGTGGACAAGAGGGATTTGAGGTCAAGATTTCTTTTGAAAGTAAAAACAAACAAACAAACAAACAAAAAACCCCAACATGTTCTAAAATTCATTGTGGTGAAGAATGCATAATCCTGTGAGTATATTAAAATCCATTGAATTGCACACTTTAAATGAGTGAATTATATCTTGTGAGTCACAAACTATTCTTTGTGATGGAGAAATATGAACCCCTGACCTTGTTACAAAACTATGGTATAGATATTGTTATTGCTCCTCATATGAAAAGAGTCAACTGACACTCAAAGGCTTGCTCACTGGGCACGTGTTAGAAGTAATGAAAGCTACAGTTGAACCTAGGAGGTCAGCATATAGAATTAGTACTTCTCAGTTTTACAATATGATGTTTCTATCTGGTGGTAATTTTATTTACTCATTTATGAAATAGTATAAACTATCACAATATCCAACATCATGCAAAAAATAGTCATCGAATGTGTATTTTCTTTTATCAGAAGGGACAGCTGCATCATATGTACTGTGCTTTTGTCTGGTCACATCGGCTACCCAAAGGAGCTGTAACTGGGAGAATGAAACCTTGTTTTCCCGCCATTGCATGTTACTCTTTTCATATGAGTTGACTGTGTGCACCAGTGACCTGAAACCACCAGCAATAAGCAATCAAGCCTACAACTGTCATCGCTTGGGCTGCTGGATCCAGTAATGCTTTCTTTCTGTTAACGCATATCACCCAGCTGCTGGAATGACAAGTTGCTTTCTCACAGAAGCTCCAGTGAAACACATTGATTTTGTCTAAATGGTTGAAAAAGAGTCACTCTCTCTCTCTCTCTCTTTTTTAAATATATATTTTTTCTTTATTGAATTTTAAAGAGAGAGGAAGAAAGAGAGAGAGAGAGAGAAACATCGATGAGAGAGAACATCGATTGGCTGCCCCCTACATGCCCCCAACTGGGAATCAGGCCCACAATCTGGGCATGTGCCCTGACAAGGAATTGAACCAGTGACCTCCTGGTACATGGGTTGACGCTCAACCATTGAGCCACACTGGCCAAGTAAGAGTCACTCTCTTATTATCATCTTTCTTGCATTGACTTTGGCAATATAATTTTCCAACCTAAGCATAGCATGACTAATAGTACCAATCCCATACATTAAAAAGAGTGAAAACTGTTAATATTGCTTTGTTCCCCTTTTATGTTTTTTTTTTTTTTTTTTAATCCAATGAATAAAATAAAATAGATAGATTTTCTCTTGGATGCATTTCTTAATGATGAGTTATTCAATTGCTTGATAAAGTTAATCTCAGCCAAAGAAATTTTAGTTTCTAGCCAAAGTGGGAAAAATTCTACAGAAATATAAATGGAAAATTTCAAAAAGTTAGTGGCAGTCACTGAAAATATTTTACCTTTACTTTTACTTTTTTTTTTCTACATTGCCTATTTTGAACATGATGAGGCAAGTCCTTTAACTTTTCATAGTATCTATTTATCTTAAGGTAAGAGCAAAATATGAATAATCATAGTTGGATATATTCTACCCTACACACCTATAGAATGACTACCACACCCCTTTTCAAATTAGAAATGTCATATTCTGGTAAGAATGTAGGACAACAGGAAATTTTATTTATTGACGGTGAGAATAAAAATTATGCAGCCACTTTGGATATAGTCTGGCAGTTTCTGACAAAGATAAACATGATAATCCATGTTTATGTAAAAACTATATACAACTATTTGTAACAGCGCTATTTATAATCACCAATGTCCAGAAATAGCTAACATGACCTCTGACACATCCATACAGTGCAATAATATATAATGATTTAAAAAAGAGCTGTGGTCCAGCTGGTATGGCTCAGTGGTTGAGCGTTGACCCATGGACCAAGAGGTTGCCAGTTTGATTACTAGTCAAGGCACATGCCAGGCTGTGGGCTCAATCCCCAGTGGGAGGCATGCAGGAGGTAGCCAATAGATGTGTCTCTCTCTCATTGATATTTCTATGTCTCCCTTCTGCTTTCTCTAAAAATCAATAAAAATATATTTTAAAAAAATAAAAAAATAATGAAGAGTTGTGAAGCCATAAAAATCCATGGAAGAACCTTGAACACATAGGGAAAATTGGGGGTGAAAGCAGCCTGAAAAAAACTACCTACTATATGATTGCAATTACTGAACATTCTGGATAATGCAAAACTCTAGAGATAAAAAAAAAAAAAAGACCAATGGTTTCTCCCTTTGTACAGAACGCACGATTGCAAGTCCAGATGAGTACACCTTCACTGCTCTGTCCAGGTTTACACTCTGCTCCACACTGTGAAAGTCGACAGTGAAGGAAACAGTGGCCGCTCATAGTGAAAAGCAGGGAAAAGGAGAACTGCCAGGTGCCCATCTGTATCCTCTAGTGAAAAAGGAATTGTTTTTTATGATGTATTTATATCTCAACTTTATGAAAACTGGTCAGATTGCATTCTTCTAGAAGGCAGAAGGACTCTCATTGAGGGTCAAGGAGACAGTGAATAACATGGTTAGTGCATGTGCTCTCGAGCCTGCTCTGCCAAAAGCGGCCGACATGCTGACCCCTCGGAGTAAGACATGAGAACACTGACATAGAGCCTGGGAGCTTTGTGCAAGCTCTAGAATGGTAGCTTTGTTTTTTAAATACTTTCATTTCTCCTTTGTCAATAACACGCTGCCTCAGAAAATACAGACATATAAAAAATGTCTAAGGACTTGAGGCATGAAGGGAGGCATAAATAGGTGAAGCACAGGAAATATTTAGCACAGTGAAATGATTCAATGTGATATTATAACATACGGGGCGCTATACAGTTGTCAAAACTCTTCCCCAAGAGTGCAGTAAATGTATCCAAATTTTAAAAATCCTTTAGGAGGTAAAGAACCCAGGAAAGCATGCAGACTATGACAGAAAAATCTAACTTGTATCACAAATGTATAAAACAACTTCACTGACGGGCATGGAGAAAAAAAAATGCTAACTTACGTGTCTTTGGAAAGGAGTCAGGTGTATAAAACTGAAGGTGAAAAGAACTAAACATAGATATTTTATGTTAGTTGATACATTTGTTTCTCATCAGGGTATGATTTCACAATTCTGATACTACTATATAAGTATACTGCAGTGGAATAATGAAATAAATGGGTGGCAGACAGGGAAAGCCCTGCTTCTTACCGTTGGAGTGGAATTTACAGGCAAACAAGGGAACAAGAATGATGTATGTGGTAATGAATCAGGTACGGAGACATTAATGTAAACTCATGTTTAGTTTAAAATAGGCACCAATTGTTACATAACAAAATATTTCTAGACATGTTTATAAACATCGGTTAATATAAACACATATTTTTTGCTTTGTCAGCTGATTGTTGCTAAAGAATAAACATTTTAGGCCCTGGCCGGTTTGGCTCAGCGGTTACAGCGTCAGCCTGCGGTCCTGAGAGACCCGGGTTCAGTTCCCGCTAAGGGCATGTACCTCGGTTGCAGTTTGTCCCCGGCCCTGGTTGGTCGTGCGGGTGGCA
Organism: Molossus molossus; assembly: GCF_014108415.1. Taxonomy (NCBI): domain Eukaryota; kingdom Metazoa; phylum Chordata; class Mammalia; order Chiroptera; family Molossidae; genus Molossus; species Molossus molossus. Next base: position 62,929,291 of record NW_023425350.1, on the reverse strand, counting down.
GCCACTCGATGTGTCCCTTCACATCGATGTTTCTCTCTCTCTCTCTTCCTCTCTCTCCCTCCTGCTCTATCTGAACAAAAAATGGAAAAATGTCCTCGGGTGAGGATTAAAAAAAAGAATAAACATTTTAGTAGCAACAGGCACCTTTAACACTGCATCTTTATTTCTCATACCATTCTTAAGTAGAAAGAGCCCAGGCTCCATGGAAAAATGATTGATTTGAGAACTAGGGCAGGATATGTGCAAGATGAGCCTGAAGTATCTCGAAGAACCAGAAACACACACACACACACACACACACACACACACATTGATGGGGGTATGTCACAGTAAGACATGATCAACATAAATGGCTCTCAATAGTCAAACCTAGAACAATTTGGGCAATAAAATAAATAGATGACCACTGGATCATTACCCAAAGTATAAAATAAATATCTATGTGTCCACACTAATCTAAATTAATTGTTAAATCAATTAATAGAAGAGACAAAGTCTCCCATCCAGAACAATTTTTAAATAACTCTCCTTAGAATGTTCGTTGCATATTTTTTTAGTATCATCGTTTTATTTTAGTGAGCATATAAAACTCCTTTTTAATTTATTTTTGTTACAGATGTTTCTCCTTTCCCCCACTAGACGTCCTCCTCCTTATCCTGCCCCCCGCCTCAGCACTGTTGCCTGTGTCCATTGGTTAACCACACATGCACATAAATTTTTTGGTTTATCTCATCCATCCCCTCCCACCCCCCTTCTCTGAGGTTTGTCAGTCTGAATTATATTCCTTTCTATGTCTCTGGGTCTATTTTGTTCATTGCATTCCACAAATAACTGAAAGTATGTGGTATTTGTCTTTCTCTGATTGGCTTATTTCGCTTTCACATCGTATTTTTATTTCCTTCCAAAGTTCATAGTGGGGAAAGGGTGGGAATGGGGAAAAGATAGTTTTGCAGTGAGGTAACCTGACAAACACTAACAAAGACAGGTAATCAAGGCCAATGTCAGCAGTCATAAATCATGTTGATTGTAAGTACACTTGACATGATGTGATGAAAGTGGCATTTTACCTCTGTGGTCTTCTGCTCAATAGTCCATAACTAATCCCAATCTTATCATGAGAAAAAATCACAAAAATTTTAATAGAGGGTTCATTGTACAAAGTACTTGACCAGTACTCCTCAAAACTCTCATTGTTATGTAAACAAAAGAAAGTCAGAAATATTGCCACTGCAAAGAGTAGCCTAAAGAGACATGACAAATGTAGTGTGACATATTGGATGGGATCCTGAAAACAATAGATAAAAAGTCAGAAAGTCTACATAGACAGTAAACTTTGGTTTATAATACTTTAAAAATCTAAGTTAGACATCATAGAAACTTTAAAAGTCTGCCTTTTAACAGGAGTATTAAGAACGTAACAAATGTCAAAGCCACAAATAGAGTTATCTAGATAATAGATGATAAATGTATGTGTGTGTGTGTGTGTGTGTATCAAAGAACTTGCATCTAGATCATATTTTAAAATTACATTTCTAAGTTAATAATTAAAAAACTGCAACCAAATATGAGCTTTATATTTCAACAAATATATTTCAAAAGGATACAGACAAATTGCAAATGAGAACTTGAAAAGATCCCCAACTAGTAAACATGAAAATGAAAATAAATAGAATGCAGAAAGTAATATTCATACTTTTGATGATAGCATGGATAGAAAACCAGAAGTGAGGAACTAAAAACAATTTCTTACCAATTGGTCCCTCTGTTACAAAGACATTACAATAGTTATTGAAGCTCCAGATTCTTAATCTAAAATGTATGGAATTGAGCAAGATTATCTCTAAAGTCACTTTAATTTTAATATTCAATGAGTAGTTTATTTTAAACAAGATAAATAAGTTGCTTTTTTTCCCCTCTCCTGACAGCTGTATTATTTCAGCTTCTTTGAATATTTTCTGTAAAGTGATAAGAAGTTATCAGAATACAACAATTCATCAATAATTTTAGCACTTTCATTAACAATTTTTAGTATGATCAAAAGTGCTATTACCTATAAAATTCTCTTATCAATAAGTGGAAGGAATACCATTTTTTATTTTTTTAAATGCAGTGTTATATAATGCCTCTGTTATTAATCTAAACATTGTAAACAGGAAAATGTATATGATGTGTGCTACTATAACTTATACTTTTTGCTTAAAGAATTTCCCAGAAAATTAAATTCATGCCTAAACTGGGCCTTAGGGTAATGAATGATCTAACTTGAAATTTTACAGCTAAGATATATAACTTAGGAATTGCTACTTTGCAATAAAAACATTGACAGAACTTTTAAATGTTATTTTTTTATCCGTGTTGTTATGCAACTACAAGTTCCAGTCAATAGCTGAAAGTTTTGGTGTTCTAAAACTTTCATAAGATTATGTTAGTGACCAGTGCATTTCAATAAGATAAAATGTTTTTGGTCTCTGCACCCAAATTGTTCTTCCCAGGACAGAGCTGCAGATACTGAAGCTGCTCATGAGCTGCCTTGAGGAAATAAGAAACTCTACACATTCAAGTTGTTTTATGACGCCAACGATATCTATACCAAGCACAAATATCAGTGTACACAAAAATAGCTCTCCAAAACTCTGTTCATAAAGATGTAAAATAACTTAGAGTGAAACCCTGTTCTATTTTTTTCATAGTACCACAAATAGATTTTAACATATTAAAGCTGCATCACTGGCTTATCATTTATTACGAGGTGCTGTGTCATTTAAAAAAAAAAAAAAAGTTTATTTATTTAAGAGAGAGAGGACTGCAGAGGGAGAGAGAGATAGAAACATAGATGAGAAAGAGCATCGATTGGCCACCTCCTGCATGCCCCTCCCCCCACTGGAGACTGGCCCACAACTTGAACATGTGCCCAGACTGGGAATTGAACTGGCAACCTCTTGGTGTGTGGGTCGATGCTCAACCACCGAGCCACACTAGCCGAGTGACAGTTTTTCCTTTTTCCATGGAGTGTCCCCTCCCTGACTTTCTTATTGCAGGTCGCAGTGCTGAACATGTAATGTGACCTAGGGTGGCATTAAGAGCTGTGTTACAACCCAAGTAGAGAGTCTCGCATGCTCTTTCCCTGCACTGAAACCCGTTTTCTTTCACTTATGTCTTCACTTAGTTAACCTCTCTAAGACTTGGAGCTCTTTTCTATAAAACTGGAATAATAACAACCCCATAAGATTACATGACAAAATGAAGATACAGTGTCTTCCATAAGAATTTGTCTTATGTCTCTAATTAGGAAGAAAGACACTAAGGGAAAGTATTGCCTCTTCCCATGCTCTTTACCTCTACCTGTGTGAGTTTATCTGAACACCGTAGATACTAACTAACCCATGAATATGACACTGTTGTAACTACCCTAGTTATTAAGAACAGTAAAGGAGCAAAGGGAAGGCCACATATTATAGGCATGTCATTTGGGCAGCTTCATCAGGAAGCTACAACTTTACATTCCCCAGGGAGCCACTGGTCTTTTCCCTGTAGATCGCTGGGGGAAGGAACTGGACAGGGAGGAGAATAAATGCATGCCCAGTAGAGTTGGGGTGACATTGGGAAGGTACTTGCCTGGCAATAAAACCTGGGAACCCGGTCATTGGCTAGAATGGGTGTGGCCACTGCAAGGGAGCATGATTTGGGATATTTAATCCCCTAAACAAAGAGTTTGCACTTCTGGTTCCTCTTATGTTCTTGAGACTCTTATTGCCCAGAGAACACACTCTCCCATATTCGCCTACATGGTCCATAGCAGTGTGGACCCCCAAATGTAGACCCCCACATACAAGGGACTGCTACTAGCCTGACACTAAACTGGAAATAACATGAAAATAAAACTGACATAGAAATAAAATTCTAGACCCTGACTTTATTTCTAGCTCTGTTGAACCCCCAATGACATGGAAATAAAACTCTGGACCCTGACTTTACTTATAGCTCTGTTGAACCCCCAATGACACTTCTATAACTGGACTGAAGGAAATGGGACTTTGAAAATCCAGAGATGTAATTCCACACAAATAAAAACCACTCATTCGCCAGTGAGAATCTCTGAAAATTATTGTTCTGGAGCTATCAGAAGGACTCCACCCCCAGCAGCATCCAGCGAAGAAGAGGACACCCCACTTTGTCTGATAACAGATATACCTGCCCAATCCGATGTATCTAATGGGACAGTCAGGAGAGTACCATAAACTGCATTATACATTGTTATCACAACAAGCAGATTTAATTTCCTGTGTTGTAATTACTCAGCCAAGTATTTTATTGTTACATTGTTCTGTTTTCAATGTATTAGAACAAACACACCAGCTTTTTATTTATCTACAATTGTTGGCACCTGAGAGGCTGTTCACTATTGGTGTTAAAGAGAACAACAGGCCCAAAATGGCATCACTTGTGCTAAAGCGCACGATGCAGACCTAGATTGAATATCTGCTCTAATTGCTATTTCAGCTTCTCAGAGAAGCATAATCTTAATAAACCAATCTGAAATTTTCTGGTCAGTACCAATGGCATAATTTGTCACATGGACTCTACGCTCCACAGAAAGAAGAGGTAATCTGCATGGTAAAAATCCTTCTATTCTCTCCCCCAAAAGAAAAATAATCTTTTCTTTTTTTTTTTAACATTAACAATTTTTTCTTTCTCTATTGGTTTTAGAGAGAGAGGAAGGGAGAGGGAGGGAGAGAGAGAGGAAGAGAGAGAGAGAGAGAAACATTGATGAGAGAGAACATTGATTGGCTCTCTCCTGCATGCCCCCCACTGGGGATCTGGCTCACAACCTGGGCATGTGCCCAGACCATGAACTGAACCGGTGACCTCTTGGTGCATGGGTTGATGCTCTACCACTGAGCCAAACTGGCTGGGCAATCTTTTCTTTCTTTTTTTTTTTTTAAGAGTTCCCTTGGCCTATACTTCTCCCTGTAAAAACCTTCCATTTTGGACAACCCTGTGAAGCTCTTCTATTTGCTAGTTGGGATGTTACTTGATTCAAGAATTGCATAATAAAGCCAATTAGGTTTTCATATTTACTCCATTAAATACTGTGTTTTTTTTAACACTGTCAAGCAGCAGCTGATGCCCCAAGTAGATTTAGCTCAATATTCTAAAACATTTTCCAGAAAGCAGCTAAATTCCATTGCAAAAATGCTGTGTTTATGTAGATAAGAGTTGTTTTATTAAATAATCAAAGTCTTTTTCTATGGCCAAGCATGCCCTCAGGCAATAGGATCTAAATATCTAAATACAGTGGTTTTCTCTGTGCATTGCTACCCAAGCGCCCTTCAGGAAAGTTGTTATACAGAATTGTACTGATGCATGAATGGTTGAGAATTAGAAAATAAATGGAATTTTGATGACAAGGTAACATTCTTTTTTAGAAGTCAGAACTGCTTCGAAACTCCTCTTGCCTCTCCTGATTTTAACCTGAAGTCATGAAAACAACACTTAGCTGATTTGATTCCCATGCACTACAGATGAGATATTTTGAAACTTTTAGATGACTTTTTTTTTCCCCTAAAGAAAAAAATATTTAGTCAGCCGATGTGGTTCAGTGGTTGAACATCAACCCACGCACCAAGAGGTCGTAGGTTTGATTCCCTGTCAGGACACATGCCCAGGTTGTGAGCCTAGTCCCCAGTGTGGAGCATGCAGGAGGCGGCCAATTGATGTTCTCTCTCATGGATGGCTCTGTCTCTCTCTCCCTCTCACTTTCTCTCTCTAAATTCAATAAAGAAAAAGAAATTAATAAAAAACAAAACAAAACAAAGAAAAGAAAAGGATACTTAAAGTTTACTATATTTTACCCCAGGCATGAATTAACCATCTATAGAGGCATTATGTGAATCAATGGTAATAAATGTAGCACAAAATATTTGTAACTGTTAAAGCAATATCGTATTTAAAAGCTTATTTTTCTTTCATTATGGAATCAACTTTTCCTCATTTGTCAAAATCTCAGACACAGAAATGTGGTATCAGAAGTTGTTAGAATGAGTTAGTCCAACAAGAATTACTCAGAGTGTTAATCTACTAAGATTCCAAGATATTGCTACACTATTTCAGAGAGCAGCTATTCCACATTTCCACAGCAATTCTTCCCAAAGTTATAAAATATCAACTAGTCTGTCTCCCTCTGTTAACTATAGAAAGAAAAGAAAAAGCGGTGAATTTAAAACAATGATAAAAATCACCCCAGTGTTAATACACAGCAAGTCACTTGGCTTCACCCATTTCTCTACCGTGTGATCCTCAGCACACATATACATTGAAGATTGTGCTGTAAGCTCCTTGATATATATATATATATATATATATATATATATATATATATATTCCTCACCTGAGAATATGTTTTAATTGATTTTTAGAGAGAGGAAGGGAGGGAGGGAAAGAGACATTAATATAAGAGGCTTTGATCAATTGCCTCCACTATGTGCCATGGGCAAAAATTGAACCCGCAACCGAGGCATGTGCTGTGACTGGGAATCAAACCTCCAAGTTTTTGGTGTATGGGATGATGTTTCAACCAACTGAGCCACCCAGCCAAGGCTATTTTAATTGTAAATAATGCATAATATAATGTATATTTAGAATGGAGGTTGGGAGGAGAGTGTCAATGGGAGAAAAGGAGGGACATCTATAATACTTTCAACAATAAATTTTAAAAAATAATTTTTTTTCAAACTTTAATTCACTCGTATAAATCCTGTGGATTTGTCTGTTTCTGAGAGTTTTAGAAATGACCAATAATGGTTGAATAACAGGAAATACTTCGCAAATGTTAAGATTCATTGGAAAATAAAACATATATTGAATGAGACTCTTTAATTATCTGGATGTTGTTCCTCTATTTTCATGAAAGTGAATAATCAGTGCTACCAAATTATGAATAATGCTTGAATGTAGACATTAATTGCTGTTCACCAAACATAGCCACTCTTCTTCACCTCAACAGAACTCTGGTTCCCTTCAGACAGAAGCTTTCCTTAGCTTCTGATAGGTCTAAACTTGTAACCACGGAACCAGCTCAAAATGGTCCTGTTTCTAACAAGTTCCTGAGTTGATTTTCAGAGGTAACAGACCAAGACCTCAAGTCATACAACCAAAACATTTATAGAGGAGAGAACTTTGACCTCCAGCTGCACCCAGAACCGAAGTTGTCCCCACCAGCTAGGGAACCAAAGGGAAAGGACATACCCGAACTTGAATACTGGAATCCTTTCAGAAGCGAAGGGCCCCTTGTCTAGGAAGATCTGGTGCTGTTGCCCATTATGATGAAGGACCAAGTTCCAAGGTCCTCCAATTAAAACTTTCCCTGCCAGAGTTACACATACCTGTTGCCCCTAACCCTTTTCAGACCCCTTAACACTCCTAGTCTTTTCCCTCTTGGGGAGACAGATATGGGCCTTATCCGCATCTCCTTTTTTGGCTGCCTCTCAAAATAAACTCCAGGCTGCATATCTGATGCATCCGTGATTGACCTCACTGCGCACCTGCAATTGAATTCAGGCTCAGTTCCAAATTTACCATAGTCCTCCAGTTCATCTTTCCAGTGGTTGGTTGAGAATGGATACATGATAGAATTTTGACCAATATGATGTGAGGATGTAAGTATTCTGGGAGTTTATTTGAACGGTTGCTGCACAGATCCATAGCACATAAGAGAGATGCAGGGCCAACAAGTGTCTCTTCTTCCATCCTTTGTTATCGCGTCTAGATAGGATTCCTGACCCTGTGACGGCAGCTTTTCTTTCATGAGGGGAAATAGCAGGAGATTACAGAGCTGAAGGTTGACAAGGAGCCAGCTGAAGGTGGAGGTAATTTACATAAAATAATAAAGTGAGAGTGGGAGCTTAAACAAACAGATCCTAGCATCCCAGAACGTGATGTTAGAAAATTGTGAAAAAGAAAATAGAATTATCAAAAGTCATGCTTTAATTTAAAGTCATCTTAGAAATGTTTAAGTGCTTTTACATATGTTATTGCATTTTATCTCCTGATAACCCTATAAGAGACATCTTTTTTTCCTACCATTCTATTGGTGAGGAAACTGGAATTCTGAAATCTTATACAAATTCTCTAAGACCATAAATTGGAGCCATGGTCAAGGCTGGAGTCCAGGATTTCACACTCAGAATGTGATGACTTTTCTACTTCCCTATGGCAAGTCATCCTAAGAATAAATAAAATTGATTTCATTTGACAACATTGGTTCCTTGGAAAATACAATGTCATGTCACAGAACCAAAGAAGAAAATAGTAAACAACAGAAAAAGAAGAAAAAAGCATGAGGGGCTTCATTTGCTGAAGTCCTGGTAAGAACACATTCGGGGGAACAGGAAGTTTCACAGCTGCTATGCTTCCACCTTTCTGCCAGCCCCTGGTTCTCAGCACTTTTATCACAGAGCACTTTTTCCTCTTCCAGTTCACTTTGAACTTCCCCGAGGGCAAAATCCCCAAAACCACTCTGGAGCCTGAGCTATTTGGGGTGATCTGCACCAATAAGAAATTAGGAGCTGAAGCAGTGGTTCTCGTATTCTCAGGGTTGATTCATCAGTTACTACACTTTGGCCTTTGGGAGCATTGAAAGATAACAAAGGAAACCCAACCTTACCTTACTTAACCTTTAACCAATTTTACTTTTAGTTTTCTGCCCTCTGAAATATAGTGTAATCATTGTAAGAGCAGAGGAGATTTTTTATTTTTTTACTGTTATGGCTCAATTTTGCTTGTTTTGTCTTTCCCAGTCTACTCAATATATTTGTCAAACCCAACTTATGAGCATATGTTTTTCATTCGTAAGTATCCACGAGGATTGAGCTTTCTCCTGTGCAGTGAATTGCAGGAAAGAGCCTTTTTCTGCATACTCTCTCAATGCATTCCCTCTCATTTTTCCTTCCTGCATTGCACGCCTCCTTCCCTTCGCCAGAAACACATTTTGCTGCTGCTGTTAATCCATCACAGATGTTTTACATATTTCTCCCCACAGTGGCCTTGTTTATCCGACTTTCAGGATGCTTTTTGATTTGCGGTCTAACAAAAATGTATTGTATTTATGTTGGTAACCGCAATGGCCAAGTATGTCCATAAATAAACTGTAACTTTTCTCTGGGGCAACTGATGTTTTATTTAACCTGGACAAGACAGCTCCCTGCTTTGTGGCTGGAAAACACTGTGCTATATTCAAAGTACTTCTGATGGTGCCACCTCTTTGTTCTTTCAGACACCCCAGCCCCACAGGCACAGGACCCGATGGACATTGTGTGCAGGTAGAGAAAGCACAGATTTTTTAAGCAGCAGTGGGAAAAGTATTTTACCTGTCACGATCTTTCCTGACTCCTCAGATTACCCCAGGTAGCAGCTCTCTACAGCCACAGTATACACATAAATCCTGCTTGGTTGACAACATATTGAAAAACAAAGAATAAAATAAGGGTGAACACTCCATACTGCTTTTCGAAGTGGCTGTAACAATTTACTATCCCACCAACAGTGCCTGAGGGTTCCCTTTTCTCCACATCCTCACCAACACTTGTCATTCATTCACTTTTTGATAAAGCCATTCTGACAGGAAAGAGGTGATATCTCATTGTTTTGATTTGCTTTCCCCTGATGATTAGTGATGCTGAGCATATTTTTATATTTCTGTTGGCCATTTATATGTTTTCTTTGGCGAAATATCTATTCCGGTCCTCTATCCATTTTTTAACCAGACTATTTGTCTTTTTGATGTTGAGTATACAAGTTCTTTATATACTCTGGATATTACCCCTTATCAAATATATCATTACAAATATTTTTTCCTATTTAGTAGGTTCTCTTTTCTTTTATCCTCATCCGAGGATATTTTTCCATTTTTTGTACAGATAGAGTGGGAGGGAGAGAGAGGAATAGAGACAGAGAAAGAAACATCGACGTGAAGGGACACATCGAGTGGCTGCCACCCGCACGACCAACCAGGGCCGGGGACAAACTGCAACCGAAGTACGTGGCCTTAGCGGGAATTGAACCCGGGTCTCTCTGGACCGCAGGCCGACGCTCTAACCGCTGAGCCAAACCGGCCAGGGCCGGTTCTCTTTTCATTTTGTTGATCATTTTCTTGGTTGTGCAAAATGTTTTAGTTTCAGGTAATTCCATTTGATTTTTGTTTGTTTTTTTGTTTTTAGTCCTAACCAGAGGATATTTTTCCATTTATCATCAGATATAGTGGAAGGGGGAGAGAGAGAGAGAGAGAGAGAGAGAGAGAGCGAGCCCAGTGTGAGAAAGACACATAGCCTGGTTGCCTCCTGCATGACCCCGATCAGGGCCGGGGACCAAACCACAACCCAGGTACATTCCCTTGACCAGAATCAAACCCGCATCACTTTGGTCCACAGGCTGATGCTCTAACCGCCAAGCCAAACTAAGCAGGGCCCTTTAGTTGTTTTTTTTTTTTAAGCTTCTGTTTCCATTCCCAGGGAGACAAATCCAAATATATATATAATTTTGTTTAAGACCGATGTCAAAGTATTGACTGAACCATATCTGCAAACTCTTTATTTACAGCTAGTGGGGCTGTTACATCCAACTGCTTCAAGGTTTCCTCTCTTTATAACAAACAGGGTACTACAGAAGGCTAAACACTTCAGCTTTGAATGAACACAGTTCTCTCCTGTCATATGACCTTCACTATTTTCATTTTGTCTGATTTTGACCCCCAAATTCAGCTCTTTTGAATTAGAATCAGTCCTCCAATCATATAAAAATTAAATGTATTTTCCTCTAATGTCCAAGTACTTTTATCATTCCAGCTTTTAGAAATCTAACTAACAAATAGGAAGGTTCTTTGAGTAGGAATTTGTCAATTATTTAAAGACAAAATAAGTGTTTTGGAATAGGCATATTCAAAGGGAAACATTTTAAATTCCTTTGAATATTCTTGTAGGAAATTCATGTTTAACTCACCTTTCTTTGGAAAGCCTTCCTGGATCTCCCTATCTAAGACAAATCCTTCTAGAATAGGCCCTCATGATCTATATTTCCATTCATACACTTTGTCAAAATGTAATTCTGCATTTAGTTATGGGACTTTCTGATTTATGACTCTTTTATCATTATACTAGAAATTCCAGGACAGCTGGGGTGAATGTAATGGTTGCTGAGCATATGGTGCGGTACAAATATTGATTTAATGAAATTAAATAACTATGGCTTGAATGAAAGTGAACAAATGAATGTTTTGAATCTTAAAATAACTCCCCTGCCACCTTATGCTCCCCTTCAAATATGGCACCAAGAATCAAACATGTTCAAATGGAAGTGGCGTAGCCAGCGGACATTGGGGCATGCACCTCTTTCCTTCTAATAATCTTTATAGATTACTGATAGCTAAACCCATAAAACGGTGAACTTACTCCCAACTGTCACATGTGTCTATGTGATTCCACTTCTTTTTCTTTTTGGTCAGTTGGGCTGTTCACCAGGATTCTCCTCTCCCTGATATGTTAATTTTTGTTCTCACAGATTTCAGCCACAGTAGCTGATGATGCTCACCAGTCCTTACCATGCTTCTGGTCTTCAGAACTATTGCTATTTTATCTGTCTTTGTGCAATTAAAGAGTCCCTAATCATAATACTAAAAATAAGAAGAAAAAAAAAAAGGCATCTGAGCCCTGGCTGGTTTGGCTCAATGGTTAGAACACTGGCCTATAGACCAATGAGCTGAGGGTTTGACTCTGGTCAAGGGCATATATCTCGGTTTTGGTTCATCCCCGGCCCTGGTTGGGGTCATGCGGGAGGCAGCCAGTTGATGTCTCTCTCTCTCACACACACATTGGTGGTTCTCTCTCTCTCTCTCTCTCTCTCTCTCTCTCTCTGTCCCCCCTCCTCCATCCTTACACTCTATCTAAAGATAGATGGAAGAATATCCTCAGATGAGGTTTTTAAAAAAAAGGGGCATCTGGAATTCATTCTGTGTGCTCTGGCTTACTTTACCCCATCACTGTCTGTGAAGGACTGACTTGGATACCCCTCTCCCTAAAATTCATATGTTGAAGTCCTAACATTTAATACCACAAAATATAATTGTATTTGGAGACAGAGCCTTTAAAAAGTCATGAAGCTAAAATAAGGCCCTTGAGGTGTTCCCTAATCCAAGGTGACTGATGTCCTTGTGACAAGGGCGATTGGAACTCACAAAGGGTACGAGGAGCGTTTCCACACAGTGAGAAGAGGATGTGAAGAGGCAGGAAGAAAGTAGCCAGACAGAGGCTCGCATAGAAGCCAGCCCTGGTAGCACCTCAATGTTAAACTTGCAGCTCCCAGAACAGGGAGAAAATTAATCTCTGTTGTTTAAACCATCCAGTCTTTCGTATGGTGTTATGGCAGCCCAAGGAAATAACACATTATTCATCTGCTAGCTCCGAGAGAAACCTCAAGGTTCTCTCCAATGATTTAGTTATATCTTCATCTGCTTGATCTTATTAGTCACAAAGTGTTCCTGACTCCATCACACGAAAGCTTCGAGACTGTGTCTGTCTCTATTCCCATGTCATGCTTCCCATTAAGTGCCAAGAAGTAGCTTATCTTAACCATTTCACAGATTTTTCTGAAACAACTACCCCTTGACTCTAGGTCATCTTTCAAACATCACCAATCGTCGTCTCTGTAAAATGGAACTCTCATCAGGCGTTTCCCTCATTTAAATATTTTTAATAAATAATATTTTATTTTATAAATCTCCTTTTCCTATTTCCTCATTTCTTAGGGAAAGACCCTTCACAGACTGATCCCAGTCTTCTTTGAAACCTCCTCTATTGCCACTTTCAAATTCTTTCTCATATCATATCCTAGTTCTAGAAACAAAAAATTTCATAAGGGTCCCTAAAATGTCACACATTTTCATGTGACCAGGGTTTTGTTCACACCTTCTATGCCATAGTTAGTTTTCCCTAGAAATGCCACTATATATGTTATAGGGTTCCCTATTCTTTAGCTAAGTGAGTTTTTTTGCTTCAAAAAGAGACTGGAGGTTGGTGAAAGGCCTAATGAAAGGGGGGCAGGGTAGAGGGGTCAATGGAGGGAAAATGGTGGGACATCTGTTGACATACTTTCAACAATAAAGAGAAATTTAAAAAAATAAAAGTGGGAGGATTTGGCTAATAATAAATGAAAAAGATTTATTCATGGGTCTTAGAGTTTGCACACTGAAAACACAGCTAGGCAAAAACCAGAAGTGTTAAAAAACAAAACAAAAATAAAACAGAAAAAACAGTCACTTTTTAATTTAACCGAATTATAATAGAGAAAGGCGTTCTGCATTCTTAGCTATTTGATTGGTCCATTGGGATGAGTTAACTAGTGTTTATAATTATGATGATGAATATCAGATGATTGTGAAGAGAAGCAATATTCAGTCTGGTCACATATATGTTTTCTTTGAGGAGATCTTATGCTTGATGAGAATCCAGACACCAATGCATACCACACTGATGGTAATCTGAATAATGTCTAATGCATGATAGAGGGGTTGCAGAACACTAAAAATTTCACCATCAAAGATGTATTTATTGCTTTCTCTCTAGCTTCAAGTTCTGTTAATATACTTTAGCAGTAAGGTTGGGAAGAGACCCCATTAATTTCCCTAAACTACATTCTTTCCTCATGGGTTTCCACAGAAAGCTCCAACTTCTTTCATACAATACTCAGGTCTCTGAGTTATAAGCGTCTTTGCATCCTTTTCTCCACAATTAGTCTGTGAGCTCCTAGAGAACAGGACATGATGTTATTCCTCTATTGTCTCCGATTTTTAATATAGAAGCTGAAACAAAGAAAGAAAAATATTCATTGCTATAGGACTGAGTTAACTTAAGGACCTAATTCAAGAAAGAAAATAAGAACAAAAGAGATAGTGGACACAGTGATGAGAAAGTTGATATTTCAATCCTTGCCCCTTATTACCAACATCCGGCCAGGTTCAGGCATGATAGTAATCAAAATTATAGAGATGTACAAAGTATTAGAAACACATAAGTCCAGTTGTGTTTATTATCACGTAGTTCAGAGTTAGAAAACTTCCCCAGCGTGCTGTGGTTGAAAGCTCTGTTCGCAGCACACAGAAGGTAAAGCTGGCTGTGAAGTGGAAGTCAGGTACCCTCACAGGTGATAGCTGTGTTGGCCAATGTCTGCTGCAATAATGTTGCAACAAAAACTGAGATCCCCAAATCTCAGTGTCTTGCAATAAATTGTTAGTCTGCAGAACCAAGTGGTTGTGTATCAAGTTAAGGTCTAATCTATGTGTCTGTCATCTGGGTCTAGGCTAAAGTAACAATTTTCTTTCACATTTCAGTGCTCAAAACAAGTCCCATGGTGAAACCAGAATCAGTATATTCTAACAGCAGAGTTCTGGCATTCACCTGCTTTGAAAAGGGCAATATGCCTTTTCTGCACTCCTGGTTTTACTGTAATTGGCCATGAGGTCTTCCTATGAAGAGCCTTCGCTGTGAATATGATGAAGATGATACTAAGCTGTGTGAACTAAAAAAAAAACAAAAAAAAATAGAAGAAAAGAAAAAACAATACCTTTCTATTCAGGTTACATTCTCTGATTTAGAAAACAGACAGAGAAAGTCTATTTGAACTTGGTAAAATACATACAACCCTGTGTGTATTACTAAGGTTTGCGAAGGGGTAAGACTATGGCAGATGGCACTCACAGGTAGCTCGCAGAATTTGACCTTTAATAGTTATTGGTCAAGAGTATCTCAAAGCTACTTGGACCATATATTAAGACTAAGTTTCTGTACACAGAGAGCAATGTTTGTAACAAAATGAATACATCATCACAAAAGTGTTTTGTCCAGGGAACAGAATTAAAAACATAAATAAATCAACTCTTATTAAATAAAAGAAAGACTTTATATTGCTAAACCAAACAGTACATATCTTAGTTATTTAACACTTATTAATATCTTTGTTGTTTAACACTAATTAATATCTTAGCTGTTTAACACTAATAAAAAACAAAATGAATTGTGTTTTTTTAGTCAAAGCCTTAGCCAATATACCAAGTCCGTTAAGAAATGAAGGCCTGATCTGAGATGCCCTGAAAAATGAAATCATGTCTCTGCTGAGCTAATGACTTGTATTTTGGCATGCTGGAAAATGAATTTTAGTGATTAGAAAACCCTTATGAGGTATTATTTAAAATGTCAGATATTATGTGAATTACACAAAAGTAAATTGACCACATGAGTCTGAATATGAAAAATAAAAATCATTCATTACATCTATTTTTGTTCATATATGTTTGATTTTTCATAAGATGAACAGTATCGAAAATACTAGGATAATAGCCCAACTTTTGGAAATATGACTCATTTTAATAAGTCAAATGGAGGGGTAGAAAAAGCCAAATGATTTTTTTAATTGTCTTAAAATATGTATTTTTATTTTTGTTTTTTTTTTTTTTGCAAACTGTCTTTTACCTTTCTTGCTTGTATGCACAAAGAATACATTATAAAACTCAGTAGGAGGAGGAAAAAATAATGAAAGAAAAAGTTACCTGCTTTAGTATTTTAAAGAATAGTTTTGAGCCTGACCAGTTTGGTTCAGTGGTTGAGCATCGACCCAAGCACCTAGAGGTTGCAGGTTCGATTCCTGGTCAGGGCACATGCCCAGGTTGTGGGCCTGATTCCCAGTGGGAGGCATGCAGGAGGAGGCCAATGGATGTTCTCTCTCATAAATGTTTCTTTCTCCCTCTCCCTTCTTTTCTCTCTGTAATATCAATAAAGAAAAAAATTTAAAAAGAATACTTTTGATAACTTCTTAGATCAACCTGCTTATCTGAAATAGAGCAAAACTACAATATAATCACACTATAATTCTAATGATCACATCAGTTATGCTTTCATTTTAAATTTTTTCTTCCCAAAACATTAAAGCTATAAAAATGAGGTTGATGACATTCTTATTTAAAAAACACTTTGTATCAGTTTCAAAATATGATTTATTTTCATACCAATTGAAAAAATAGATCTTATACAGCCTATTATTTCAATGAAGTTTTATTATTACTTTTATTTTCAAAGTTGGTAGCAAAGTTACTGTTAACAACACAAAATTTCTCTTATTATAAGTGTTGAAATTTAAGTGTTGAAAGGCAGCAAGCGTTCTAGAATGGGCTTGCAAGAAAATAAATCTTTCAATATCGATAAATAAAATACTTGAAATTTTATAATTATAAAAAATGATATTTCATTAGATTAAAATTTGACTCTGATACATTAATCAAAGCAGAACCCTTTTTATAAGGTATAAAGATTTTTAATTCTGTGATGGCACGTATGTGTGCTGAAACTGTAAAACTTTTATGATGCTAATAATCTCTCTTAAATGAAATTAAAAGATAAATGAACACTATCTAACTTAAATGACCATTCCTTCCTTGCAGTGATTATTGGATGGTTTTACTGTATATTTGAAAAACTGAAGAGAAATAAGGGAAAATGGAAATAATTGCTCCAACAAAAAGGCTTGTGCTTAGATACTTCTATGATACCAAATGCATAAAGCACCTGGGAAATGGAGAAGTATTAGTAAGGAAATTAAAATATGTATTTTTAAAAGACCATTACCTTTATTCTGATCTCATACAGAATTAATCTGCACAACTCTACAACAGAGTAACACAAAGAAGTGTTTGTGAAAAAAATGTGTCAATTAGAAACGTCAATACCATGGAGCTACTAAGTACATTGCTTTTTCTTCTATTTATAACTTAAGATAATAATGTTTCAGATAGGGGCCACAAAATGGACTGTCAGAAATATATACTTTTAAAAGTGAGAATTTGTTCAAATAAACCCCTGGTATGGCCAGCACATAAATTCTGCTATTTTGATATCCATTTTTTTACTGATGCTCATAAAATGGCTTTTCTTTTCAGATTACCTCTGAGCTCATTGATTTGGTGGCTCAGTGCACCAAATGGCATTATTGAATTTTGCATCAGATTTGGTTTATTGAAGAGAAATGAAGTGAAAGGGAAATTGAGAGTGATAGGAATAATTTAGCTTCATTGAACAACCAGCAACACTGTATGGGTAGGATCATATATATTACAATTAGCTTCTTAAAAAATAAATTTAAAGGAATTACGTTCTCAGAATTAAAATATTAAGAAATTGGAATCTGCCTGTGTGCCTCAGTTGATTGGGTATCATCCATGTACCAAAAGGTCGTCAGTTCAGTTCCAGGTCAGGGCACATGCCCAATAAGATGTGTGCAGGAGGCATTGATTGATGTTTCACTCTCACATTGGTGTTTCTCTCTATCCCTCTTTCTTCCTCTGTCTCTAAAAATCAATAAAATAAAATAAAACAAATAAATTGGAATCAATTATTTAATAAAGTCAGAGAGAAGTAGAGGAGAAAAAAATATTAGTATTATAATAGGGTCATTTAAAGAAAAATATTCATGCAACAGGGGTCAATCTGTGTCATGAATAAAAAGGAACAAGGAAAGGAGAAAAAAAGATGAAGTTATAGAGTAAAACAGAGATGGCAGGTAGGAAAAGAAACCAGTTCAAAGGTCTTGGAGGAAGCAGAGAGGGCTTACTGCTGACAAAGGTGACCACATAGAATCAGGTTTTGTGATTTCCACTTCTTCATCTGGGCTTCTATAATACTGTGTTGCAGCAAAGCTTTGCCTAATATCCTTAAAGTCTGAAACTGTGCGATCCAAAACCATTTCTCTATGTCAGTAATTTTACAAAATTTGCTTGAAACAAAATTTCATGAAATTTTCTTTTTTTTAGTATATCCTCGCCTGAGGACATTTTTGAATTTATCTTCAGATAGAGCGGGAGGGAGAGAGAAAGGAAGAGAGAGAAAGAGAGAGAGAGACGTTGATGTGAGAGAGACACATCAATTGGTTGCCACCCACACAACCCCAACTGGGGCCAGGGACAAACTACAACTGAGGTGCATGCCCCTAGTGGGAACTGAACCTGGGACTCTGGTCCATGGTCTGACACTCTAACCACTGAGCAAAATCGGCCAGGGCAAAATTTTCAATGTTCTATATAAACAAAGAATATTTCTCATATGACAGAAGTTTAAAATTCTATCCGTTGATAAAGTGAGAGGAATGACAGCTTGGTTTACATTCAAAACCTTCCTTGTAACCTTATAAGGTTGTTCGAAAGTTAATCACAACTATGCTTATTTGTTCTTAGCTGTGAATAAAACTTCCCCAATGAGCAACAACGAGAGGTTGTACACCCTAGACTAGATCATTTCCAGGTTCTCTGAACAGGTCGTGTGAAGAAACTGTGCTTGGGTATGGAGATGGGCCAGGATTTTGTATGTTGGTGGTCTGCATGCATCAGATTGACTGGATAATATGTGGGCTCTCTTTCCTGTTGACCTATATTCCCAGATAGTCATTAGCTGAAGTCACCAACATACTCCACTCATGATAGTAGTTTTACATTTTTTGGTCATGTATCTTTGAGCTCTGCAGAGGTGATGGTAATTCTACCCGCAGGGATTTTGAATGTCACCAGAGAAGAATGCCCAACCTGCAGGTTTAGGTATGCTTCACATTTTAATTTAATCCTGATTTCTATCAATTTTGCTCCCTGAGATTTCTTCTCTTAATCCTGAGAGGTTTTTGTAGAAAAGGTTTTATTGCCTTCTGAGGATCTCAGCTTTCTGAATGTGCTTGCTGCCAATCTCCTACCTGGAGCTCAATTCTCATCGGCATTATAGTTCACTGGATTACAAAAGGTGGTGTATGAACAGGGCTACTGATGACTGTGGAATATTGACATGGGTTTAGTGGTTGCCTCTTGGGAAGCAGCCCAACCTCTGGCGGATATACACCAACTCTGCTGTGAACTTTCTTATGCTCACTTATCCCCACCTTATGCCATAGAGCAGTGATGCTTCTACTGGTGGTGGGACACCTGTTCCCACAGTTCACTTAATCATGGAGTGATACCTTCATGGGATGGAACAAAATTAAGTTACTATAAAAATGAAATAAAAGCAGTAAACAAAACCACACAAAATGTAAGTCCACTTTTTTAAAACTATGTTTTTATTGATTGTTTAGAGAGAGAGGAAGGGAGAGAGAGATAGAAACATCAATGTGAGGGAGAAACATCCATTGAATGCCTCTTGCATGCCCCCTACTGGGGATGGATCCTGCAACCCAGGCATGTGCCTTGACCAGGAATCAAACCAGGACCTCTCAGTTGATGGGACGATGCTTAAACACTGAGCCACACCAGCCAGGAAAAGTCCATATTTGTTATTATTAGATTCATTATACATAAGTTTTTGTCAAATTGCTGTAAAAATATATAAATCATTACTCAAAATATCAATTTTCAGTCCAGTACTTATGGATGAAACTTTGATTAACATGCCTTGGACAGGCTGGAATCCTTCCTTAGGACTCTCACTGTAAAAAATACACTTATTTTAAACATGGAGTTTGAATACAGTAATGCAACTGGTATTTGAAATTGAAATTATAAAGCAATTATTTAAATAATTTAATAAAATTTCACATTTTGTGAATTCAATGTTTTGTGAATAGAATTGTGATTGAATAGACCACACTCATTTCTTCTATATTTTCTATGGCTTCTCCCTCTCTCCTAAAGCAGAGTTGAATTGTTTTGCAACAGAGACTATAAAGCCTAAATAGTTACTGTCTGGATTTTATAGAAAAAGTTTGCTGACTTCTGCTTAAGAGACTTTTTAAAAAGTAAACTATAAGAATTTGGGGAGAGGCATAAACATACAGCAAATATCAGGACCCCAATTGTGACAACATCATTAACGTAGAGAAATCTATATCTGACATCCACTGTGGATGGTATTGTTGAATCTTCAAACAAACAAGCCTTGTCCTTAGGTCATGCCTGTCAAGTCATTTTGCACTACCCTTTAACTATTTCAGTCTTCCTTACAGTTAAAATGTTCTATTTTTTTGTTGTTAATTCTCACCTGAGGATATTTTCCCATTGATATATATATATATTTTAAAGATAGAGTGTAATGGAGGGAGGGGAAGAGAGAGAGAAGACATCTATATGAGAGAGAGACACACAAACTAATTGCCTCTTGAACAATCTCTATTGAGGCTGGGATCCAACCTGCAACCCAAGTGCATATGCTAGTCCTGGAATTGACTGCAGGCTGAACCTCTAACCACTGAGCAACCAGCCAGGGCAAACTTTTCACAGTTCTTAACAGTCACTCTGGTGATTCATTTCATTTTATTTTTTTAAAGAATCCTGAAACAAAATCTGAATATCATTTTTTATGTTGAATAAATGATTTCCAATCATTATAAGCAAAACAAATTGAACTTTATTAAGGAACATAAAAAGGGTAAGACAAGGCGGTTAGTAGTGGTTGCCAAAGCAGGAGAAGTGAGCTAATTAAAGAAAGTAGAAAGGACGAAGAAGGAAACGTGAGCATACTGCTTCATGTCAGGCACTTTTATGGGCATGTGATTTAGTTTTCACAGCTGCCTAGCGAGCAAAGACACTTTCTTTCTTTTTCTGCAAGTAGGAAAACCGAGATTGAGAAGCGTTAAGTTACGTGTCACAGTGGAAAGTGTTGAGGTTGGCCATGTGAGAACAAAACCATACTTTCTCCCTGACGGTGATCCAGGAATGCAGTGTTCAATTTCCTGCACCTTTGATTTTAAATCTGAGCTACAGGAAAGACATCAAGCAGAGAAATAAAAATACAGACAGACTGATCTAAGTGTTCCTCTCGTCACTGGAGAAATACCCAACTTTCTAGGAAACTACTTTTACATCTCATTGGAAGACACAGGTTTCAGGGGCACCTAATTTTGCTCAGGATGGGGTACATGGAAGAGACTGCTGTTCAATGCACTGAAAACAACAATGTCAAAATTCAGTTTCATATGCTTATCATATTGAGTGTTTAACATGTCACATCGATTAAGAATTTTGTATTAGTTCGAGGCACATGTTTAATGCAGTGTTCTATGCATTATACACACATTTAATTGTGTGAGTTACAAATAAGAAAACAGAGGCTGTGAGAAATTGAGTAACATGCAAATGATAAGGAGTGTCTGTTAACAGCTAATAAGGGACTAAACCAGGACCTGCGGCCAGTGAGTCTGACCGTAAACCATTGTTGTGAACCACCGTGATACTGCTTTATCTGTACAGGCTTTTCAAATAATGTGTTCCATCTATTCAAATATATACATTCAGACCCTGGCTGGTTTGGCTCAGCAGTTAGAGCATCGGCCCACGGACCAGAGAGCCTGGGTTCTGTCCTGCTTAGGGCACGTACCTCAGTTGCCTTTTCTCCCCAGCCCCGGTTGGGGTTGTGTGGGCGGCAACCAGTCGATGTGTTTCTCTCATGTTGATGTTTCTCTCTCTCTCTCTTCCTCCCTCCCTCCCTCCTGCTCTATCTGAAGATAAATGCAAAAATGTCCTCGGGTGAGGATAAATAAATAAATAAATAAATAAACCAAAAATATGCATTCAGTTTCTACTATGAGTTATGTGTTCTGATGTGGTTGAGGACATTGGAATAAGAATAAACAACTCCAAATGCCTGTCTTTAGGAAGTTCATTAGTATATTTAGGAATTCAATGTGGTATACTATTATATTTGGTATATAGAATGGGAAGCTTTTCATTGAAAGAATTACATTTTTTTTTCAAAAATCATACATACATAGTTGTTTTTTATTTTTCAAAACCATGGAGAAGAGAGAGGAAAATCAAAACTTTAGTAATTTAATTATTCAAATATTTCAAGACATTCAAAATAAAACCATTCAATGTATAGAAAACAAGCTATGGAAGAAGACAGTATTGATAATTATAGCTTTTGGCCCCATTTATATCTTGCTTGTGCAATTTGAATATTTGGGTCATTGGAATAAAAGGAAGCAGCATATTCCCTTACATGGTCATGCCACCAGCTAAGTAAAATATCTTTAAAGTGTAATGCATACTGGGAATTTTATAATTGATCTCAGATATTCTCAAATGTATCATTCATTTACATTTTCTAGTTTAATTTCTCATTTAACCACCAAAGCTTTTTGAAGTCATCATTAAAATTTCCCTCCACCTGGCCTGGCCATTTGGCTCAGCGGTTAGAGTGTTGGCCTGTGGTACAGAGACCCGGGTTTGGTTCCCGCTAGGGGCACGTATCTCGGTTGCAGTTTGTCCCCGGCCCTGGTTGGGTTGTGAGGGTGGCAAAATATGCATAAAAACATATGCAAAATAATGGCCCAAAAAAAAAGCTGATTGAGAAAATAAATTTTACCAGGCATTTCTTTAAATTAATAGATTCTATTTTGTAGAGCAGGTCTAGGTTTACAAAAAAATCTAGCAGGAGATAGAGTTCCCGTACATATCCTTAACTCTGATTCTGTTATGCATATCTTGGGTTAGTGTGGTACATTTGTTATAGCTGATGTACCAACATCAATAGATTATTATTAACTGATGTCCATATTTTATTCGAATTCCCTCTTTGTATTGTATACTCTGTGTGTTTTGATAAACGTGTACTGAAATATGTTCATAAAACATGGTTTTACTGCCTTAAACATCCCCCATGCTCCAACTATCGATACTTCTTTCCCTTCACCTAAATCATTGGCAACCACTGATGGGTCTACCGTCTCCAATTTTGCCTTTTCCAGAGCACCATATAGTTAGAATCATACAATATATAACCTTTCCAAATTGTCTTCTGTAACTCAGCAATATGCATTTAAGGTACTGTTGTAAGATTTTTAACATATTTTGCACTAGAATCTTATCAGGTATATATATGATTTGCAAATATTTTCTCCTGCTTTGTGAATTTTACTTTCTTGATTGCACTCTATGAAGTTTAATAAAGTCCAATTTATAGATATTTTCCACCTTAGCTGCTTATGAAGTGGTGCCATATCTATAAAACTGTTGCTTAATCCAAGCTCACAAAGATTTATATTTACACCTGTTTTATAGTTTAGCTCTTATATTTAGATTTGATCCATTTTGACTTAAACTTTTTTTCTTTATTTTTTATTCTCACCTGAGGATATTTTTGCATTCATCTTCAGATAGAGTAGGGAGGGGGGGGAGAGAGAAACATCGATGTGAGAGAGACACATCGACTGGTTGTCACCCAACTGGGGCTGGAGACAACCTCCAACCGAGGTACTTGCCCTTAGCAGGAACCCAACCCCGAATTCTCTGGACTGCAGGCCAACGCTCTAACCACTGACATGGTTTGAGGTAGGGGTCCAGTTTCCTTCCTTTGCTTGGATAATGAGTCAAGACCATTTGCTGAAAAGACTATTTTTCACTATTGAATTGTCAGTGCTTTTATCAAACATTAATTGACCTTACATGTAGAGGTTTAGTTGTGTCATCTCAAATCATTTTATTAATCTATGTGCTTAATCTGTATATCACTAATGATTACAATAGCTTTGTATAGTATGTTTTAATTTTGGGAAGTGTGAGTGGTCCAACTTTGTTCTTTTTCAGATTTTTTTCTTACTATTCCTGGTCCTTTGTACTTCTATATGAGTTTTAGAATCAGTTCGTGTATTCCTACAAAAAAAAAAGGCAGTTGAAAATTTGAAATTTAGATCAATTGGGGAAGTACTGACATCATATCAATGACAAGCCTTCCATTCCATAAACATGGAAAGCTATTCAATTTATTTAGATCTATAATTTATTTTCACAATGTTGGTTTAGCTTTCATTGTCTAAGTCTTGATTTAGTTTTTCAAATTAATTTCTAAGTACTTTGCTTTTTGATGCTCCTTTAAAAGTAATTAATTTCTTAATTTCAATTCCAGATGGTATTGTTTGCATGAAAATACAATAGAGTCTTGTATATTGATTTTTTTTATTCTATAATTTTTTATGAACTTGCTCATTATTAGTTCTAATAATGTCTTATGATTCCTGAAAACATTCTATACACAACACCCTGTCAAATACAGTTTTACTACTTTCTGTTCATTTTGGATGCCTTTTATTTTGTTGCCTAATTTTCCTGCCTAGTATCTCTACTATAAAGTTGAATAGTAGTGGTTAGAATAGACATCTTTATCTTGTTCCTGATCTTCGAAAGAAAGCTCTTAATCTATCATCATTTTATTATTAAGTTTGTTTTTTGCTGAGGATTTTTCATAGATGACCTTTACCACATTGAAATGGTTCCCTTTTATACTCATTTGTCTAAGTGCTTTCATCATAAAAGGGTGTCATGTCAAATTCTTTTTATTTTATTAATGTGACATATTATATTGGTTGATTTAGTATTTTGAATCAGCTTTGAATTCCTGGAATAAATACCACTTGACCATGATATAAAATCCTTTACTCTCTGTTGTTGAATTAAGTAATTCCAATATTGAGGCTTCCTTAAATAGTTTCTGTCAAGTTCATTTTAATCTTTTCAATGGATCATACATTCTGGAATCTTTAAATGCTTTTTTTTAAGAACTGGACATTTTCAGTGCTATATGTGGTAATTTAAAAAACTAGATCCACTAGATGCCAAAATCCTGAACATAATACTAGCATAACAAATCCAGCAATACATCAAAAAAATTATTCACCATAACCAAGTGGGATTCATCCCAGGGATGCAAGGCTGGTACAGTATTCACAAATCAATAAATGTGATACACCACATAAACAAAATGAAAGATAAAAACCATATGATCATATCAATAGACGCTAAAAAACATTCGTCAAAATCCAGCACCCATTTCCGATAAAAATGCTCAGCAATCTGGGAATAGAGGGATCATATCTTGACATAATAAAGGCCATATATGAAAGACCTACAGCCAACATCATACTCAAAGGGCAAAAATTGAAAGTATTTCCCTTAAAACAGGAACAAGACAAGGATGCCCACTTTCACCACTCTTCTTTTACATAGTATTGGAAGTCTTAGCCACAGCAATCAGGCAGGAGGAAAAAATAAAAGGGATGCAAATTGGAAAGGAGGAAGTGAAACTGTCATTATTCAGAGATGACATGATACTATATGTAGAAAATGCCAAAGACTCCATCAAAAATTTACTTGACCTAATAAATGAATTAGGCAAAGTATCAGGATGCACAATTAACGTCAAGAAATCGACAGCATTCTTATACACCAATGATGAACTCACAGAAAGAGAAACTAAGAAAACAATACCATTTACCATTGCACCAAAAAAATTAAGATACCTAGGAATAAACTTAACCAAATAAATAAAGGACCTATTCACAGAAAACTACAGGACATTGAAAAAAGAAATAAAATGGAAGCACATACCCCGTTCATGGATTGGAAGAATTAACTGCATTAAAATGTCCATATTACCCAAAGCACTCTATAGATTCAATGCAATCCCCATCAAAATACCAATGACATACTTCACAGAACTAGAACAAATACTTCAAAAGTTCATTTGGAACCAAAAGAGACCTGGAATAGCCACAGCAATTTTGAAAAGAAGAACAAAGTTGGAGGGATCACATTACCAGATTTCAGGTTATACTACAAAGCCACAGTAATCAAAACAGCCTGGTACTGGCACAAGAACAGCCATATAGACCAGTGGAACAGAACAGAGAACCCAGAAATGGACCCAAGGTAATATGCTCAATTAATATTTGACAAAGGTGGCAAGAGCTTACAGTGGAGTAAGGACAGCCTCTTTAATAGATGGCGTTGGGAAAATCGGACAGCTACATGCAAGAAAAATGAAACTAGACCATCAACTTACACCCTACACAAGAATAAACTCAAAATGGATAAAAGACTTAAATGTGACCCATGAATCCATAAAAGTCCTAGAAGAAAATGTAGGCAACAACATTTTAGACATTATACACAGCATAATTTTCACTGATACATCACCTAAGGAATAGAAACAAGGGAGAAAATGAACACATGGGACTACATCAAACTCAAAAGCTTCTGCACAGAAAAACATACAATCATCAAAATGGAAAGGCAACACACTGTATGGGAGAGCATAAT
Organism: Molossus molossus; assembly: GCF_014108415.1. Lineage (NCBI taxonomy): Eukaryota > Metazoa > Chordata > Mammalia > Chiroptera > Molossidae > Molossus > Molossus molossus. The sequence goes on along the minus strand of NW_023425350.1, from coordinate 62,903,193 downwards.
TGCCAATGATATATCAGATAAGGGGTTAATTTCCAATATATATAGAGTGCTCATACAGCTCAACAAAAGGAAGACAAAGAACCCAATTCAAAAATGGGCAGAGGAATTAAATAGACACCTCTCCAAACAGAACATACAAATGACCAAGAGACATATGAAGAAATGCTCAACATCACTAATCATCAGAGAGATGCAAATTAAAACAACAATGAGATATCACCTCACACCTGTCAGAAAGGCCGCCATCAACAAATCATCAAACAACAAGTGTTGGCGAGGGTGTGGAGAAATGGGGACTCTAGCACACTGCGGGTGGGAATGCAGACTGTTGCAGCCACTATGGAAAACAATATGGTGTTACCTCAAAAAATTAAAAATTGAACTTCCATTTGTTTGACCCAGTGATCCCACTTCTAGGAATATACCCTAAGAAGCCTGAAATACCAATCAGAAAGAACATATGTACCCCCATGTTTGTAGCAGCACTATTTACAATAGCTAAGATCTAGAAACAGTCCACATGTCCATCAGTAGACGAATGGATAAAAAAAGCAGTGGTACATATACACAATGGAGTACTATGCAGCTGTAAGAAAGAAAGATCTCTTATCCTTTGAGACGACATGGAGGGACCTGGAAAGTATCATCCTAAGTGAAACAAGCCAAACAGAGAAAGACAAGTATCATATGATCTCATTTATTTGTGGAATATAATGAACATAACAGTCTGAGGATTGTGGTAATCCCAGAGACGTGGAAGTGGGGTACAGACTGACAATTCCCAGAAGAGGGGATGATGTGGGAGAGATAAACCACAGAACTTATATGCATGTATGCATGAACAATGGACATGGACAACAAAGCTGGGGACAGGGCGGGGAGGGAGGAGGAGGGGTTCATCAGTGAAGGAAAAAAGGAGAAACATCTGTAACAAAAATAATTAATTAAAAAAATGTTTTTTTAAATAAAAAATGGAAGAAACAAAACAAACAAACAAACAAACAAAACCTAGATTTTCCCAGCACTCCAGGATTGCTGATTTTGTTTGTGTAGGCCTGAAAATGTCCATTTGTGACTTTTCCAAACTTTTTTTGCTAGATATGTGCTTATTGTGTGTGGTTGCTGACGTTTTGCGCCAACTTTCTGTACATTCAGGTAGATAACCTGATACAGTTTTCCTTAACTATGGCTACAGAAGGGTGTGTGGGAGGAGCGTTCTGCCTTTTTACATATCCTGATAGAAGCTACCAGGGAAAATCAGTGCAGCCCAGAAGGCTAAAACCCAGGAAAGCTTCTGCAGCAGTTCTTCAGGGGACCCCAGATAAAGTCAAATGCACAACCTCTAATTTTTGAAGCACAAGGAATCCTTTGCCTACCCCAGCACCAGCTGGACACCTGAGAATGCGGATCACTCTCCTCAAAGCTACCATGGGACTGAGAAATGGGGATGGTAGCTGATTTGTAGATGTTACTTCTCTTTCTCCATCAAGTAACCGCCTGATTCTTGTAAGTTACCAGCAAGATTCCTATGTTGCAACGCAGTTGATTTTAATCATTCTTTCCAGCTCCAGGGCGGCTTTGGTGAAGGAAACAACCCTTGGGTCTTCCTAGTCTACCATTTTGCATTATCAGAATGTTAAGGAGCTTAAAACTAGACTGCTGCCCTTTCTGTCTTGCCAAAATTCTACTTGAATAGTTTGTGTGTTGTTTAAGAAACCTTCCTTATCCCAAAGTTCTAAAAATATTCCCTTTTACTATTTTTAAGAGACAGTTGAATTTTGCCAAAAAACATGCAGGAACCAACTCAACCAGTTTACAAGTATATTTGTATGGAAAAGAACATCCATTTTCCTCTCTCGGGAGTGACACCTCCTCTCTTGGTCAATAGTCCATATATGCTTGTGTCTATATCTGGGTTTTTCATTCCATTTCACTGGTTTCATGCAACTTTGCTATTACTACAACATATCAGTTTTTTCAACTTTTAAAAATAGTCATTACCTGTACTCTTAGTACAACTGTGTTTTTCTGCTCTTGGCACCAAGCGTTTCCAAATCAAATTGCTAAATTTCATAAAATGACAATGTAAAAAACTTTTGGATGGTAAATATACACATTACATATAGAAATGATTTAGTAAGACACTTTTTGAGGACATGCTTTGAAAATGCAATTTTTAATGCATTACATTTGTCCATTTACAAGCTTTCTTTAATGGTTATCAATAACATTTTGTACTTTTCTGCAAATAGGTCTTGTATTTTTGTTGTTGTTGTTGTTAAATATTTCCCAAGGTAATTGTATTTTTCATTTTATTATAAAGTGTTCCCTTGTCAGTTGATGGTATATAGAACTGCATCTGATTTTTGTATATTGATTAGACATACAGAAACCTTGAAATACTCTAATATAGGAATAAAAGTTTTCAAAATTTTCTATACACCCAAATGTCTATGATGTATTATTCACTTCATATAATTTTATAATGCAATTTTCTTAAAGTTTCGTTCCTATTATGACATTGACCTAATTTTTTCCTTTCTATTAATGTTCATTTCAGATTTGGGGGTAGATTTTTCAGCCTTATTACATAAACCGGGAAGCACTGCTTCCTTTTCTATATTCTGCTATGTTTTGTATAAAATTGAACTTAATTCTTTATTAAAATTTTGATTTAAGGTACTATTGAAACTAACCATGCCTAGAGTATATTTGTGTTTGTGTGTGTTTATTATGTATGTCTTTTCTTTTTAGGAAGAGATTTGCTCATGATTTAATTTATTATATCTAATGTTGCAGATTATTCTAGTTTTCTGTTCATTCTTGAGTGTAGGGAAATACTTTCTTTACCTGAAATTTCAATGTTGTTATAAAACTTTCCTTACATTCTGAGTATAATCTTAGTAATATCTGCAGCACTTATTTTGAAGTACCTTTTTATTTCTAATGTTAATTGTCTCTTCTTTATTTTATTTTTAATTTGTTTACTCATTTCTTAGTATAGACAGACATTTTTCAAATAATCTGTTTGAAAATTAATATTAGGTTCTGAGTATCACAAGTTTATCTTCTACTTTGTTCATTTCTGCTTTAATCTTTATTTTTCTCTCTTTGTATATTCAGTTATTTTTCTAATCACTATATAAAATATAAGCATACAGGCTATTTTATCAATAGAAAATATTTTTTTCTCTGAACCATACAAGTGCAGGTCACTAGTTAACATTGAATCTTTACATATGAATAACTTACTTTGTAATTCCTACAAAGATGTTCTACACAATCATAGTATAATTATCAAAACCACTGAAATTACAGTGATGCATTAAATTCATATAATATACAGTTTCCATTTAAATTTCATATGTTGTCCCAATAATGTCCATTGGAGCAAAGACATCTGTTTACAGTCACTTGTGGTCTCTTCACCGCCTTCTGTCTGAAAGAGTTCTCAGTCTTTATCTGCTGCTGCTGAAGATCCCAATTAATTATGTATACTGCCTTTCTATTTGTGTTGTTCTCGTGATTCATCAAGATTATATTATGTATATTTGTATATATATTATGTATAGCAGAAGTTACAGTGCATTCTCATTGTATCTAATCAGGTGGTAGATTAGCTTTAATCTTTCCCTTAATTAGAGTTGTTGTTGACTTTGTTAACCTTATTCACCATATGTCTCATAAGTTTCTCCTTTGTAAAAGTATTCCTCTGTCTTTCTCTCCTGATCTCTCCCTTCATTGCCTTCTGGACTGGGTGATTTTTTTTAATACACATCTTTCAAAGTTACACACTTTGTTTTATTCTTCCAGTGTTAACCGTAAAAGTTAAACGTACACTTAAATAACCAAGGTTCAAAATTAACCAATAGTCCAAGTTTTTATATTTGGTAGAAAATGATAGGAAGGTAAATGAATGTTGTTTTCTAGAAAAAAGTTTAAATTTCCACTTTAGAAATGAGACTATTCATTGGCATGCCTTTTTTTAATTTTTTAATTTTTATTTTTTTAAATACACTGGACATTTTGAATGTTATGATATAGCAATCTGAGAAGCAGGTACTCCCTGGTCGCCATGATTCGTGTTTGCTATTTTTTTGTATTTCTGTGGTGTCTGGTCTGTGATGTTTATGAACTAATTTTGAAAAGTTTATATTCTTTGTCATGTGTGGCTCAACCTAGTGATCAACTAATGTTTTGAAAGAAATCTCCTTAGACATTTGGAATATCACCCATATTCCCTCCCATGATTAAAAAAAAAAAAAGGTAAACACTCTCCCACTATTTTAAGACTGCCTCTGTGTTGAGGTGTACCTTCAGTGCTTTGCCAGGGAAGTCTACACCTCTGTCTTTGCCTTCACTTCCTTCATGGATGGAACCTGAAGGGCAGCCACAGGTGAGAACGTATGTTCTGTGGTCTTCCCTGAGCCTGCATCCATCTCGGGGTATACATGTAACCCCAAGATTCTCTGACAGGAGCTTTTAAAATCCCATAGTATCCTAAACACTTCCTTCTCCTCAGGCATCTATTTCTGTCTATTTTCTGTCCCATGTTTTCTCCTTTGCCTTGTGCTTTCAACCAATGATGGCTGCAGAACCTCAGCCCTGGTGGAGTTTGAGACAGGTGCAACAAAGGGACAAACCTGAGCTAATATTTCAGGAAGCCAACTGAGAAATCAAAATACACAAGGACGGGTCTTTGGGAACAAGCTCTGATACCAGCAACCTCACCAGGGATGAAGGTGGCCTTCCTCAAGGCTGCTGCTGAGCTGCGGAGGGAAGGATCCTCCAGAGTGAGTAAAAGCACCACAGACATCTCTTACCGAAATCCAGTAGTTTTTCTTTTCCTTTAGTAAATGTTTCACTGGTTGTTTTAAGTGTTTTGTTTGTTTTTTAGATTCCGGAGTTTGTTCTGACATATTTGCCAGTGCATTCAATGTGTTTCTGGAGTGATGGAGTTTTGAAGTTTCTTACTCTGCTCTCCACAGCAATGCCACTATAAGCTTTACACTTGAATGATAGATATTTTTTTTAAATATTTTTTTCTTTATTGATTTTAGAGAGAAAGGAAGGGAGAGAGAGAGAGAGAGAGAGAGAGAGAGAGAGAGAGAGAAACATTGATAAGAGAGAACATCTATTGTTACTTTTATATTGAAAAGCATTAACTATTTGCAAATCCTTTCTTGTTTTGGAAAAGCATAAAGGTCTTTATTATATTCATGCCATCTTAATATATATGTAGCTTAGTGCCACCACTTTTCAACCAGTGATGTTTGTAGAAAAGTATTATAAAAGCAACTTGAGAATCACCAAAACAACAGTCTTCATTAAAGTACTTTCTGATTTGGAATTTTTCTTGACAAATCAGGAACTGTCTCTATTGTCTTTCCATATCATAGTCACTCACACGTTCCACAAAATGATTTCAAAACTGAAGAACTAGATTTTAATTGCACTATTGTAATAATGGTTTATCAGTGGCTTATTATGGTGATTTATTATATACTAAGTAATTTACAGATAGAAGGCTCAGTAGGACTCTAAAATTACATTTTCTTATAAAAAAAGTCTATGTGATAACAAACATTTTAAACTAGCACAAGTAATAGCCATAAGCAAAATATGTTCTTTGCTGGGCAATAACCAAATTCATGGTCTGGCTGCTCACCGACATGCATAGCACTGCAACCTCTGAAAATATTGTGTCGGAACTTACTTCTCTGGGCTTCTGCTCATGAGAGACAAGGAAACGTATGGGGAAGATCCTGGCGCTTCCAGACCCGGGTTTTAGGTTCAGTTGCGACTCCGTCACATATTTCCTTAAACGTTCAAATTTCAAGTCTTGTAACTATTAAAGGGAGTCTAAAATTATCTTCCTTGCAGAGTTGTCTTAGAGATATTTAATTGAAAAGTAGGAAAAGCTTATGAATTCAAATGTCACAGAGAAGTTATTATTTTAACAATGTAGACACAATATTTGATTCAGTGAACCCCTGCTACTCACTGTCAAATTTAAAAAAGAAAATTGCTACTTTATTCTATAACATACCATATAACCTCAAATGAGGAGAGGCGGATAAGAGACATCCCTTATAAGGAGGTCCTTTATCACATAATATGATCATTATTAACTCCAGCTATTTGGGTCTAGTCAGACAAAACCAGGTAAATAAAAATTGATTATATGTGAAAGTTGGTAAGAATAACTCCTCTCTTATCAACAAAATATTGTGTATTGTGGCCTTTGTTTGTGTATTGTGGTTTTGTAGTCACAAATGTAACAAAAGTAATTTTAAAAAATTGAACTATAGAAGTGGCAATGTCATGGTTTGACCCAATAATTTATTTTATCAAACTATAAAATCTTCCTAATATTTTTGAAAAAAATATTTTTAGGTTTATTATAGCTCATGTCGTATCCCTTGTATCACTTTTCTATGTTATATCTTCACCAAATGGTCATCCATTCTGGGCTTGAATACACAGAATATGTTATGGGCTCAAAATGTATGCTGAAACTCTAATATTCAAAACCTCAGAAAACAACTGTATTTGGAGATAAGGCCTTTAATGAAATCATTAAAATAAAATGAAGCCAGTATCCAAGCTGTCTTTATCCAAAGAAGAGATTTGGCTACACAGAGTGACCCATAGATGCCCATGCAGAGGAGAGATCACGTGAAGACAGTGCAAGGACAGCCACCAAGCAGAGGCCGAAGGCAACATCAAACCTGTCCACCTCTTGATCATGGACTTCTAGCCTCCCTAACTGTGAGAAAATAGATTTCTGTTGTTCAACCACCCACTCTGCTATAGTTAGCTATGGAGCACTAGCCAACAGATACAGTGTCACGAACTCATAGAAGAGGAAAGAATATTGTGTTTATTAAGAGTATGTTTGGTTTTAAACATAAGGCTTCATAAATCTTAAGGTTTTGTTTGCCCCTCAAAAAATTTTAAGCATTGCCCAGCTGGTGTGCTCAGTGGATTGAGCAATAGTCCCATGGACTGAGAGGGTCTGGTTTGATTCCCGGTCAGGGCACATCCCCGGGTTGCAGGCTCAGTCCCCAGTAGGGGGCATGAAAGAGGCAGCTGATCAATGTTTCTCTTTCTCCCTTCTATTCTCTCTCTAAAACATCAATAAAAACATGTTTAAAAAATAAAATAAAATAAAAATTTTTAAGTGTTATCTATTGTTAATTCATATAGAAACCTCTGAGTAAGCTCTGGGTGAGAATTGTGAAGGGTCAGAATAAGGAATCAAACGCAGTAGACACAAGTAGGCTTTAATCTGATACTATATTTACTTAACTTGTGGAAGAAAAAGGACTGGAAAAATAGCAGACACATTTAAATCTCATGGGGAGGTTCTGCAGCTCCATAGGACTAAACTGATTTTGCTCCTCACCCCACGGTTCTGCAGGGCTCCCACAGACAAACACAGAAGAACCAAAGTGTAAACAGGCCATCTTGACACAGAGAGCCTGCAATCTCAGCTCCCCGCCAAATGCACAGGCCAGCAGTTTGCACGCAAATTCAGTTTGCTTTGTCCAAGTGTGACATACGGATTAGAGGTTTCTACAGAACAGACATAACATCACACATTGATTTTATTTTTATTTTATATTTATCTTTATTCTTGACAGTATTACAGATGTCCCTTCTCTTTTCATTCCATTGACCCCCCTCTTCTCCCCACCCAACCCCCCATGCCTTCACAGTACTGTGGTCTGTGTCCATTGGTTGTGCATATATGCATATAAATTCTTTGGTTTATCTCATCCCTTCCCTCCTGTCCCCTTCCCTCTGAGGTCCCTCAGTCTGTTCCTTACTTCCATATCTCTGGTTTTAAACGTAGTTTTTAAGAAAATGAACATCAACCTCATTTGATAGGAGGCCAACATTAACCCAGGGTGATACTAACCCTCTAATCATAAACTTGTTTAGGAAGGTTTGAAGCTAAAGCATAATGAAATGAGGAGGTGTGGTCTTAGGAAATTTACTAGACCCTGTAGTGTTTCATTTACTGAAAACTTGAATAAACCTGTTCTTATGGATTTACAGGCTCAAAAAATATTTTTTTCTGATTTCCCAAAGTTGGTAAGACTCCGGGATGCCAAATTAGGGCAAGGATGCTCATGAATGACAGATGCATAAAAACCAGAATTCACTGGCATATATTGAGCAATAACATATCAGTAAGACCACAAATAGTAAATGTGTCAGTACATTCCTTCCATGTGTAAAGCTATGCAAGTTTTAAGACAATATCCCTTAGAGAAGCTTGAACAGCGTGTGCTCACTTTAAATACATTACATTACATTTACTGAAATTAGACTCTGATAACTGCCTGGTATACCCCGTGTCTTCGTGTCCTCCATTTCTGTGAGGTGTACTACATGCTCATGCCAGCTCTACAAGGTCCCTTGTTCTGTATTTCTGGAGAAAACTGTATGAACTATGTCAAAACTCACCCAGCTGGTGTGGCTCACTGGTTGAGCGCGACCCATGCACCAAGAGGTCGCAGGTTCGATTCCTGGTCAGCGCACATGCCCAGGTTGCAGAACAAATTCCCAGGGGGGGGGGGGGGGCATTCAGGAGGCAGCCATTCAATGTTCTCTGTCATCAATGTTTCTGTCTATCTCTCCTTCTCCCTTCCTCTCTCTCTAAAATCAATAAAGAATAAAACAAACAAAAACAACAACAACAAAAACTCATTGTTTGTTCTTTCTATGCCCACCACCCTATCAATGTCCTAAATGTACTCCTAAATATGTATGAATGGACGTCATTGGAAAACCAAGAAATAAGCTGATTTCACTTTTATATTTCTTTTGTTTCATTTCTAAATACATATCCCTCAGATATTCTCTATGTGGAAATATGCTGTCTCTGAGTTTCATTCGCTTATTTTCTAGAAATTGTTCATGCCTCGGTTCTTAATTTCACCCTAATTTTGTTCATTGCCACATGCAGAAACTCACTGTCCAGCTCTGTTTTAAATCACTGTGGCCAGAAAGGCAGTCCCTTGGCCATGAAGTCCCACCCTGTTTAGCAACGAGGTCTCAGAGGAAGAATATTTTGGAAGCAGTATACACAGGTGGAGCTAAAAGTAAATGTTGTTTTGTAAATTCCGGCACCTCATTCTAGCCTCTCTAATTATCATTTTGATACTAATTAAATCATCCAGTATTTTTTATTTATTTATTTATTTTTTAGCATCTGTTACAGCAAAATTTTATCTATACAATTTTAAAGCATGTTTCCTGTAACTATTTTCTTTTCCAACTGAAAGGGATTCAGAGCTTAATAATGGAGCGAATTCTTCAGCAACACTAGAGATTTCTCTCTGTGTGGTCATGGACTAACTCATTCTGCTGCGATGACAGAATGTTGCGTTACCATCACATAGAAGCAGGTGAACACTTATTTTAGGTTAAGGATAGTAGTTCTTAGTCATCTGTATGATGACTAATATTCTGTGAGATGTTTTTAATATTTATAAGCCATTTCGATATCTGTTCTGAATTTTGTTTCAAATGATGTTTAAGTTTATCATTTGTCTCCATATATAGTATGCAGCTTTATAATTTTTAAAAATTATTAGTAGACTTGAAGTATGATAGGTTTAATATTTAAGTTAGGCTAGAAAAATACCAATGTTCTTTTTTATATATAATTTTTCTTAATTGATTTTAGACAGAAAGGATGGGAGAAGGAGAGAGAATTAGAAACCTCAATGAGAGAGAACATCATTGCTCCAATTCCCATATATGGTATATAGGAGAGTTGGCCGCCTCCTGCTTGTCCCCCACTGAAGATCAGGCCCACAACCTGGGCATGTGCCCTAACCAGGAAGCAAACTGGCGACCCCTTGGTGCATGGGTCAACGCTCAACCACTGAGCCACAGGGGCTGGGCACCATGTTTGTTCTTTACCACCATATGATGTCCAGGAATGTGCTTGCTTTTGACAACAACAAGCTGTCCAGTACCTTTCTAATTATCTACACATAACATTTTATAAATGGGTGTGCTTAACAAGTGTTACACAATCTAAAACTAAAATAGAAACCCATTTGCTTTGGAATCTGATTCATATTTCCCAATAATTGAATAGCTCTATTCGATTGCTCTACAGAAGAGTACACACGATTCCTTTAAACTCTAAAAATAGTTGCTATCATAAAAACATCTTCTGCCTCACTGTCTTAAAATGTTTGCTCGTATGAAAGAACTATATCCTAGTACTATATATGGGAATTGGAGCATAGAACTGTGTCTCAAATTGCTGGCCTTAGATCGACCCAATTCACTTTGTTAAGATTGATACTTTCACCACATCAAGTTGTACTCATACCACAGCCACAAACACCCTTGCCTCAAACATATCCATGTATTCGTTAGAAAGCAATTCTTATTAAGTAAATTCTAACTTTCTCCATGGCTAGAAAGAGAACACCTATGAACAATTCATTTTCAAGACCAACTGCAATACATGAAACCAACTAATTGTTTAATAGGAATGTTTTTACTTAATTGATTTTTTTAACCATATAGCTTTGAATGCATCCTTGAACTTGGGCAGTACTAACATGGCTACTTCATAAAAAAATATGTGCCTATGGGAAATGAAAGTATTTCTCCATTTATTTTGTACGTGTGGATATTTTACCACTTTTTCTAGTATGTAGAAAATGTATCTGGATATTTATTAAGACATAAGCTATATTACCTGCTTTGCTATATAAATTTGAAGACATGCGTTATGCTTGTCTTACTCATTTTTTATTTCTTGAATGCTACAGACATGAAAAACATTTACACAGTTGTTGAATTATTTCTCTCTGACTATATATTAAGATGTTCACTTTTTGTTTCTCATTAGCTGCTACCATACACAGGGATATGTGACCCCTTTGTTAAACAGCATCCATCATTTCTAGCTACCTCACCAGAAGCACAGAGAGAATAACATGATAATTTATATGCAAAGCACTGCAAACTTGCCTAGAGCAGTCAAACAAATACCAAATGTTTACTAGGAGGATACCATGTTACTGAATCTTGACAGAAAGCAGAATCATGGAAGGAGGCTGTGCCCACGGCCATGTGGCTATTGGAGCTTATGGAAATCTCCTTTGCACTTTCCTTGTGTACTTACGTTATACAAATGTAGGCTCTTGCAAAATACAGTAGCATTTTTGTAACTTTCCTGAATGTAGATATTTTGAATAAACAAATTCAGTGGAATTTTCCCATCATATAGCTGTTGTGGGTACAGTGGCTTCCTCAGAAGTGTTTTGTGTGTTTGTATGTGGACTTCAGCCTCTTTGGTGTCAGAAGCAAGTCTTTCAAGATGCAATAAAATACATTTCCAGGGGAAAATGACAAGAATGTGGGTTGAATTTCTCTTAGTGCAAGAATTTTTGAAAGATGCAAAACCTGACTATTCAGTCAGGGACACTGACCTCTTTTCCCTTAGATTATCAAATTAAAAAAAAAGAAAAAGAAAAGAACAACAACGAACCAAACAATAGCCATCCAATGTAAATTAATCAAAACGATACCTATTTTTTTGTCAGATCAACAAAAAATATATTTTAGGTGTGCTGCAGAATTTTTGTAATTAGTTTATGTGTGCCCTGAGATGAAAAGGGTTGAAAACAGCTGTTGTATAGAATTAAAGTGCTTTCTGATTTTTGAGCACAACTATTGAAAAAAATCAAACTACGTTAAGCTTGAGAATTAATAATAAAGAGGGAAAAGTCTATTGTGCTTAATGTAAAGCAGTGGTCACCGGTTTTACGTTTTTTGATGTGTGTGCAGGAAAGAAGTCAGCCTGTGTCTGATTCACTTTCCTAAGCCAAAATCATCAGTTCTTCATAGATCTAGTTTCTCAACACATTTTAAGTATACAATACTATATTATTAAGTAAAGTCACTGCTATTAAATCTCCACCATATATTTATCCTGCATAATTGAAACCTAATAACTTTGACTAATACCTTCCCAATTTCCCCAATACCGTAGTCTCTGGTGACCAGTATTCTACTCCCTGCTTCTCAGATTTCAACTTTTTAGTTTCTACACATAAGGGAGATCATGTAGTATTTGTCTTTCTATACCTGACTTATTTCACTTAGCACAATGTCTTCCAAGTTTGGAAATAGCAGGATTGTCTTATTTTTTATGGCTGAAATATATATTTATGTGTGTGTGTATAAACACACATAACATTTATTTATGTATGCATTGACAGTCACTGAGGATGTTTTTATATCTTAGCTATTATGAATAACATTGCAATGAACATAAGAATGCATGTATCCCTTTAAGATAATAATTTCATTGTCTTTGGATATATACATAGAAGTGGGATGGCTGGATTATATGATTGTTCTATTTTCAATTTTTAAATGCAATCTCCTTCATGTTTTTCATAATCACTGTACAATTTACATTATCATTGACAGTGTAAAAGGGTTCCCTTTTCTCCATATTTTACCAGTTGTAATCTTTGATCTTTTAAAAATAGTCATGCTAACAGGAGTAGAGGGATGTTTCATTGTGGTTTGATTTTCACTTCCCTGATGATCAATGACATTGTGTACCTTTAATGTATCTGTTGGCCATTTACATGTCTCGTTTTTTTGAGAAGCATCTATTCAAGTCTTTCTCATTTCATAATTAGGTTATTATTTTGTTATTGATTTTCATTTATATTGATATATTTTAGATATTAATTCCTTATCAGATGTATGCTTTATAAATCCCATTCCATAGGTTGGCTCTTCACTCTGTTGATAGTTTCCTTTGCTGTGCAGAAGTTTTTCAGTTTGATACAGTCCCTTTTGTCTATTTTTGCCTGTGTTTTTGGTTCCTATACAAAAATCATTGCCAAGAGCAATGCAGAGAAGTGTTTCTCTTACATTTTCTTATAGAGGTTTAATAGTTTTAAGTATTACTTTTAAATCCTTAACCCATTTTAAGTGATTTTTGTTTATTGTGTGATAGGTATCTGGTTTTATTCTTATTGATGTGGATATCTAGTTTTCACACCACCATTTATTGAGGAATACTATCCTTTCTCCCTGATGTGTTCTTGAAATTTGTTCAAAGGTCAGTTGGCCATAAACACATGCATTTACTTCTGGGAAGTCAATTATTTTCCATTAGCCTATATGTCTGTTTTGATATAAGTACCACACTCTTTTTCAGTCTTGCTGAATATTTTGAAATCTGCCAGTGTGGTGACTCTAGCTTTATTATTCTTGCTCTAAATTGCTTTGACTGTTTGGGATCTTTTGTGGTTTTATATGAATTTTAGAATTTTCTTTCCTACTTCTGTAAAAAATGCCATTGGAGTAACAATAGAGTTTGCACTGAATCTATAGATTGTTTGGGTAATGTGGACATTTTAATTACAGTAATCTTTCAATTCATGAACATAAGATACTTTTCCATTTATGTCTTCTTCATTTTCTTTCATCAATGTTCTATAGATTTTATTTACAAGTTTTTCACATCCTTGATTAAATTAATTCCTAAGTCATTAAGTATTTTGGTTGCTATGCACAGAGGATTGTGTTCTGTGCCTTCTTTCTCTGCTTCCTCCTTCTTTTCATAGTCTCCTTCTTCTCTTCCCTCCTTGTTTCAGTGGTTTGTGTCTGCTGGAGGACCGGACTTGAAAGACATGCTGAGCACATCGCCTGAACATAACTGGAGCATTTTTTCAGTTCAATTATTGTATTCTTCAGCTCCAGTACTTCTGTTTGCTCTCTTTGCTTCTCTCTCTTCAGTGATATTCTCATTTTGTTAATTTAATGTTTTCCTGATTTTGTATATCTGTCTGTATTCTCTCATAACTCACTGAGCCTCTTTTATTTTTTAAATAATTTTTTTCTTTATTTTTATTTTTATTTTTAGAGAGAGAGGAAGGGAGAAGGAAGAGAGATAGAAACATCAATGAGAGAGAATATCAATTGGCTGCCTCTAGCATGTCTCCCACAGGGGATCAGGCCCACAACCTGGGCATGTGCCCTGACTGGGAATCAAACAGTGACCTAGTGACCTATTGGTGCATGGGCCAATGCTCAACCACTGATCCATGCCGGCAGGGCTCAATGTTAATTTTTAATTAAGTTTATTGCGGTGGCATTGGTTAATAAAATTATAAAGATTCTCACTGAGCTACTTTAAAGTTACTATTCTGAAGTCTTGTTGGGCAATTTACAGATCTCTAGTTCTTTCAGGTTGATTACTGCGTATTTATATTCTTCCTTGGATTGCATCATCGTTTCCAGATTCTTCACGTTCCTTGTAGGCTTGCTATGTTGTCTGCACATTTTAAGTTGGTAGACTTTTATTCTGTGCCTTTTCATAATCTTGCAGATCAGTGGTGGCTGCAAGAGGACACCCTCCTGTTTCCAATATCCCTAGCTGTCCCCAAAGCCCAGACTCCATAGGTCGCTCAGTGCTCAGTGTGAGGGGAGATAGACACGATTCCCCAGAGGGCATTCACTCTGAGAGGCTGGAGATAAGACACCTGTCACTTCCTCCCTCCTCTCTTAGAGGAAGAAGCCTCAGCTGTGTGCCTTTCCCAATCTCACAGAGCAGCACTGGTGCAAGTGGATGTCCTCCCCTTTCCTTTGTCCCATAGCCCCAGGGGAGTGGGCTTTGCAGATTGTTCTCATGGTGAAATAAAACCCAGCTCACTTAGTACACGGTGAGATAAAAACCAGCCTGACACGGGGTGTCCTGGGGGGCCGGGAGGCCAGGCAGCCAGAGGCACACGCCAATCTCACTTTCTCCACGATGGGAGATGCCATGGACTGAGGCAAACTTTTTGGTTGTGCAAAGCTGGTTTGAGGGAGTGACTGACAGGAGCATCATAAAATGACTCTTCGTACCCATATAAATGTGCATCTTCTCAATGCAGGCTCCTTCTGGAGTATTTTGACTTATCTCCATTCTGGATTTGTCTTCAAGGTATTTTGTTACCAAAATTGTTGTTATATTGGCGAATCTGTGCAGGAAGAAGAGGTCGGGCTTCCACTCGACCATCTTGCTGATGGCACTGCTTTCAATTAGGTGTCATTTCAAATGTGCAGTGTGGTTTGGGTGCGCTGTAAAACACATCTTTCAGTATTTTTTTCACTGTTTTCCTTAACTTTCTAAATTAGCTTTGAGACCATTCGCTATTATTTTCATTTGTTTTTAATACCGGTCATAGTCTAGGAATGCACTCTCTTTTTTCCACTTCAAGATTTCCCAGGCAGTCAAAGGTAGACGTGAAGTTAAATGGTTAATCACTTAGGTGTCTCTTTCCTTTGCAGAAGCAAAGAACCCAGGCAATCACTGGGTGAAGATACTTGTCATTATTTGAGGCCCATGCAGATTTGTAGATTTTCTCTATGGAATAAAGCACCTTGAATTGACTTTATTAGTCCTGCCTTAGATGATTGCCTTATTCAGACAGGGTACAGTGACCTCATTTATGGAGATTCTAGAAATCTACATAAAATGTTATAACCGGAGCTATATAAGAATCCAGGACCTTATACATGTATTAAAAATTCACTCCCTTACATTCAATGCAATGAACTATTGTTAACATTAACTTGATGTATGACTAAAATTAAAAAACATGACTTTTGGTACACTTAAATTTTCAACTTCTGCCGTATGCAATAAAAAATCACATCAAAGTTATTAATTTGTGGTAAAGATATTTGGGACCTTTAAGGACATCCAGATTTATCTGGTCCTGAGACAGTTCAACAAATGCAAAAAATTACATAAGATATTACATAAGATAATAAGAATAGATGGATACTATGTTTTAAATACCTAGAGGTAAAGCCAAGTCTAGAATCATGCTTAAAATTTGAAATAATTAAAATACTACTTACATAAGAAAAAGTGAGGCAAAAATGCCCATCGTTTTCATTCATAATTAGGGTGTTCTAGAAAGACTAGCAAATATAAGGGTAAAGTAGAAAACTCGACAATGGTAAAGTAGAAAACAAATTTATCATTGTTTACAAAAAATAACATTGTATATACTGGAATATCAAAGATACATGCTACTAAAATATATAAACCTTATTGAATTATAAAACACCAATTGAATGTCTTAAGAAAAATTCTGAAAACACAATTAAAGAATACATCCTACTAATTAGCAATAAAATATGAACTATTGGAAAACTCTGCTTATAAAAAAAATGGTCTTTAAGTCGAGGCCAAATGTGCTTCTGAAATATGTGCAAAATATTTTTTGAAGACATTCAAATTTTAAATGATTCAGTTTTCCTTCTTTCTTTCTTTCTTTCTTTCTTTCTTTCTTTCTTTCTTTCTTTCTTTCTTTCTTTCTTTCTTTCTTCCTTCCTTCCTTCCTTCCTTCCTTCCTTCCTTCCTTCCTTCCTTCCTTCCTTCTTTCCTTCTTTCTTTCTTTCCTTCTTTCTTTCTTCTTTCTTTTTCTTTTTCTTAACTGGATTTGCATTATATAAAAGCAAATGTGGCCCAGCCAGTGTGGCTCAGTGGTTGAGCATTGACCCATGCATTAAGAGGTTACCGGCTCGATTCCCTGTAAGGGCACAAGCCCAGCTTGTGGGCCAAATCCCCAGTGGGGGGCATGCAGGAGGTGGCCAGTCAATGTTCTCTCTCATTGATGTTTCTATCCCTCTCTCCCTCTTCATCCTTCTCTCTCTAAAATCAAGAAAAAAAAATGTTTAAAGCAAATGTGTAGTGCACTTCTAGGAAGTAGACAGGTCACGAAGGTAATGTTGTTTACATTATCTTCCCTTAAGGCTGGATATTATTATTTTAGACCATGCCTTTCTTCTGCTTTTCTAATCTGCATTGAATTTATTGTAATATAGTTTAGAGATCCCTGAAAATCACCTTAAATGTATTTCGGAACAGACAGTATGTAAATAAGCAATCATAAAGTAGGAAACAGAAATACTGAACATGGCTTATTAATAAAAATAGTATTCTTTTTTTATATCTAGATAATTATGGGCACTAGAAGCTTTTAGGGATTGTATATAATACAATCTCTACATCAATCCCAGTCTTTCCCTGAAAAGCGCAAACAAGAGGCAGTCCTAGAAATTGGGTCCCTTGACATTTGCCCAGCCACTGCGCCTTTGCCATTATGTCAGTTACCTCTCTGCATGTAAACCTGACTCATGGTCAGAGCTCATCCTCAAATTCAAAACTGTCCTTCTAATATTAAAGACTTTCCTTTCTCTCTGTTGTTTTTTTTTTTCTTTCTGCCGATAAAAATCATCACTATAAATACATGTAATAAATAAAACAGATATATTAAATGCACACTACAGTTCAGATTCTAAATACATTTCTGTATTGACTAATTTAGTTGTCAAAGCAGTATATTAAAGTCCATAAAGTGAATGCTGTTTTTCTCTTTTATCATTTTAATGAGGAATTCCACGCATAGAGAGAACAAGTAAGCTCTCAAATCAGTAGATCAGTGATGGAGCAGGATTTAACCAAAGTCTAGTACTAAAACTTACAATTCTAACCACTATTTTATACCACCTAATCAAGGATAAAAAGAAGAAATGACTATGAGAAGGTAAGATATTTTATTATCCTCACTCGAGGACTTTTTTTTTTTTTTTTTGCATTTATCTTTAGATAGAGCAGAAGGGAAAGAGGGAGGAAGAGAGAGAAACATTGATGTGAGAGAGACACATCAACTGGCTGCCACCCACACAACCCCAACTGAGGCTGGGGATAAACTGCAACCAAGGTACGTGCCCTTAGTGGGAACCAAACCCATGTCTCTCTGGATCACGAGCTGACACTTTAAATGCTGAGCCAAACTGGCCAGGGCGAAGGTAGGATATTTTAAATGAGTATATAAATTAAATGATGTAATATATATTATATGGTATAGGTTTATTACCTTACAAATACATAAAATTATTTAGCATGCTCTAAAAGTACTAATTAATAGATATGACATTATAAAGAAATAATACTATTTCTTATTTGTTAAGCTTTTATGTGCTCCAATAATTTTCTAGATCATTAAGATTAATATATGTAGTGACAGAATGAATGGTCATAAATCATGAATTTTCTCATCTTCATATTTACAACTGAGAAAATTGAGGTAAAGACAGTCAAATGGCATTTTTATTTCCCCTAAGAGATGTTTATATGGATAATCTTTTACAAACTTGGCACCTCTTAACTAAAAGCACCCCACTTATTTTTTTCCCCTCTTTGAAAATTGTTATTAAACACTAAATGGCTTCCAGCGAAAGCCATTTTATATAAAGAACACAATTATAATGGATTGTCATCTCTGCCTGTCATCATGTCCAGAGAGAGGTCCTACAGGCAATCACAGCAACCCTCCCTCCTCACACTGGACATAAATGGAAACAATTATGTCCAACAATCTCAAAATGCAGAGTCCTAAATGGGATCTTAGTATGTGATACACAGGGGTGGGCAAAAGTAGGTTTACAGTTGTCAATACACTAAGCACACTTTATTCTTGCATTATTATTTATTAACTATTGTATTATTTACTTTTATTACAACTGAAAACCTACTTTTGTCTATGTCTATATATACATCACACATACTAAAGGCTTAAATCTATGTTGTGATGGCTATTTTTGTTTAAATTATAAATGACTCTTACTAAGACAATTTAAAGTAACCCAGTCAAGGAAGTCTTCTCTGATTTAACACATGCCCGAGACACAGACACACAATGACACAATTACTGTATAACTAAGTCAAGTTTCTAAAACTCAAAATGACACCTTATAAGTAAATAGGTACCATGAAAGTAACTCACGACATAATGAATGATGAGTAAATTAATTCTCAAATTTGGGCCTTATTCATTCTATTTACTTATAAAACTTGGAACATGAACTGGCTGCTACTTAAGGAGCACTGTATTTTGTAATTTTATGATTCGGCAGATGGAAGTCATTTGTTCTCTTCAGAAGTTTATTTTAACTCCCAATTTATTATCCCTGACATGGTCCATCAAAGCTGTTGGTGCCCAAAACCACACAGAGAACCACCCAAACGTAAACACTGCACAGGTGTTATTTTAGTTCTGTTGTCACAAAATCTGAATTAATGAATTTCCATAAGTCCTGTGAAATAAGTTACCCAGAGAAATTCCAATACTGTGTAATCTCACATATATGTGAAATCTAAGAACAAACAAACAAAAAAACCACCCAACTCATAGAAAAAGAAATGAGATTTGTTGTTATCAGATATAAGGGATTGGTGGAGAGGGAATTGAAAGAAGGTGGTCAAAAGGTACAAACTTCCACTTACAAGATAAATAAGTGCTAGGGAGGTAACGTACAACATGATGACTATAGTTAATGTTGCTCTGTGACATAGGAAAGTTAAGAGAATAATTCTAAAACTTTTCATCACAAAGAAATATTTTTCTCTTTTTATTGTATCTGTATGAGATGATAGATGTTAATCAAATCAACTGTAGCAGTCTTTTCAAAATATATGTAAAGCAAACCAAAAAAGAATTATATTTACAATATTTAACAGTTTGTCAAAAATAAGCACATGTGTGTCACACCGAAGCATATTAACGCTGGAGCGGAGTCCATTGAATTAGTGTCTACTCTACTGGTTGTCAGATTATGGGGCATTATCTTGGCGGGAGAACTGGGGCAGCACCAGGGTGGGGGAGCGCTTGAACATGACATATTTATCAACTCGTATAGAAGCATTTGAATATGTAAACAACATGTAAGGCTGTATTGGTCAGCCTTGGACATTAGAAAGTTGAAATTATTAATACTTTGCAGTCTGTTGTGTGGGTTTTGCACAAACTGCAAAGATTTAAAGTCCAGTTAATTCAGCTATGGTAATGTAGAAAGAACCGAGGGGTCTTCAAGTCCCAGAACACTCTTCAGGAGATAGAGGAAAGTAAAAAGAAGGTATTTTGATAATATTTCTGTTACCACAAAGATCTCATGTGTGATTAAATTTGAAGTTATGTTTGGTAACTTCTCTTTCCTTTTACACATTAGAAACAAATAATCTTCCTGAATTAAAAAATACTGACTGAAAATTTACTTTTTCAACAATAAACCCCATGACAGTATGAAAGGTGCTTTTTCATGCTATTTAAAAGAATTTTTTTCTTTACTGGTTTTAGAGAGAGAGGAAGGGAAAGGAAGAGAGAAACGGAAACATTGATGAGAGAGAACATCGATTGGCCACCTCCTACATGCCCTCCATTAGGGATCAGGTTCACAACCTGGGCATGTGCCCCAACCAGGAATTGAACCAGTGACCTCTTGGTGCATGGGTAGACGCTCAACCACTGAGCCACACCGGCCTGGCCACTCTTCCACTATTTTTAGGAGCAGCGCTTCTCAAATAATTTTTCAAATTTTCTTAACATTTTAATTTCAAAGGCCTCTTTATAATTTTCAAAGATCCTCACACAACTTACTAGCATTCTTGAATGTTTGCATATGTATATATGTTTATGTACATGAAAGTGTGTTATTATGTATGCATACATAATGCATATAATGTATACACATGTATTATACATATGTAGAATGTATTACATACATACACAAACATATATAAATACACACAGACATGTACATGCACACACATATATATCAGGTATTGATTACTGATATAGTTATTTTAAGGTTTTATTTCAGTTCTTCTTATAAATCCCATGTGAGCCTGGCCTGTGTGGCTCAGTGGGTTGAGCATTGTCCCACGGACTGAGAGGTTCATGTTCAATTCCCAGTCAGGGTACATGCCCAGGTTATGGGTTTGATTCACAGTAGGGGGAATGCAGGAGAGAGCGATCTATGTATCTCTCTCACATCAATATTTCTATCTCTCTTTAGAAAAAAATGAAAAAAAAAAACATTTATTAAAAAAATTAAAAATAAATAAATAAAATAAAAGTGTGAGTTAAATCATAATTTATTCATTTGACATGTAACAGCACAACGTTTAGTGATATCTTGCTCTTTCATTACCAACACCTAGTGGGAAAGCAGATGTTAATTAATTTTTATGTAGAAAATACTCATTCCACTCTACATAACTTTATTCCCCAAATCCCTATGTGGCAAGTACAATCAAGGTTCTTAGCATCACTTCACAGATACACATAAATATTAAGTGTCCTATAGTCTAACACCAAGTCCGAGGTTTGAAACTACACAGAGACTGTCAAGTTTCCAAAATCAATGTCTACCATTACTTCACTCAATTACTATGTGCATACAAATGCAATTTCCCATAAGCTATGTTGAATGCGTAGATCATTCCTATGACCAAATACAGAGACACGTTCTGGAACACCTGTCATGGGTTTAAAATTCAGGTTTGATTTAAATTTGTTTGCTCTCATTTTATCAGTTTAAATGGGACATTCTTAACTCCTAGGTAATTCTGGATGGGTAAGAAGAGAAAAATTATCTTTTAAAAGCTATTTTATAATGGGAAAAAATGGGCCTCATGTATAGAAACCAAAATTCAGCAAACCCCTTATTTATCATTTCAGTAACAGTTAACAACAATGAAGTATTCATGAGCACACCCTCTTATGCCCATTGCATTTGTGAGGAATTCAAATGGAAAGTGCTCTGGGTATCCTCTGGGAGTCTGAGGAAGAAGTCTAACTTTGTGAGCAGAAAGGTACTCTTTCAACCACAGATAGAAGTGGAACTTCTATAGGATGGGTTAGAGAATGCTTCAGTTGGCCAGAATAAGGGAAAAGGAGGGTTCCCATTAGTTTAATTCCCGAGAGAACTATGAGTTCTTAGAAAAATATGTTATTGGCATAACCTTTCTTGAAAGCTTTCTAAATTGTTTGACTTGACTTTATGATTGTAGGTCAGTTAGCATAACTAATGTGAAAACTTTTGAAAATGAGGATCGGATTTCCAAGATACACATTTGACTGTCTCCACTGGAGTCAGAGCCATGTCTGAAACACAAATCTACTCGGCGAGCTTGAGAGGGGTTACTTACCCCACATTTTCCCAGCATATTAAAAACAAAACAAAATGAAACAAAACACATTGAACCAGACATAGGGTCTTTCTACAACTAACACATATAACTTTCCTATTTTCTTCATTAAGGTGTCTAAAAAAAAGAAAAAGTGAATTTGAGAACTATTAAGAAGAACAAATAACATCATAACAGGTATTGTTTATTTTTTCTAAAAACCTAGGCTGAGAAACTATCATAACCCAATGGATAGTTTAATCTGTCAGCTCTGTTCTATCTATAAGGGTAAAATAATCACAACTAAATTTTTACTACAGTTCTTAAAGAAATTATTAAGAATAGCAAACTAGTAAGGAGAATGTAAAGAAGATTATTTTTTTTATTTTCAAATCCCATAATACCCCCAGCTGTATTATAGGGAAAGTAAAATCAAAGGATCTGATGTGCAATAGCTGGTAATACATGGATATTTTCAGAATACTAATAGACTCATTTGGATAAAAGTAATAACAGCATTTTCTGTGATGATCTTTAATATAAGAAAATCGCATTACAGCAAATTTGAAAACTGTTCTTTAGAAAGAATAATATATGTAAAGAAACTCATTATTCAGCTGCTTAATTCTATTATAAGGTTTTTTTTAAAAAACAAGATTATGTTTTGTAATTTGTTTTTAATATATATGCACATACATGTATAATTTTGGTGTCGATTTATATGTGCTAAAATATTTCTTAACAGGATTACTTTGGCTTTTATGTCTGATCCTAAAATTTTACGTACTCTGTTCCTTGTTTCTTGGAAGAATTAAGCGATTTGTGAATTTAAGGCAATGACAATGCTCCCTCTCAGGTACCTGAAGGAAGATGATGTGGAAATGGTTACTTGGTTTTTTTGTTTGTTTGTTTTGTTTTTTTAAGTGTTACTAGTGTCAATCTTAAAGGAAGAAAGAAATAAAATTAAAAATTAGAATTAAAAAAAGAAAATGGGAAAAGATTTGATGATATTATTCAAGCCAAACATTGGAATATCTTTTACCTGGGCTCCCCCTTGATAGAAAACTTATTTTCAGAGAAAAGTGATTTGCCCAAACTCCAACCAACTATTAATAACAGACCAGAGACCCAAACAAAACCAAGTTCCTTGGACTCCTGTATACATCCTCACTCTGTTATATCATAAAAGTTCCTAAAGTAAATTTTTAATTTAAATTGCATACAGCCATTTTTTAAACTGTGGTAGATTGCCTTGTAAGAAACAACATTAGTAATGTGTTTTTTCATTAATGCCTAATCTTCTGCTTTGAGTCACTCTTATATACAAGTAAAATATGTTAATTTCTATATAATATAATTTACAAGCAATCCAAGGCCCCCTTATCAAGTATTCTTCCATCTATAACTTACAATAAAACCTGATCTTACCACTCATGTTTTCAACACTAACATTGTATAAAAGTAATAATTTATATGGGTAAGGAATTAATTTATGAATAACATTGATGGAGATGATTATCAGAATGATTAGCCTCAGAGAGCAGAGCTTTGGGTAATGATACAAAGGGAAGATTAGTTATTCCTGAGAATACCTCTGGAAAATGCATGGCATACAAGATTCTATCGGGCATCTCATATTAATAGTATAAGAAATTTCAGAATTCTTTTCCATTAGTCTATTATTGGTGCTCAAATTTTAATATTTAAATTTTAATTAATTTTAGAGAAACAAAGATATTTTTCTGTGGGCTTTCTTTACAAATTAACAGGGAGCATTACACAGACCTACAAATGAAACTGAACAAGAACTGAAATATAATTCTGAATCTGCTAATACACTAAATATTTTCAAGTTGCCGGAATTTTTTAAAAGCAGTTTTCTATTCTATAAAATAAAAAATAATAATAATACATAAGTTACCCAGCCATTATTAAGAGTAAATGTCATAATATATGTAAATTCTCTAATAATCATAACACTACCAGACAATGTATGTGGATTCCCTCCAGTCTTTTTCAGATAGGTACTATAATTATTTATTTTTACAAATCAGTAAAATAAAGGTAAGTAACATTTTCAGGTGACATACAAATAAGTGACAAACCCTAGATTCATTTGACTTTTATGTTTTGATGGAATTTATCTCTATCATTTTCCTTCTCCCAGAATTTGATGGGTAATTTCATGTGTCAACTTGAGTGGGCGTGTCTGTGAGGGTGTCTGAGGAAGAGCCCAGCCTTAGAATCAGCAGACTGAACAAAGAAGCCTACTCTCAAGACGAGGATGAGCATCATCCAGTCCTATGAGGGTCTGAATAGGGAAGGAAAAGGTGGAGGAAGGGCACGTTCTCTTGCTCTGCCTCAGCAGAGATCCATGTCCTGCCCTTGAACCTTGATACTCCTAGGTTTTATGCTTTCAGCATCAGGCAGGGACTTCCCATTTAGATTCAATTATATCACCAGCTTCCCTCATTCCCCAGCTTGCAGACGGCACATCACGGAACTTCTTGGCATCCATAACCATATGAGCAAATACCCATGAAAAAATATCCTCGCCGCCCAGCTGGTGTAGCTCACTGGTTGAGGGTTGATCCACATACCAGGAGGTTGCAGGTTTGATTCCTGGTCAGAGCACATGCCCAGGTTGTGGGTCTGATCCCCAGTGGGAGTCATGTAGGAGGCAGCCACTCAATATTCTCTCTCATTGATATTTTTATCTATTTCTCTCTCTCTCTCTAAAACCAATAAAGAAAAAATATTTAAAAGAATATCCTCACCAATTGGTAGTTACAGAATAGTCAAGGGATGGAAAGTACAGCATGGGGAATACAGTGGACAGTGTTGTAATAACTCTGTACAGTGTCAGATGGGTGATGAATTTATCAAGGTGATGACGTAGTAGGTTGTGTGACATCAGTGATTTGTAAACCTGAAAATCATATAATATTTCATGTCAACTACAATTGAAAAATAAAAAATATATTAATAAAAATATCTCATATATCTATATCTATATTGGAATTGATGTGTACATTAGATATGGATATGGGTAAGGATATATAGATAAATCCTGTTTCTCTGGAGCACCCTGACCTATATACAAACCCTGACAAAACATTAAGAACAAAGAAGAAAGATGGGGAGGTCTGAATCATTCTTTGAACCAGAAATCCCTTCAACTGAAAGCAGAAAATCTAGTAAAGAATTCATTGCCCTGGCATAAATGAGAATCCTCAGAAGTATTAAATGGAGAAAGGGGCTTATTCTTAGTGACTAGAAAGAACAATTTAGCAATGTTCAAACTTTGCACAAAGCAATCTTTTTTTTTTTTTTTTTTTAATCAGTTTTTAACCTTTTTAAAAATCTGGATATAATTCAAACAAACATCTAGGCTTCAGAACAACAGACTTTTGAAATCTGAAGAGACACATAAACCTTAAGCAGGCTTTAAAAAGGAACAGGTCCGAGAGAAGAGCCTGTGCTAGGTTTGGGATGACTACAGAAATGTAAACAATAGATATACAGAACAAAAGGCGGAACAAATACAAACCCAGCCTGATCACATAAATATTTCTCTTCAAGCTTGGATATGAAAATGAGAAGTGCACAAGACAAATAGAGAATCACATATTGTAGGAGAAAGACAAAAGAGTTGCATAAATATCTGAGTCCTGACTAGAAAGCTTAAAACAAGGATTAGATAAGCCTTATAAAAAATACTCAGCGGTGAGGAGAAAAAATGGCGGTGGAGTGAATGGAAGTTGCACAGACGATCTCTCAGGACTAAATTGGAAGTACAACAAAAGTAAAGACAAATCGTCAGGAAGGGGCAACCAAAAGGCAGCTTGGAGGACCACATAACCAGGGACACTGATTCAATCCTGGGAGGCTTGTGAGGATGCAAGAAGGGGCCGGGAGCCCACGATCCGCAGCGGCCTGGGTTGGGACCTGCTGTGGCCTCTGCTGGGACCAGCAGACTTGGCTGGAAGCTGCACCCTTGGCTGGGTCCTGTGGCCTCAGTGGGAACCAGCAGCTGCCTCTGCTGGGACCTGCGGCCACCTCTGCTGGCTGCTACACCCTCGGCTGGGAGCTGCTGCAGCCTGGCCTCCCTTAGCTGGGAGCAGCGCCCTCGGGTTAAAGTCACAGGCGGCTCCATTGCGCAGAGCCCGGACAGAGGCTAAATTGGCAGCAGCCACTCACCTTGGGCTCTGACAGAGGGAGGGAAGACAGGACTGGAACTCTGAGGGGACACTCGGGATTTGGAGGGTGCTCAGAGCTTTTGCAGCCACGCAGGACTGTGGTCATCTTAAGCCTTCCCAGGGCCCTGGGGAGAGGTGGTGGGCCCTCCCTCGAAGATTCAACACCACCCGGTGGCCATTGAAATGCTAATTGAAGCACATTAACAACCAGCATCTGCCCCACCCTCCTGAAATCCTCTTACACTGTGAGCCTGAGACAGTTTTTTAGTTAATGCAGAAACCAAGGTTCTTCAGGTGACCTCTAATAGCCTCCAGGCAAAAAAGCTAGAGGATAGCTAACATTCCCTGGGCAACCAACTCTAACCAGGAAAGTTAAGACTTGACAGTGGTGTTTAAAGAGGGCTCTCCCTGCTTCATCCAAACCCAGGCAAAGAGCTACAAACAGCAGAACACAAACACTCACAGGGAAAATTTGGCATGCTCCAAAGTCCACTGTAATAGCCAAAATGGTGAAAAACAGAAACAAAAGCCAAATGGAAGAACAAGAGACAACTACGGTAGATGAGATAAATGAGGTGCAGTTAAGCAAGTTAACAGAATTAAAATCAGAGCCATGATCTTGAGGAAGCTCAACAGCATGTGTAAGGACATGAGCACCATGAGTAAAGACATAGAAGTGTTGAAAATGAAGCAGTTGGGATTTAAAAACCACCAAGAAGAAATGAAGAATGACATATCAGAAATAAAGAACACATTGGAAAGTCTAAATAGCAGAGTAGAGGAGGCTGAGGACCGGATCAGTGAATTAACAGACAGGGTAGAAAAAAATCAACCAATCAGAAAACCAAAAGGAAAAAATAATTAAAAACCAGGAAAAAAGCTTAAGAGAACTGTGGGACAACTAGAAACATAATAACATTTGCATCATAGGAGTCCGCAAATAAGAAGAAAATGAGCAAGAGTTAGAGAATATATTTGAAGAAATAGTGACAGAAAATTTCCCTAATTTGGTGAAGGAAGAAGGCATTCAAGTTCAAGAAGCACAGAGAGTCCCAAGTAAGAAGAACCCAAACAGGCCCACACCAAGACACATAGTAATCAAAGTGCAAAAAATTAAATCAAAGAGAGAATCCTAAAAGCAGCAAGAGATAAGCAACAGGCTACCTACAAAGGAAACCACGTAAGGCTTTCAACTGACTTCTCAATAGAAACACTACAGGCCAGATGGAAATGACATGAGGTAATCTAGGTCATGAAAAACAAGAATCTGAATCCAAGAAGACTCTACCCAGCAAGGCTATCATTCAAAATAGAATGTCAAATAAAGAGCTTCTCGGACAAAAAAAGGCTAAGGGAATACATTAGCACCAAACCAACACTGCAGGAAATGTTAAAAGGACGGCTCTAATTATCAGGAGAAATAGGAAGAAAAATGTAACCACAGTAAACAAAAATTGCAATAAATAAATACATATCAATAATCACCTTAAATGTAAATGGATTAAATGCTCCCATAAAAAGACACAGAGTAGCTGATTAGATAAGAAAGCATGACTCATCTATATGTTGTTTACAACAGACCCACCTCACAACAAAAGAGTCACATAGGTTGAAAGTAAAGGGATAAAAAAAAATCTTCCAAGCAAACGGAAAGGAAAAAAGAGCTGGGGTAGCAATACTCATATCTCATAAAATAGATTTCAAAATAAAGGCCATAACTAGAGAAAAAGAAGGCCACTACATAATATTGAAAGGATCTATCCAACAGGAAGATATAACCTTAATAAATATATATGACCCAATATAAGAGCACCAAAATATATTAGAAAACTTCTGGAGGACTTCAAAGGAGAAATTGATAGCAATACAATCATAGCAGGGGACTCCAACACCCCACTGACATCATTGGGTAGATCCTCTAGACAAAAAATTAGCAAGGAAAGAGAGACTCTAAATGAAGCACTAGACCAAATGGATTTAATAGATATCTACAAAGAATTACACCCCCAAACTACAGAATTCACATTCTTCTGAAGTGCACATGGGACATTCTCAAAAATAGACCACATGTTAGGGCACAAACTAAGTCTCTACAAGTTCAAGAAGACTGAAATCATATGAAGCATCATCTCAGATCATAATGGCATGAAATTAGAAATCAATTGCAAGAAGAACATACAAAGACATTTGAACACATGGAAGCTAAATAGCATGTTATTAAACAATGAATGGGTTACTGAGGAGATCAAGGAAGAAATTAAAAACTTCCTGGAAACCAATGAAAATGAACACACAACACCACAAAATCTATGGGATGCAGCGAAAGCAGTTCTGAGAGGGAAGTTCCTAGCACTACAGGCCTACCTCAAAAAACAAGAAAAATCTCTAATAGACTATCTAACCTCACAACTTAAAGAACTAGAGAGCAAACAGAAAGAAAACCCCAGAGCAAGTAGAAGGAAGGAAATAGTAAAGATAAGAGCAGAAATAAATGACATAGAGTCCAAAAATACAATTCAAAATATCAATGAAAAAATGAGATGTTTTTTGAAAAGATTAACAAGATTGATGGACCCTTAGCTAGACTCACCAAGAAACAAAGAGAACCCAAATACACAAAATCAGAAATGAAAGAGGAGAAGTAACAACTGACACCACAGAAATACAAAAGATCATTAACAACTACTATGAACAATTATATGGCAACAAATTGGACAATCTAAGCGAAATGGACAACTTTCTAGAAACACATAGCCTCACAAAACTGGACCATGAAGAGATAGAAACTTGAACAGACCAATAACAAAAAAGGAAATTGAAGATATAATCAAGACTCTCTCAGCAAACAAAAGCCCAGGCCCGGAAGGCTTCACGGGGGAGTTTTACCAAACATTCAAAGAAGAACTTACACCCATTCACCTCAAACTATTTCAAAAAATTTAACAAGAAGGAAGACTTCCAAACTCGTTTTATGAAACCAGCAGAATTCTAATTCCAAAACCAGAAAAAGACACTACAAAGAAAGAAATCTACAGGCCAATATCCCTGATGAACATAGACACCAAAATCCTGAACAAAATACTACAAATCAGATCCAGCAATGCACCAAAAAAATTATCCACCATGACCAAGTGGGATTCATCCCAGAGATGCAAGGCTGGTACAATATTCGCAAATCAATAAACGTGATACACCACATAAATAAAATGAATAAAAAAACACATGATCATATCAATAGATGCTGAAAAAGCCTTCAACAAAATCCAGCACCCATTTCTGATAAAAACACTCAGCAATGTGGGAATAGAGGGATCATATCTAGACATAATAAAGGCCAAATATGAAAGACCTACAGCCAACATCATACTCAATCGGCAAAAACTAAAAGCATTTTCCTTAAGAACAGGAACAAGGCCAGGATGCCCACTTTGCCACTCTTATTTAACATAGTACTGGAAGTCTTAGCCACAGCAATCAGACAGGAAGAAAAAATAAAAGGGATTCAAATTGGAAAGGAGGAAGTGAAATTGTCATTATTTGGAGATGGCATGATACTATACGTTGAAATCCCAAAGACTCCATCAAAAATTTACTAGACTTAATACGTAAATGAATTTGGCAAAGTATCAGGATACACAATTAACGTCAAGAAATCGATGGCATTCTTCTACGCCAATGATGAACTCACAGAAAGAGAAACTAGGAAAACAATTCCATTTACCATTGCAGCAAAAAATTAAGATACCTAGGAATAAACTTAGGCAAAGAAATAAAGGACCTATTCACAGAAAACTACAGGTCATTAAAAAGAAATAGAGGAAGATATAAAAAATTGGAAGCACATACCCTGTTCATGGATTGGAAGAATTAACATTGTTAAAATGTCCATATTACCCAAAGCTATCTATAGATTCAATGCAATCCCCATCAAAATACCAATGGCATACTTCACAGTATTAGATCAAGTACTTCAAAAGTTCATATGGAACCAAAAGAGACCTGGAATAGCCACAGCAATCTTGAAAGAGACGAACAAAGTTGGAGGGATCACATTACCAGATTTCTGGTTATACTACAAAGCCACTGTAATCAAAACAGCCGGGTACTGGCACAAGAACAGGCATATAGACCAGTGGAACAGAACAGAGAACCCTGAAATGGACCCAAGGTAATATGCTCAATCAATATTTGACAAAGGTGGCAAGAGCATACAGTGGTGTAAGGACAGCCTCTCTAATAAATGGTGTTGGGAAAATTGGACAGCTATATGCAGAAAAATGAAACTAGACCATCAACTTACACCCTACACAAGAATAAACTCAAAATGGATAAAAGTCTTAAATGTGACTCATGAATCCATAAAAATCCTAGAAGAAACTGTAGGCAACAAAATTTCAGACATCATACGCAGCAGAATTTTCATTCATACATCACCTAAGACAATAGAAACAAAAGAGAAAATGAACACATGGGACTATATCAAACTCTAAAGCTTCTGCACTGTGAAAAATACAATCATCAAAACGGAAAGGCTACCCACTATATGGGAGAGCATAATTTCCACTGATATATCAGATAAGGGGTTAATTTCCAATATACATAGAGTGCTCATACAACTCCATAAAAGGAAGACAAAGAACCCAATTAAAAAATGGGCAGAGGAACTAAATAGACACCTCTCCAAACAGGACATACAAATTTCCAAGAGACATATGAAGAAATGCTCATCATCACTAATCATCAGAGAGTTTCAAATTAAAACAACAATGAGGTATCACCTCACACCTGTCAGAATGGCCGCCATCAATAAATCATCAAACAAGTGTTGGCGAGGGTATGGAGAAAAAGGGGCTCTAGTACACTGCTGGTGGGAATGCAGGCTGGTGCAGCCACTATGGAAAACAATATGGTGTTACCTCAAAAAATTAAAAATTGAACTTCCATTTGACCCAGTGATCCCACTTCTAGGAATATACCCTAAGAAGCCTGAAACACCAATTGGAAAGAATATATGTACCCCCATGTTTGTAGCAGCACTATTTACAATAGCTAAGATCTGGAAACAGCCCAAGTGTCCATCAATAGATGAATGGATAAAAAAGCTGTGGTACATATACACAATGGAGTACTACGTAGCTGTAATAAAGAAAGATCTCTTATCCTTTGAGACTACATGGAGGGACCTGGAAAGTATCATCCTAAGTAAAACAAGCCAAACAGAGAAAGACAAGTATCATACTTATTTGTGGAATATAATGAACATAACAGTCTGAGGAATGGGGTAATCCCTGAGACGTGGAAGCGGGGTACAGACTGACAATCCCCAGAAGAGGGGATGGTGGGGGGCAGATAAACCACAGAACTTATATGCATGTATGCATGAACAATGGACACGGACAACAAAGCTGGGGACAGGGTAAGGAGGGCGGCGGAGGGAGGAATCAGTGAGGGGAAAAGAAGAAACATTTGTAACAAAAATTAATAAAAGAGACAAAAATAAATAATACTCAGGGGAACAAAGGGGGCCATTAAAAGAAGGCAAATTCATAAAAGTGAGAACATTATTTGGAGAAAATTGTATATTAGCATACTCCAAATATTCATTTTTAAAATATTGAGTGATTTGGGGACAAGAGATAAACAAATGTAAGACACTTGGAAAGGGATTAGTAATCAGTGAAAAGCTACTCTACAGATGTTTTATATTATATATATATACTTAATATACAGGAGTTGACAAAAGTAGGTTTACTGTTGTATGTGAAACAGTTTATTCTGCTTTTGTTATTTATTAATTATTGTATTATTTTCTATACGAACACTGTAAACTTATTTTTGCCAACTCCTGTATATGTGTGTATAAATAATTATTGTATGTGTAAGTATACTGACATGTGTGTGTGTGTGTGTGTGTATCTCACAACAACACTCTTGGAGGCTATCACTATTTTTATTTAGGAAGCAGGGAGACGTATCACTTGATTAACTCTCCAAGTTCACACAGTCTCGAGATGTTAGAATTGCCTCTGAGCCCAGTTTCATTCTGATTTTCAGTCTGAGAATTATTAGGATACAAAGTTGTCCCACACTGCATTGAGAGCACCTCTAATATAATGAGGATCTAAAATTGACTAAAACATATGAGAAATAAGTTTGCCAATTGTACATGTACATCCTAGTTTGAAAAGACAGTGGAGGAATGAGTCTGCTCTGCGGTGAGAGTACGAGAAGTCTGTAGATGAGGCGATGTTGATCGGCCTGCGAGCTTGGAAACACTGGGCTCGTCCGCCTCGTGCTGTGTTTGTTCCTGGGCTGTAGCAGTTCTGGGCACATGGTAATGGCTCAGTATGAAGACAGAAGATCATCAACCCTGTCATCCAGCAGAATGCAGGTCGATTGTCTTTGGAATGTGGGATTGAAGGAAAGAATTGGTGCCTGAATCGTCGAATTTCTATACGTATTGGAGACAGACACTAGCAACAACTGCTTTTGCTTTATCTTACTTGAAATATAGGACAAATGACCCTGGCTGGTTTGGCTCAGTGAAAGAGTGTCGTCCCCTGACCAGTGAGCCTCAGGTTCAATTCCAGTCAAGGGCACATACTTCAGTTGCAGTTTGTTGCTGGCCCTGTCTCTCTCACATAGATGTTTCTCTCTCTCTTTCTCCCTCACACTATATCTAAAGATAAATAGAAGAATGTCTTTGGGTGAGGATTAAAAACAAAAATGTAGGGCAATGGACCACTTTTCCTTCACACCAGCACTTCATCACAACCTGAGAAAAAGAACAATAATTATTTTGAAAATTTCTGCTATAAATTACTAAAAAATATTAAGCAAAATAATTAATGTACTATTTGAACTGGGTCAAAAAGCGGAGTAAGGTGGACTCCACTGAGCTCCAAGGGCGGGCGGGGGATGTCCCGGGTGAGGAGGAAAGCAATAATCCAGTGAGAGCAGGCTGTGGGTGCAGAGTGTAACATTATACAAATGGACTACATTTTAGGAACCAACTGTTCAGAATGCTAAGAATTTGGCCACTATTTGGATGCCCTTGAAAAGGCACTAGAGCATGTTAAGTTGTGGAGACATTTCACTGTGTCTGTAATCAAAATAAAACACTTAATATAAGCATCCAAATTAGGAGAGAGTGAAGGGAGTACCTTCCATCGGGAGATAGTGTAATATTTTCGGGAAAAGCTAACAAGGTTAATGAAATCACAAAGTAAAAATTAAAAACAAAACAAAACAGAATAAACTGTAGAGACATATCAGATAGAGAATTTATTTTTGTTTAGGTGTGGTGGGCCAAAAAAAGAAGAGATTGTCTCCAAAATACTTCTCACTAAAGACCTGGATAATTCAACTGAAACTAACCAGAATGCAAAAGAACTGGGTTTTGTTTTTAAATCAATCCAGAATATTCATTGGAATTGTTTCTTTTCATTAGTCTAATATTTCTGAATATGGAATACATTGATTCTGATAAAGGGTAACTTCATACGAGCTATGCTTATGGAAGAATTCTTGCACCTGTTTTGAGATGTAGTTTCTATAACACAATGGAATATGCATAGTTTGTCTTCATCTACTTTGAAAACATAGAAAATAAATCTTGATTATTTGTCCTTAAAATAAAAATAAAAAATGTTTTTGTTGCTGCTACAGAGGTCAGAACTCAAAGGGAGATGCATCACAAGTAATACAGGGACGAGCATCTTCCCTTTTAAACCACCTTTGGCAAAATTATGTATGCAAATGTAGTCTGACCTGCCATTCCTATTGATTACTCTGCCATATTTTTTTATTGCAATACATTGCTTTCCCTGTTCTTGTTTTTTCATCTTTTACTTCCCAGATGAATTTGTAATGGCATGACTTCAAAACAACATAGAAGTAAATGATGTTAAATTAATATTATGCTTGCAAAATCAGCACTTGAGAGAATCACTTGCTTGCAAATGGGCTTTGTAAGTTCTAAAAGCTCAAACTCATCCAAACTTTCAGATGTGGAAAAATTGAGATAGCTTATAGATAGCTCAGGCTACTTGCATTAGGGTGATGGGACAACGGCAACATATAAACCATAAGGAGCAATATTGTACTTGGGAATTTGGTTCTTAGGACTTCTATCATCTTTGGTTGATGGAAGTCATCACTTTATCAAATGTACAATAAGTATCTTTGTTGTGAGAACTGCTTAAATCACTACTATTTTATAAACTGGAAAAATTCATAATACTTATTAATTATTGCTTTATTATACTGTAGTGTCTGTTGTTGAAACTGATTATGTTTTTTTTTTTTTTTTTTAATGATTTTAGAGAAAGAAGAAGGGGGAGGAAGAGAGATAGAAACATCGATGAGAGAGAACATCGATTGGCCGCCTCCTGCATTCCCACTGGGGGTCGGGCCCACAACCTGGGCATGTGCCCTGACCGGGAATCGAACTGGCGACCTCTTGGTGCATGGGTCGACACTCAATCACTGAGCCACACCGGCCGGGCTAAACTGATTATATCTTGAATCTCTCCAGATTCATTTACTGATGAAATCATCATTTATGAGCCAGTATTTTCTTGGCAGGAAGTGATAGACCCTATCATCAAGGAAGTTACTGTTTCTTTAAAGAGATCAGATGTTAATCCACTCCATTTATGTATGTATTGATAAATACAGGCTAAGAACATGCAACATCGAGTGCTTTGTGTTGAATGGGTTAGTCTATACAGACATCTGAATAGAAGTTTCGGGAACCATCTTTAGCAAAAGAACAGAGGTTTCATATTAAAAGCGTGAATGCTTTTAAGGCCAAAACAATTTCAAGCCCCTTTCTTATGTCCATGTCTTTTGAACTATATGCCTTTTAAAACTAGAATTTTATGGATTATCTTATAGGTTCATTCAAAATAAATTGCAGAAATATGCAAATATTTTACATGAATATTTAACATATTAAATTGTTGGCATGTCACCTAGGGAAAACAATAGAATCGAATAGGCATAACTGACTGATACTTAGATACAAATCATGTTTTTCCTTTCAGTTACTCTGTGACTATATTCAATTCAACTTCTCTAAGCTTCAATTTTATTGTCTCATAAATGGAGAAAACGACTCTTGTCTCAGAGATCTTGAAAGAATTGAAGAAAATGTATATTTTTAAAAAGCCCAGTATTATACCTGGCACAAAGAATATGTCAATACATGTTCCGCTTTTTCTAATGTTTAAGTCTGTATTTCAAAAATTATGTCACGTACCACAGGACAATAGATCTATTAGATGTTTTAAAATATTTTTTATTAATTTTTCTAGACAGAGAGAAAGAGAGAGAGATAAAAACATTGATGTGAGAGAGAAACATTTATCAGCTGCCTCCTGCACATCCCCCACTGGGGATCGAGTCCAAAACCTGGGCATGTGCCCTGATTGGGAATCGAACCAGAACCGCTCAGTTCATGGGATGATGCTCAGTCCACTGAACCATGCCAACTGGACAAAACCGCTTAATTTTTTAACCTCATTCTTTGAGTGCCAGTTTGCATATTATTGCATATTATTGACTCTAAAAATGCAGTTGGGATTTCATGCTATTCCCTCTAATATTTCTGATACCATGTTTTTAGCTAGTTATTAATGATAGGAAAGGAGCAAAGAGGGAAGCCAAACATTACAGACATGTTGTTGAGCAGTTTCACCAGGAAGCTACAACTTTGTACTCCCCAGGGAACTACCAGCCTATTCCCTGTGAAACAGTGGGGAAAGCGACCCAACAAACAGAAGATAAACACATGCCCCATGAAGTTGGGGTGATATAGCAAAGTTATTTGTCTGTCCGTCAAACCTGGGAGCAGAGATATTTAACCAGAATGGGCGTGGCCACTGCAAATAGGTGAAAATTTCGGAATGCATAATCCCCTAAACAAAGGTGTTCTTGTTCGAGTTGCTCTTGTGCTTTGGTCTGAGTCTTGACTTCCTTGCATTTGCCTGTGTCTCCCCCATAGCCATGTGACCCTGAGGACTCCACATGCAATGGACTAAAGGACTACAGTGGGGAACATAAGCTAAGCTAGCTTGTGCTGGACTGAACCAGGCTCCAACATGGAAAGGAAACTCTGGACACTGGCTCTGGTTGAGCTCTGCTGAAGCCCCCGCTGCACTTCTCCTATGACTGGACTAAGGGAAAAAGGACTTTGGAAAGTCAGGGATGTAATCCCATGCCAATAAAAGTTACTCATTCAACCGTGCGAGTCTCCGAAAATTCTTTTTCTCTGGATATCACAAGAATTCCACCCCCACCAGCAACAGCAGGGGTTGAGGCCTTCTCCCCTCTGTTAACACTTCCATTTCTTAATGAGAGTGGTAAATTACAAAAAGTAAATAGTGTTTTAATAGTTATTCAACTGTGCAAATGTTAGATCTGAGGCCCTATAATCATACCTGTAAAATTCATTCACTTACTCATTGAATCAAAATTTACTGAGTGCTAATTATGCTAAAGATGTTATGAGGTGCTGGGGGTGAACTAAAGGAGCATATCATGGGGGAAACAAAAAGATCAGAAAAAAAGTACCCAAATGAAAATAGAGATGGAGCTTAAAAGAGGCAAAACGATAAAAAATATGCACCACATGTATCTATAAGATCAGTGAGTGCAGTCCCACAGACTAGTGGTATGCAGAAAAACCTCCTGGAGAAGTCAAAATATCACTTACTGTTCATCAATTTAAAACATGTTTACCGAGTACCTGGAGATACCAGACATGTATTCTAAGTGTTGAAGATACAGCTGGTAAAATAAATATTGAAAGGGCCTTAGCTTCATGAAATGAATATACTAGTGGAAATACAAACAATAATCAGTAAATAAATGCTAAAAAATCAATCAGGAAAATGTGAAGTACAGAGTGGCTATAGTAGGCAGAGTACATAGAAAAGCCCCCTTTTTAATTTAATCTCTTGGTTATATTTGTCCATCAAGAACCAACACATTCCTGTTCTATAATCAAATGTTTTTATGAATTAAATTATGTATTAAGCCCTGGCTCAGTGGTTGGAGCGTCAGCTTACGGACCAGAGAGTCCCAGGTTTGGTTCCTGCTAGGCCCTAGCGGCTAGGGGCATGTACCAAAAAAAAAAAAAATTATGTATTAACATGCATTAATTCTAACTGCACAGTTACATGCAGTTGAGAGTAATACATATCCTAGGAAATAGCACCACAAACAACATTTAGGACATCTACATCGTTTCCAAAATGTTCTCTCATGCAACCAGCCCTTGGCCTCACCTCCGACCTCAGGCGTTTAATGATTTGCTTTCTGGCCCTGGCTGGTTTGGCTCAGCGGTTATAGCATCGGCCTGTGGTCTGGAGAGACCCGGATTCGGTTCCCGCTAAGGGCATGTACCTCGGTTGCAGTTTGTCCCTGGCCCTGGTTGGTCGTGCGGGTGGCAGCCACTCGATGTGTCCCTTTCACGTCGATGTTTCTCTCTCTCTCTCTTCCTCTCTCTCCCTCCTACTC
Source organism: Molossus molossus (assembly GCF_014108415.1). NCBI lineage: Eukaryota > Metazoa > Chordata > Mammalia > Chiroptera > Molossidae > Molossus > Molossus molossus. The sequence goes on along the minus strand of NW_023425350.1, from coordinate 62,865,438 downwards.
TATCTGTCCAAAAGATGGAAAAATGTCCTGGGGTGAGGATAAAAAAAAAAAAAAAAAAGTAATGATTTGCTTTCTGTCACTACAGATTCATTTTGCCTGTCCTACATTTTCATAAAAATCAAATGAGCAATTATTGTTTTGTGTCTGACTTCTTTCAACATAATATTTTTACGATTCATCTGTAATTTATTTCATTGTCTGGCTGAGTAGAATTTCTTTGTATGAATATACTATAATTTTCCAAGAATCTGATGATGGACATATGGGCTGTTTCATAATTTTTATTATTATGATTAAACCTGGTAATATAATCTTTATATAAGTCTTACAGTCACATATGTTTTCATTTTTCTTGGACAATACCTAGGGGTAAGATTCCTGGGTCATATCAGAGGTTTATATGTAGTCAAGGTTTTTCAGCCTCAGCACTCTTGCCATTTAGGATCATTGATTCTTCACTGTGGGAGGCTGTCCTGTAGATTGGCAATTTTCAACCAGTCTGCTGTAATAAATGGTGATGGAAAGAGACCTGATGTGGGGTGGTAAACACACTATACAACGTACAGATGATGTATTATAGAATCGTATACCTGAAACCTATATAACTTTATTATCCAATGTCATCCCAATAAATTCAATTTTTAAAAAGATGCACACTGGCCCGGCTAGTGCGGTTCAGTGGTTGAGCGTTGACCCATGCACCAAGAGGTCACAGGTTTGATTTCCGGTCAGGGCCCAATCCCTAGTGGGGGGCATGCAGGAGGTGGCCAATCAATGTTCTCCCTCATTAATATTTCTATCTCTCTCTCCCTCACTCTTCCTTTCTCTCTAAAAATCAACAAAAAGAAGATAAAAAAGAGGCACACTGGTACCTCTTTTTAAAAAATTTTAAAATATGCAATGCCTGACTATTTAGTCAGGAGCACTGACCATTCCCTTAGATTGTCAAATAATATTTTTAAAAATTGACAACAACCAACAATAATATCTGGCCAATGGAAATGAATCAAAATTATACCTTTTTTTTTATACTGGCAAAAGAATAATACATTTTTGGTGTACCACAGAATTTTAGTGATGAGTTCTTGTGCACCAGGAGATGAAAAGGTTGACAATTACTGCTGTAGACCACAGTTTTCAGCGCTATCCTGGCCTCCACTCAAGTGCAAGCCAATAGAACTTACTGCGTCAGCTGTGACAACCAGAAATATCTCGATATCGCCAAGTGTCCCTTAGGTGGCAAAATCAGTTGAAAATTACTGTTTGGTCCTGGCCAGTTTGGCTCAGCGGTTAGAGCGTCAGACTGTGGTCCAGAGAGACCCGGGTTCGGTTCTTGCTAAGGGCACATACCTCGGTTGCAGTTTGTCCCTGGCCCTGGTTGGTCGTGCGGGTGGCAGCCACTTGATACTTGATGGATGTTTCTCTCGCTCTCTTCCTCTTACTCTATCTGAACAAAAAATGTAAAAAATGTCCTCGGATGAGGATAAAAAAAAAAAATTAAGAAATAATAAAAAGAAAATTACTGTTTGACTTTATATGTGTGTGTGTGTGTATAAAACCAAATAAGTTTTAAAAGTTGTAGTATCAATTTATATTTTTCCTAACAATAAGGGTTGACCCACATTCATCAACAGTAGTTAGCATTGTCATATTCTTAATTCTAGTCACTCAAGGATGTACATATATGCCATGAGAGTTTTAATTTATATTTCTTTGATTTCTAATATTAAGTATTTTAAAGCCATTTTTCCTGTTTTTTGAATTACCTTCAAATCTTCTACTGTTTTTAATAAAATTTTTATTGACAAGGGTGGATTCGCACAGTCTTAAAAATAATACACAAAAATCCTGTGTAAACTTGACCCAGTTTTATCTAGTGGTAAAAATTTTTAAACTATACTATATCACAACTTAATACAGCCCACTAATCTTATTCATATTTCACCAACTGTCCTTGTACTAAGCTGTGTGTGTGTGTATACTTAACTCTAAACAAATTTACACATGTAGGTTTATCTACCACTACAGTCAAATACTGAGCAGTGTCATCACCACACAAATTGCTGTTGCCTTTTTCTAACCTCACCCACCTTTCTCTCTCCTTTTTACTTTCCCTGGATACCGGCAACCACTAATCTTATCTCAATTTCTACCATTTCTTATCTCAAAAATATTTCACAAATGAAATCATTCAATTTGTGAACTTTTGTTGTTGTTTTACTGTTCAGAATAATTTCCTGAAGATTTATCTGTTTGTTTGTGTCAGCATTTCACTTGTTTTTATTGCTAAGTAGTATTCCATTGCATCTTTTGATAGTTTATCATTCCCTTGTTGAAAGACGTCTGGATGACTTTCCAGTTTGGAATTATTACAAATAAAACGGCTATGAACATTTGTTTACAGGTTTTTGTATGAACATAATTTTTCAAATTTTCTTGGATAAATGCCCATGAAAGCAATTGCTTGTTGATTATGGTAATTGCAGGTTTAATTTTATAAGAAACTGCCAAAACATTTTCCAGAGTGGCTATAGTATTTTACCTTCCCATCAGCAATGTATATGTGATCAAATTTGTTCACACCCTTACAAGCATTTAGCGTTCTTACTATTTTTCATTTTAGCCACTCTGATTATGAGTGATATTTAAAGTTAAATAATCAGTTATATTTTAGAACAATTAGCACAAGAAAAAATATTTTATTTTATATTTATTTTATTTGCAGAATTCCACTTATTTTTGTCTAGCAGAATTTCCCTCTATGTAAAGAAATTTCTTCAATATTTCTTACAGTGTTGGCTGAATGGAAGTGAATTCTCAAGAGTTTTTATCTGAGAATTTTACTAGGTATTTTCACTAGGTATAGAATTCATAATTGACAAGCTTTCATTGGTTTGCTTGTTTACTTTTTTTTTCTTTTAGCACTTTAAAAATATTACTATTGTTAAACAGATTGCATGATTTCCAAAAAAAAGTTATCTAATTCTTACCATTGTACCTACCTCTGTATGTAATATGCTGTTTTCTTTATAAGCCTCTTTGTCTTCATTTGTATTACATTAAAGGTGACATGTTTGAATAGGGTTTGTTTTTGTTTTTTTTTCCTTTTTTATTGTTTTTGAATTTATTTTTTAAACATCTTTATTGTTGAATGTATTACAGATGTTCCTCATTTTTCCCCCATTGACCCCCTTCTCCCCATTTCTGCCCCCCTCCTGCCTTTCCTCACACTGTTGTCTGTGTCCATTGGTTATACATATATGCATATGAGTTCTTTGGTTTATTTCCTCCCACCCCCTACACCCCTTCCCTTTGAGGTTTGTCAGTCTAGCAACCAATTTGTACTTCTTAATCCCTTTACCTTTTTCACCCATTTCCTCAGCCCCTTCCCATCTGGCAACCAACAAAATGTTCTCTGTATCTATGAGAATGTTTCTGTTCCGCTTATTCATTTTGTTTGTTCATATTTTTTATCTTTACTTCAAGAAGACCCTAGAACATTTCATGTAATAATGGTTTGGTGGTGATGAACTCCTTTAACTTTTCCTTGTCTAGGAAACTCTTTATATGACCATCGATTCTAAATGATAGCTTTGCAGGATAGAGTAATCTTGGTTGTAGGTTCTTGCTTTTCATCACTCTGAATATTTCTTGCCACTCTCTCTGGCCTGCAAAGTTTCTTTTGAGAAATCAACTGACAGTCTTATGGGAACTCCCTTGTAGGTAACTAACTGCGTTTCTCTTGATGCTTTTAAGATACTTTCTTTGTCTTGAACTTTTTGCATTTGATGATGATGTGTGTTGGTGTGGGCCTCTTGGGGTTCATCTTGTTTGGAACCCTCTGTGTTTCCTGGACTTGTATGTCTGTTTCCTTCACCAAGTTAGGGGTGTTTTCTGCCATTATTGTTTCAAATAGGTTTTCGATTTATTGTTCTCTCTCTTCTCCTTCTGGCACCCCCAGATGTGAATGTTGGCATGCTTGAAGTTGTCCCAGATGCTCCTTACATTATCCTCATTTTGGGGGGGATTCTTTTTTCTTTTTGCTGTTCTGATTGGGTGTTTTTTGCTTCCTTATATTCCAAATTGATAATTTGCTTTTTGGTTTTACCTACTCTACTACTGAATCTGTGTAAATTATTCTTTATTTCAGTTAGTGCCTCCTTCATTTCTGACTGAGTATCTTTCATTTCTAACTGTTCCTTTTTTATGCTCTTGAGGCCCTCACTAAATTCACTCAAGTTCTCACTAAGCATCCTTATAAGCAGTGTTTTGAACTCAGAGACATCTTAGGTGAAATTCCAGACCACAATAAAGCAAGTCACATGATTTTTTTGGTTTCACAGTGCATATACAACTTATGTTTATTCTACACTGTACTTTATTAAAGGTGCAATAGCATTACGTCTAAAACATGTGCATACCTTAATTAAAAAGTACTTTATTGCTAAAAAAAATACTAACCATTGTTTGGGCCTTCGGCTGGTCTTCATCTCTTTTGTGGTGGAGGGTCCTGTCTTCAACTCGTAAAAACTAGTGTCTTAGTGCAATAGAGCACAATGCAATAAAATGAAGTGCACCTGCATTTTAAATTCCCTGTCAAATATTTTCAACATACTTGTCATATGAGGAGCTTCTGATGGTTGCTCGTTTGAGAATTTGTTTTTTATCTTGCCTTTTCTTATGTGTCCTTTCACCTTTCAACTGAAAGACAGACCTTTTATGCAGGACAGCAGAGGCTGAGATAAATAGTTTTTATGCATGGTAATTAGCACTTCTCCATTTCTGATTTCCTCTTAGTGTTGGGGCTTGTATTAATCTAATCACAATGGGGCTAGCCTGTTGTTGCCAGGGATCCTTAAATGGACCACTGGTGGTTTTAAATGCTCTATTGGTATTTAGGGTGTAGGGTGATAGGCCAGGGGTTATTTTCTTAATGTCTATGGAACTCCTGGCTTTTATTATTCATTTTGCACTGCACTTGAAGAGGAATATGTCTCTTACAGTTCTCTCAATTGTATTCCACAGTTATTATGTCAAATTCTTATCATTCTGGAAGTAAGGATCAGTTTGGGGAACTTTTCTCCAAAGAATGATGTTCTGATTTAGCCTCCGCCTTGTAGGCACTGTGTGCAGGGGTCTCATGAGCAGAGCCTTCACCATTACTCCTGCCTCTTCTTCATTTGTAAGGCTGAGCTCAGTCCATATCCAGGCGCCTTCCCTGGGACAGAGGGTGGCTTTGTTTTGTTTTTTAAACTTTTCCCCCATCTTTATTAATTTGAGAGAGAGAGGAAGGGAAAGGGAGGCAGAGATAGAAACATCGATGAGAGAGAATATCCATTGGCTGTCTCCTGTATGCCCCCCACTGGGGATTGGGCCTACAACCTGGGAATCGAACCGGTAACCTCTTGGTGCATGGGTCGATGTCCAACCACTGAGCTATATCAGCTGGGCTATTTTGTTTTGCTCTTATTCTCTTTCCTCAGATTCAGGGGGCATATTCAGGCCCCTAAGATGATAATATTTAATTCTCTTTTACCTGTAGTCCAAGATTTTGTTTGATAACAGAGAAATATGAGATGCAGCCAAGCAGTTTCCACTGTTTCCTCTGTTCCTCTCCTGTAGCCAGCAGTATAGAGGGGGATTGCAAAGGATTCTCTCCACTCTCCGCTGAAAGGGCTTTGTCAGATTCCTGGAGAAAAAGCCAGTGAGAAGTATGAACATTTCCTAAATCTGAAATCCCCAAGGGATTTATACTTCCACATAGTCTGCACTTGGCCTTTGATAATAATATAAGGTATTTCAGCTAAATTCTCACTGGTTTATTTTATGTCCAGCAGCACCTGCCCAATTTAAGCAAGTAATCCTATCATTTCTCTCTATAGATGCCTGACTTTCCCAGATTTGGGGTCAGTTGGATGTTGTGAGAATTAAGTTGTCTGTTGTGTTCCGGAAAATTCATTTATGTGCACTCTGTCTCGCTTTTTCCTTGTTATCGGGGTGGTAGTGATGGTCTTTTCTTCTCTCTGCTTCTCTGAACGAAGAAGCAAAAGCTTTCCTTTTTATTTTTAAGTAGGTATTTATTTCATAATATAATGAATTTCAGTAAACCAAGCACTCAGCCCACTAATTAGCTCATTACAAATAAAGTGTCTCTCATAATGTGGCCTTCCATACCACATTTCTCTTTCCTTTCAGATGGAAACTATTTAAATTATTATTTAAACTATGTCTTTACCTTTTCATTTTTAGTTTTAATACACACAAGCACACATATATTTCAAATATATCTCTGGTTTGACACAACGCTGCTTTTCTTAATTACATTCATTATTCTACTTAGGTAAACATTAGTTCCTTGTCTGTTCATCTAAGATGTCTGGGTTCATTGACTTGAAAACTATGATTCTCCTCCCTAGCATCAATAATTGTTTCATTTGTAAATGTAAAGAAACAGAGTTATTTTCCCCAACAAAAGCCATTTAACCAATTTTCTGGTACAATGATTGAAAGATATTGCTTATTCCACCTTGATGAGACTGAAATATTAAATATCTTGGACTAGCACACATTCCAAATATCATATAAAATTAATTTTTTTTTCTGTTTAATCAAAATAGAGAAATATTTATGGTTAATCAAAAACACCTTCTAGCCCTGGCCGGTTTGGCTCAGCGGTGAGAGCGTCGGCCTGCGGTCCTGAGAGACCCGGGTTCAGTTCCCGCTAAGGGCGCGTACTTCGGCTGCAGTTTGTCCCCGGCCCTGGTCGGTTGTGCGGGTGGCAGCCACTCGATGTGTCCCTTTCACATCGATGTTTCTCTCTCTCTCTCTGTTCCTCTCTCTCCCTCCCACTCTACCTGAACAAAAAATGGAAAAATGTCCTTGGGTGAGGATAAAACAAACAAACAAACAAACAAAAAACACCTTCTAAAACAATTTACAGAAAGCTACAGTAAAATTTGATATTTGCACTTGAAAACTTAATCTGTAACAATTCATTTTTGATAGCTTAAAAAAAAAAAAAAAAAAAACCTAAACAAGAAAAATTAGATGCATTTAAGTGTGATTCTTACAATGGTGCTCCCATGCTTTAGTAAGTGCTATTTATTTATTTTATTGATTTTAGGGAGAGAGGAAGTGAGAGAGAGAGAGAGAGAGAGAGAGAGAAACATCGATGAGAGAGAACAGCGATTGACCATCTCCTGCATGCCCCCCACTGGGGATCAGATGCACAACCTGGGCATATGTCCTGATCAGGACTCAAACAGGTGACCTATTGGTGCATGGGTCGATGCTCAACCACTGAGCCACACTGGCTGAATACATAAGTGTTGTTTAAAGGATACTTTTCTAGTATTTATTTGTAGGCTAACATAATTTTTAAAAGATAATTTGTCCTTAGAAAATTTGGAGATAGCTTCATGTTTAATTTGACATACACACACACACACACACAAACACGCAAATAATAATAATATTAACACATATTTCACCAAGAAGGTTGAAATTCCAATTAAGTCATATTATGAAGTCTTGAACGTCACCGGAGAACGAGGCCATTTTCCTTTCACTATACAGGATGTGAGATCACTAAGGTTGTTACAGACCTGTTGCTGTTGCTGTCATACTACATAAGGACTAAGTAGCATTTGATCTAGTTAAAATATATTTCCTCTTCAAAGTCGCAGCCTGTAAAGCTGAATGGTGCAAGTATTTGAAAACTATTTTATTTCTTAAAGAGTCTCCTGTTTTTGAATTCCAATACATCATCCATCACATATTAAAAAAAAAAAAAAATAGTCTACAACATATCAATGCACAGAAAATTAGTAGAAACCTCTGAAATGTATAAATGACTGGCGTTGTTGATTTGGTATATTATATACACACAGTCCAAGAATAGCCATTTAATGGAACTTACTGTGATTTTATTCTGAATCATACATAATGTTATATTAAGCACTCACTTTCTCTAATGTTTAGTTAAATTGAATAAAACCCAAATAAATAAAATTGGCAAGGCATACAGCACGCACTCTTTAGCAAACATTAGGCAATGGCAATTCAACCCAAACTTGTGATCCACAATAAGGGAGTGGTTGACATTCCAAGCATGTGCTCATGTACAACAAAATTAGACTGAAAATATATTAACATTGGGGAACTGTCAAATCTCTGAAATAAATTCACTCCAACTTACTGGAGTTTGCAACCCCAGGAGAGAAATAGCAGTTCCCCCTGTGCTATAATATGCCTAACAGAATAAAGAAGCGTCCCGTGTAAAACGTGAGCACCATAGAAATCAGAAATCAAGCTGTGATTGGTAGAGTGATTGCATTCTTTTCCTGGCAATTGAGGAGATAGGAAGAGATGGATGGAACTTAGAGCTGGAAAAGCCAATATCATCTAATGATTTGGCATGTTTCAGGAAAAATATGATTTGTTCAGTATTGTGATTATTCATGAACCTTAGTTTCTCAGCATCATATTAGAGGTGCTTTCTGCAAATATGCTCTAAGTCTTTAAAAAAAATCAGTCACTGACTTCCGGTCAAGATGGCGGGTAGGTGAACAAGGTATGGCGTCCTCCCACAACCTCCTCAAAGTTACAACTAAACTGCAAAACAACCATCATTCAAAACTGCCTGAAATCAAGCTGAATGGAAGTCCTACAACTACAAAATTAAAGCAGCGGCCACATCGAGACTGGTAGGAGGGGCGGAGGCGGAAGGGGCTGCGGCAGCTGCAGCACGACGGGCTGGTCCCACACCCAAGTGTGGCGGATAAAAATTAGGAGGCTCCCACGGCTGGGAAGGTCCTTCCTGAGGACTGAGGGGTCCCCGTCCCACACCAGGTGCCCCGCTCAGGGTTCCAGTGCCAGGAAAAGAAGTCCCCATAACTTCTGGCTGGAAAAACCAGCAGGAACTGAGGCTCGGGGAAGCTGACGCGGCTGGAGCCCCAGGCAGCTCCTCTTAAAGGGCCCGCGCATGGACTTATCGGACTCTCTCCCTCTAAGCTTGGAGGAGAGGCATCTCTAGGGGCGGGAGAGACATACAGGGAAGAACTGAGCTGTTTGGCACTGGAGCGAGGGCTGGAGAGGGGGCTTTCTCCGGGACAAACGTGCTATAAGAGGCCTTTGTTTCTTTGGTGAGCCCTTCCCTGGGGCAACATACAGTCGCCATACCTGGGACTCCAGCAACCTGGCTCACACTGGTAGCCCCGCCCTGGTGATTCCCTGAGGCCCCGCCCCACCCAACTTTTAAGCCCACCCAAGCTGTTGCCACTTGCTTAACCATAGGATTGGCCTGTCTTGGATCCTGCTTCAGGTTTTTCCTAAATACTTTCAAACGAGCAGCATCTTGTCTCAGCTAGCCCCACACCTCTCATTAAGTAATACACTGAAACAAACACAGGGAGGCAGCCAAAATGAGGATACAAAGAAACAGGTCCCAAATGAAAGAACAGAACAAAACCCCAATAAAAGAACTAAGCGAAATGGAGATAAGCAACCTAACAGATGCTGAGTTCAAAATACTGCTTATAAGGATGCATAATGAACTTAGTGAGAACCTCAGTGAACTTAGGGAGGGCCTCAAGAGCATAAAAAAGGACCAGTTAGAAATCATGGATACACAGTTAGAATTGAAGGAGGCATTAACTGAAATAAAGAACAATTTACACAGCTTCAATAATAGAGTACATAAATCCAAGGAGCAAACCATCGATTTGGAATATAAGGAAGCAAAAAACACCCAATCAGAACAGTAAAAAGAAAAAAGAATCCAAAAAAATGAGGATAGTGTAAGGAGCCTCTGGGACAATTTCAAGCGTGCCAACATTCTCATCTTGGGGGTGCCAGAAGGAGAAGAGCGAGAATAAGAAATCGAAAACCTGTTTGAAACAATAATGGCAGAAAACTTCCCTATCTTGGTGAAGAAAACAGACATACAAGTCTAGGAAGCACAGAGAATCTCAAACAAGATGAACCCCAAGAGGCCCACACCAAGACACATCATCATCATCAAAATGCAAAAGGTTCAAGACAAAGAGAAAATCTTAAAAGCAGCAAGAAAAAGGCAGCTAGTTATCTACAAGGGAGGGGAGTTCCCATTAGGCTGTCAGCTGATTTCTCAAAAGAAACTTTGCAGGCCAGAAGGGAGTGGCAAGACATATTCAGAGTGATGAAAACCAAGAACCTACAACCAAGATTACTCTGTCCTGCAAAGCTGTCATTTAGAATCGATGGACATATAAAAACTTTCCCAGACAAGAAAAAGTTAAAGGAGTTCATCACTACCAAACCGTTATTATATGAAATGATGAAGGGTCTTTTTGAAGAAAAAGATAAAATGTATGAACAAACAAAATGGCAATGAATACATATCTATCAACAATGGAATCTACAAACAAAATGAACAGGTAGAACAGAAACATTCTCATAGATACAGAGAACATTTTGTTGGTTGCCAGTTGGGAGGGGGGTTGGGAGAATGGGTGAAAAAGGTGAAGGGATTAAGAAGCACAAATTCATTGCTAGACTGACAAACCTCAAAGGGAAAGGGGTTGGGGGTGGGAAGAAATAAACCAAATAACTTATATGCATAACCAATGGACACAGACAATAGTGTGGGAAAAGGTGGGAGGGGGCGGGAGTGGGGAGGAGGGGGTCAATGGGGAAAAATGTGGAACATCTGTAATACATTTTACATCCAACAATAAAGATTTAAAAAAATAAAAATAAAAAGACAAGTAAAAAAATTTAAAAAACCAGTCATTCATAAGAACAAAAAGCTTTCTCAAGAGAAACCACAGGGGTCTTTGGGATGGCTACACAAGCCATCAACACCTAAATTACCTCCAAATTTCCAATTGTTGAGAAAATCATGGAATGAAGAGATCTGTTTAATTAGATGAATATTTTAGATAATAGGTTCCAGTTATTGTGTTAAAATATTCTAAAACATATGCATACATTTGAACATTTTAATAAATAGAAACAAGTTAATAATATGATGTTTTCATTCCCAGAGCAACTGTCACTCATTAATTTCTAATCATTTAACGAGGAGCCCCTTACTGGTTCTCAAAACAATTGGTTCTATATTCTTTACACTGTCAAGGCCTTTAGTTACCAAATTTTCAATAATTTCACAAGAATTGATGCTAACATTTTCTTATTGCAGAATTTACACTGATATCACATAAAAAGGGTCACATATATATTTGCTCATATCAGTGATTGAAAGTTAAAACATATTAATACTTTCATTGACCTCAGCATAAAGTTCAAAAACATTTAAATGTAATATAAAGCAATTTAAGTTTTGGTACCTGTTTCTATTCTAGCATCCTCATTTGCCACTTACTAAATTGTAATATATATATATATATATTATATTTGCCTAAATGAACTACTTGCAATTCCTCAGTACACCATACTTCTTCTCAAATGGGTACTATTTGTTTGCTTTCAGTTTTTGCTTCTTTTGCCTTAAAAGATGCATATTTCCTTCTTTACGTGGATACTTCTCTCTCACATTTCTTTACTATACTGTATTGATAAATAATCATTGAGGGACATTTTTGGAAATTGTGTTCTCAAAGTGCAATGTATTTACTTATGTATTTTATTTACTTTTAAATATATTTTTTAATTGAATTTTTTTAGAGAGAGAGGAAGGGAGAGAGACAGAAACATCGATGTGAGAGAGAAACATCCATAGGTTGCTTCCTACATGCCACCCACTGGGGATCAAGTCTGCAACCTGGGCATGTGCCCTGACCAGGAATCTAACCAAGGAGGGAAAGGGAGAAAGAGACAGAAACATCAATGAGAGAGAACATCAATTTGCTGCCTCCTGCATGCCCCTCAGCTGGGGATTTGGCCCTCAAACTGGTCATGTGCTCTGACTGGGAATTGAACCAGCGACCTCTTGGTGTATGGGTCACCGCTCAACCACTGAGCCACACCGGCTGGTAAGTGCAATGTATTTAATTACATTTATTATTTATTATAATCTCCTTACTTGTCTATTTTTTTCTACTAGCCCATGAGCTCCTCATGGGAAGGAGTTAGAATCCCTGGTGCTTAGCACAAAATAACCAATGTATAATCATTTGCTGAAAATAAGAATGATTTGGAAAATGTGTGAGCCTTAATTCTTACAGTCTATAACAAAAAGATCTGAAATTGGTCTTTCCAAGATCAATCCTCTGCTCCCTTATTCATTAGCTTTGTAGGCTTAAACAAGTTACATAACTTCTTTAAGTCTCGTTTCTTCAACTGTAAAATGGGAACAATAAGAAATTCTAACTTATTGAGTTGTTGTGAGGATTTAAAAAGATCACAGTTAATAAGTGCTACTTGGTAGTGTTACAATTTGTTTTCAGAAATATAAGTGACTGAAGAATATAGTAGATATTCTAACATGAATGCCAATTTATTTTTAATTCTCCAAAAGGTAAACTGGACATAAAAATTATATCCATCAGATATCTTTTAAGATGAAAACTGGAAACACATTCATTTATCAGCCATTTAAACCTGGAAGACCGATGACATCGTTACAAGAAAGAGAGGTATCTCTTTATACTTTTTTTTATCTTTACCCGAGGACATTTTTCCATTTTTTGTTCAGATAGAGTGGGAAAGAGAGAAAGAGAGAAACATCAATGTGAAAGGGACACATCGAGTGGTTGCCACCTGCACGACCCAACCAGGGCCGGGGACAAACTGCAACCGAGGTACGTGCCCCCAGCGGGAACCGAACTCGGGTCTCTCTGGACTGCAGGCCGACGCTCTAACCGCTGAGCCAAACCGGCCAGGGCTCTTTATACTTTTGAAAGTCATGATTGAGTACTTATTTTCTACAAAGTTAATTGAAAGTATCTTCTACTTAAGAACTCTTCCTTACATTTGAACACACACACACACACACACACACACACACACACACACACATCACCCAGTATTTTGCATAGTGCTGTAGAAATAATTGATTCTCAACAATATTAACACATTGGCATATGTTCTTCCTTTAGTCCATTTTCAAATGGGTTGGTAATTTAATTCAGCGGATGAAAATGACTGACTGACTAGTAAGTGACAAATGCCAAATGTTCCCAATTATTTTAAATGAACCTGACCATCCACACAAAGGTGCTGCCTGAAAAGGACCAGAAACCAGTAGTAGAAATTAATCTACTAAATTAATATTTTATTTGGCTCTTGTCAAGTATTTCCTTCCCCATAAAATTTTTCTAGTGCTCATTCTCCTGCTTTGGCTGCTGAGACATTTCCCCCCTACATTCTTCAATAAGTAGTGGTGATGAATTTGAAACGAAAGAGTTTAGGACATAAATACTCATCTTTTTTGTGACAATATCACCAGCTCTAATACTTGAGCTACTCAGTTAGGTACTGATTAATTCATTCATTTATTCATCAATTACTGTGTATTGAATTACTGGGAAACTATTACAACCATTAACATTTTTTTGGCATTAGGAATGTGAAAATGTCCAAAGTTGACATGGTTCCTGTCCTTCAATAATTACAATGGTATAAGCGAGGAAAATAAAATATTAACTTATTTATAAATACTAACTATAGATGAACATGTTGGTGGGCTATGAGATCTTACAACATAATGTTTTCTGAAAAAATTAAAGAACACGTTCCTGAAGGAGTAAAATTCCTGAGGAAATGTAAAGGATGAGCAGGAGCTCACTGAATGAAAAGAGAGAGGGATAACCTTCTCTGGGCAAGGAAGAGCCGGTGAAAGGGTCGTAAGGAACAGAGGAGTCTGGTGCACTGACAAGGTGTAGGTAGTCCTGTCTGGAGGACTGCATGGAGGGTAAGGTGAGAGGGGATGAAGTCGTAGTATGTTTGTCATGCCTGCATACCACAGATTAACGGTTTGCATCAATCCTAAAAGTAGAGCAAAGCCATGGAAAGCTTTAAATGATAAGCTGTGCATTTTTAAAAGTATCACTCTGAGTCGTGGAGACAAATGATTGGAGAGAGGAGTTTTCAGAAGTGTGGAAATGAAACAGAAGGTCATTTAGGAATTCCTGGCTACCCTAGTGTTCTCATTTAGACAACTCTGTCAGGGGCGGACAAGGTGAAAAATGGAAGGATCTGATGATGTGACTCTTTTGTTTCGGTGACTGGAGTTTGAGAAAGAGGCTATACGAGGCATGGGCAACTCTCTCCTCTTCAGATACATCCTAAAAAACATATTAGAGGATTCCACTTGGCAAATCCAGAAAGCGCTATCAGTAACTCCCTAGCAGTGCCAGGTGTACTGGTCCCTTATACAGAGCCTTGGTTTGCATGAATATACATGAACTGAACATCTTTTATGTCTTAACCCAATACTAAAACCTAAAACAGGTTATTTTCTTTGTCTAAGTGCCAAAATAACCTCTAATGTAATTTCTCCCTCTTCTTTAGCTTCACTCGCCAGAGCTGAATCGCACAGGAAGTCACTGTTTTAAGTTATGCAACAGGCAAGAAAATGAAAAAGGTCAAAACCTGGAACACAACCAGTGTCTAATGTTGCCTATGTGAATCTACAGCATTATGCAAAAGAAAGTCACATCAAAGTAAACTACTTATTTTATTGTATCTTAAGTCCTCACCTGAGGGTATGCTTTTATTGATTTTAGAGACAGAGCAAGGGGAATGGAATCTCTAATGTGCTCTGACTGGGAATCAAACCTGTCACCTTTTGGTGCATGGGAGGACACTCCCAACAACTGGGCCAAACTTGCCAGAGGAGTACGCTATTTATTTTAAAGTAGATTTATTGAGTGTAATTCTTCTAGGCATCACACTGACACCTGATTTACATGCTCTATCTTAGTATATTTCAAAATGAACTCCACAGACCATTACCACTATAACATATTTATCTAAAATGTATATGATGGTCAAATGATTTTAGAAGCTCATACTGAAAGGTTAACCATTCAAAGTGTAAACAAATCCCCGAGAAAGTTATTATTTATAATACATTTAGCATATTTCAGGCTATATTTATGAAACATTTGGTTTTTCCTATCATTTAGCCCATATAAATAGTATTAGAGAAAATTAACTGAGGAAATGTCAATCCTGTTATATCTTTACCACATCCTTGTTAGTCACCCCTCATAATCTTATGAAAACAAACATGCCAGTAAGGCATACGTGTTCCTACTGTTCATATTTGTTGAACCCATCTCAACCTCTATGCTACTAATGTGCTATTTTGTCCCAGCCAAGCTACCCAAGCTTTTTTCATTCCAGCAAAAGTCCTTAGTCACTGTATCAAACATCTTCTTTCCCAGATTCTCAGCCCACAAAGTGGCTAGTCTTTTGTTGCAGTACGCAGGCTTACCAGCACACAGCCTTTCTGGCTGCTGGCCCTTTTGAGGGTCTCACACAAATTGAAACTAAAACCTTACACGATGGATGCCAAAGACAAACGGGGTCCACAGTGATGAGCACATTATCTACTTGTTCTTAGTCAGTTCTCATTTCCATTGTCAAAGTAGATTATTCGCCCTTCTCCACTTTTCCACAACCTGCCTCTCTCTCTCTATTTCCCCCATGGTCTCCTCAGAAGCCTTTTCTCTCCATTCACTCTTTGGTAGTCATAAATTCTCTCTCTGTGAGGACCTTAATCACTAATGAATATATAGCTATAGCTATAGATGATGTATATATAGATTTAGATCTATGTATCTATGTGTCTATGTGTCTATCTATGTATCTATGTATCTATCTATCCATCTATCTATCATCTATCTATCCATCTATCCATCTATCATTTATCTATCTATCATCTATCTATCTCTGCCCCAATTCATGCTCCTTTTCATGTGGTTCACTATCTACTGCAAACGTCTACCAGAATATTCCACAGATAGATGGTGTATCTTCTCTATCCCCTAACTTTTACATCTTCTGTGTGGTCCCCAACATTGGAGAAAGTCTCAACTTCCAGTTATCACTGGTATTTTCCTCTCTCTCCAACTGGTACCCTAGTAACCTCAAATTCTCAAATCTACCACAATCTATTTTCTCTGCCACTAATTTAGCAACCTACCTTAACCAAGTTATGACCATAATTTTCCACAAGTCTCCTGGACACCGCATCTTTGCTGCTTGTAATTCCCTATTCCATGTAATAGAGCAAGAACAAACTTTTAAAAATGTAAATATGGTTATACCTCTCCTCATTTACAGTATTTTGTGCCTTGCTCCATACAGAGTTAAATGCAAAATCCTAGGCTGACAGAGAAGCCTCCTTTCTGTTTCCAATCTGGATTGCCTCTGTGTTTTATTACCCTTCTTTTCAGAATGTTCTTCTCATTTTCCATCTACTAAAAATGCAACCGTGACTTCTAGCACAATTTCTAGACCCTTACAATTCCATTCAGTTGCCCCTTTTTGTAGTTCCATCAGATCTCAAATTATATTTTAATTGCCATTTACTTCATGTCAGTGAGGGGAAGCAGAGTTTTGCCACTCCAAAATATACCTTTTGGGGAATATTGATCATTTTAGGTTGATTATTCTTAAGAAACAAGACTCAGTTATAACCTTCCCTCAAACTGCCTAAAATAAGTTAGATCGAGGACCTGCTCCTTTATAGAAACTATATGGTACTATGAACTAAGTGTGGAGGACAATGAGGAACCCAGCACAGTCTGTTGGTTAGACTTCCCTGTGTGCCCCATTGTTTGGTGGCCCAGCAAGAATTTTTTTTAAAAAATGTTTGTTTCTTCTCTTCAACCTGCAAATAGTGTTCCTTCCCTTTGATGTCCAAACTCCTTTGCCCTTAGCCAAAGTTGGCAAATAAGCCCTCTGTCTAATCTGTTCTTGGGCCACATATTCTTATGAAACTCCTTTAAGTACATATGGAATTAAATTTGGTTATATTCTCCTGTCAGTTTCTTTCATGTCAGTTTAACTATTAGGCCAGCCATAAAAACAAAGAGGGAAAGAGGAGAAAAGTTGCCCTTCCTGTATCACCAATATTAAAGTTAACTTTGGTAAGGATAGGGGTTATATCTCAATATTTTACACCCAGTTCTGAGTACTGCATATTGCTAACTGTAGGTGATTCATTAATATTTGTATGACAATTCACAGTTCTTAATAAGTATTCATCTAGACATTGATTTTATTTATTAGAGAATCTCTAGGGGGGAAATATAATAGATGCTTCTCTCTTCAAATTTCACCAAACAAAAAAATGAAGGGACTGCTAATTGCACTTGAATTTGATACAATTTCCATTAAATTTTATCATATAAAAGCAATCCCAGGAGAGATTCCCATAATAAATAGTTTCTATTTCAATGATATGGCTTTGAAAGGTAAGTTACTTCAGTCAAGCATCAATTATTCAAATATTAATTCAAATTATGTGTATGCAAAGAATTGAGAAAAGAGTCACCAAAGATATACAAATTGGCTCAGAATCTTATATTTTGGTCACAGTGCCATGTCAATTACTTATATCAAATAGTTTCCAGCTGAAAATTGTGTTTTGCTCCTTGAATAATTTAAATGTATTTTAAAGCAACTTGTAATCTGCATCTCCAATATTTGTTGATGTTCCTTTTTTTAATTAATTAATTTATTTTTGTTACAGATGTTTCTCCTTTTTCCCCCACAAATTCCCCCCTCCCACCCCCTCCCCACCCTGTCCCCAGCTTTGTTGTCTATGTCCATTGTTCATGCACACATGCATATAAGTTCTGTGGTTTATCTCTTCCCCACCACCCCCTCTTCTAGGGATTGTCAGTCTATACCCCACTTCCACATCTCTGGGACTACCCCATTCCTGACACTGTTATGTTCATTATATTGCACAAATAAGTGAGATCATATGATACTTTTCTTTCTCTGTTTGGCTTGTTTTGCTTAGGATAATACTTTCCAGGTCCCTCCATGTAGTCTCAAAGGGTAAGAGATCTCTCTTTCTTACAATTGCATAGTACTCCATTGTGTATATGGACCACAGCTTTTTGATCCATTCGTCTACTGATGGACATGTAGGCTGCTTCTAGATCTTAGCTATTGTAAATAGTGCTGCTACAAATATGGGGGTACATCTATTCTTTCTGATTGATTTTACTTTTAAAATTTTATTTTATTTTTATCAAAACATTTCTTTAAATCAAAGCTGTCATAATACTGATTTTGACCTTCATCACATAAGTAGCAGTCACTCCCACAAAAGGTCCCTGCCCACCCTAGGAATTAGTCGGTATAAAGCAAAGAAACTATATTCTTCAAAGATCCAACAGGCATGTCCTATTTCTTTTGCCTCTATAGAGATATTGGATTTGCCTTCTTAAAGTATATTAGAAAAATGCTAACCCTGGTCAACAAGCATTGAAGCATCTACCTTGCATATTATGTTTTTCTGGAATTTTGGCAGTCAGTCCACACATTGAATTAAATTATCTGAACATTTTAGTCAACTCTAAAATGAAAAAGTACTCAAAGTCACTGGTCATCAGAGAGATGCAAATTAAAACAACTATAAAGTATCACATCACACCTGCCAGAATGGCTGTCATCAACAAATCATCAAACAAGTGCTGGCAAGGGTGTGGAGGAAAGGGGACTCTAGTACATTGCTGGTGGGAATGCAGACTGGTGCAGCCACTATGGAAAGCATGATGGTATTTCCTCAAAAAATTAAAAATTGAACTGCCATTTTACCCAGTGATCCCACTGCTTGGAATATGTCCTAAGAATCCTAGAACACCAATCAGAAAGAATATATGTACCCCTATGTTCATAGCAGCACTATTTACAATTGCTAAGATCTGGAAACAGCCCAAGTGTCCATCAGTAGATGAGCAGATGAAAAAGCCATGGTACATATACACAATGGAATACTATGTAGCTGTAAAAAAGAAGGATCTCTTATCCTTTGAGACAGCATGAAGGGACTTGGAGAGTATTATGCTAAGCCAAATAATCCAGTCAGAGAAAGACAAGTATCACATGATCTCATTTTTATATGGACTTTCATGAACAAATAAACTGACAAATAGATCTAGGGACATGGAAATAAGAAACAGACTGAAAAACCTCAGAGGGAAAGGGGGGTGGGCTGGAAGAGATAAACCAAAGAACTTAAATGCAGATATGTGCAATCAATGTAAAGTGAAGGGGAGCAGGAGCAAGGAGGAGGAGGTCAATGGGGAAAAAGGGGAGACATCTGTAATAATTTCAGCAATAAAGATAAAATTAAAATAAAAGTGATAAATAAAATTTTTTAAAGATAAAATAAGGTGGTTTTAGCAGATGGACTCAAAGCCTCTTTCCATCTCTAACACTATGTTACATCTAGTTGAGGCATAGATTTTCACATGTAGAAATGAATGCATACTTATGACTTACTACTTTACAGTTAGAGCATAAGGTTGGGCATAGCAAACAAAGCATAACTTTTTTCTGCTCACTTGGTTCCACCTGAGGTATGCTAGGGTCACCATCATTATTTCTCAACTTCTCTGGGTTCTGACCAAGGCAAAAAGCATCCATAGGATAACCATAGGGCAAAGAAGGATATCCATGTATTTTTATTGTTGTTGTTGTTAGCAGAGGTCCAGTAATTGACAGATTATAGCATCTGAGGAAGGGGGACTGCAGAAAAAATTTTGTTTCCTTAAGTCCAAATTGAGCTTTCCTCTATTTACTACAATGTCAAGATATTTTCACCCAACTGAAAGAAATATGAACTTTCTAAGAACTACTGCTACACATTCATCTAACTTTCTACAGTACAAAAGGTTTGACTTCTAAACATTGTCTGTCCTTGGTATCAGGAAAAATGCAATTGAGAGAAAACCAGTTGGCAATTTTTTTTCTTCTTCATTGATTTTAGATAGAGAGGAAGGGAGAGGGAGAGAGAGATAGAAACATCGATGAGAGAGAACATTGATTGGCCACCTCCTGCATGCCCCCCCACTGAGGATTGAGCCCACAACCTGGGCATGTGCCCTGACCGGGAATTGACCTGGTGACCTCTTGGTGCCTGGGTCGATGCTAACCACTAAGCCACACTGGCCGGGCCAGCAGCAATTTTTTAAACCTAATATGCCTTTGCCCTACTAAAGATGTCCAATAAAGGCCAGTTTTTCAACAATGAAAGACAAGTATTCACAAAGTCAGCCTTATTACTTCCTTCAGCCTGACTAAACTTTAGACAGGTGTTTTTCCTAACTATAGTCCCCTCGCCTCCTTTTTCTGAAAGCACTGAACTTGCAATTGTAAATTCTTTTTCTTCCCTTTTGAGTTATAAATTTTCTCTCAGACTCTTGCCTGTTTCACAGCTCAGAAATATCCTTCTCAAGAGAGCCATCCCTTTGAAATTGATCATCAAGAATGATACCCTTATCTCCCAATCTCTGCGGGAGGGTGGATAGAAGCCTAAATTTAATAAACTACAATTAGCAAACACAGATGACATAACATATTGACCAGTCTCCCCACTGATGTCCTAGAGTAATTTCCAAGTTGCTCACCCCTGTGCCTGAAAATTATCTTGCCTTTTAATTCAGTGGAGTCGAGGTCAATCTCTTTACCCCACTGCAATAGTTTTAACCCCTATTGCAATAATCCAGTGAAATTTCTCTTTGACAGTATCAGTCATTTTTGAGAGGCCGATAAATGAATGGTGAAGGAAATGGGAAGGATCCGCTAAATTCCCTCTCTCATCCCTGTGGAACAGAATGATTTTTCCTCCCCTCAGCTCCTAACAAAACTGTTTATACTTTATTTTCCTGAAGTGGAACACAAGCAAAATTCACTAACATCTATGAAAGAGAGCATGGTTATAAAATTAAAAGTCAGCCCTGGCTGGTGTGGCTCAGTTGGTTGGAGCGTCATCCTGTACACCAAGGGCGGCAGGTTTGATTCCTCGGTCAGGCTAAATACCTAAATTGTGGTTTGACTCCTGGTGGGGCACGTAAGGGAAGAAAGTGGCTGATATTTCTCTCTCTCCCTCCTCTCCCTAAAATCAATTAAAATATATCCTCGAGTGAAGGTTTTAAAAAATCATCACTTGTAGGATGTTTTAACTTATTGAGGGTAGGAAGGAGAGTCAGCAGGGTGTGAGCTTACAAACACCAAATATTTGAAGGGTTTGGAAAGAGCAAAGTCATAAGGAAAAGAGATTCATATCTGTTTTATGCGATTCCAGAGAACAGTGCCAAGACTAGTGTATACAAGATCACCAAAAAGTATTTCCATCTACTAGAGAGAACTTTCCAAAGTCCTGAAATATTCGAAGACAGAAGGAAGCTCCACAGACTTGGAAGGCAGTGAGTACACTATCGGGAAGTATGATGACACAGTGGTTTTAAGAAGTTTTTATGAAATGTTGAGAGAAATTTCAAACACCGTAGGGGCATGAGGGAAGCCAGAGGTGTGATTTTCCTTCTAGTCTTGAATTTTTTTTATCTGTTTTTGTTTATAAAGAATTTTTAAATTTTGTAAATATTTTTTAAAATGCGTTTTTGTTTATTTTAGAGAGAGGGAGAGAGAAACATCGAAGTGAGTGAGAAACACCGATCGGCTGCCTCCTGCATGCCCCCTACTGGGGATCGAATCTGCAACCCGGGTGTGTGCCCTGACCCAAACTCAAACCAGTGACCTCCTGGTGTGTAGGACGAGTCAACCAACTGAGCCACACCGGCCTGGCAAGAATTTTTCATTTCAAATAGAGAAAATAAACTCGTGAAATTGACAAGAGTACAGTATAAAAGATATTTTATACCAAATACAAATATTAAATAGTTTAATTTAAACACACACAGCCTGGCTGGTGTGGCTCAGTGGTTGAGTTTTGCAGCAAGAGTTCACTGGTTTGATTCCCAGTCCGGGCACATGCCCAGGTTGTGGGACTGATCCCCAGTGGGGGGCATGCAGGAAGCAGCCAATTGATGTTCTCTCTCATTGATGTTTCTATCTCTCTCTAAAATCAATCAATTAAAATAATAATAATAATAACACACACATGCAAACATGAATACACAAACAGGCACACACAACAAAGTAAATTTTCCTCAATAAAGTTTTTCTGAAGATATGAATTAATAAATTTTAAAAAGTATATGTGTGTGTGCATGTGTGTACTAGTAACATAAAACCAAAGAGTCACATTACTGTGTATCCTGGGTCAGCAACCTAGAATCCTTGCAAGGATGAAAGAAAGATATTTGTTGTTGCATCATTCATGGTCATTAAAAGCCTTCTAAGCTCAAAGTGCTGCACCTCGAAATTCTTTTCTTCACTCTGCCTCCTTAACTGCATCTCTCACCTCCAAGCGGGGTTGGGCTATATATCCCAGGAAACATAAAGTAGGCCAATGACCTTAAGAAATTCAGAAACGGTGGTATCTTTGATGTTTCAAACAGATTAAAAGCAGGATGACTTCAGATGCCCTTGCTGGATGGCTCCTCTGGGAAGACCAGCCTGTGACTATTAGGATGATTTGTCCACCATGCTGGGCTCTGAGAAGATTGTCTATTGCCATGCAGAGTATGCTTTACAGACAACTTCTGTGAAATGTATGATAACTTCAGCAGCTGAATAGACAATGGCCTGATATTTTTTGTCACCAAAAAGAAGAGGTCACATATTGCAATAGTTTGAAATGAAGGTTCAAGGCAAAGTTATAATTCCACACCAAATAAAATTCTAAAATTCATAAGATATCCTAAGATGCATAGATATAAACTTGCCCTGTGCATAAACATTTATTCATTCCCTGAATTTTAATATTGCTGAGGAAGACTGGATATAACAGACCCAATGACATTTCAAACACCAGATGAGGTAGACAAAATCTGAAAACATATGTATTACTGAGAAAAAGGTGTAAATAACATCTTTATCAAGTAACAGTATTTCTTAATATTTGGTTATTCTCTATATGACACTATATAAAGAATATATAATTTCAAAACAAATGAAATAATTTCATGTGCTTTTCTATACAGACTAGAATATCACAGTGAAACCACAGTGCACAATTTTACTGTAATATGTTCATGTCCCAAAACCTTATTCTGATGAAAATAGTATGGTTTTCAATGTAAAGTGTTATTTAACTAATATAATAAAAAGTTGATGTTTCCAAAAATAAAAGTAGGTGAGTAAAATGTGCTATTTTCTTCCTTAAGGGTCTTGCCCTAATTTTTTCTCCTTTACTTTCTATCAAAATAAAAGTGAATGTACCTGTGCTTCCTGTTACCAGCAGTCAAGACTTACGACAGAAAAGATTTTTAAAATCTATAAAGTGCTTTAAAAAATAAACAATACAATAATACCTAGCAATGATATTAATATTTGAGCCAGTCTTGCCCGATTCTACAGAATTTTATGTCAAGTGCCCCTGTTTGGTATTTCAAATAGTTCATTCCTTGTTTAAGTGAACACCTCTGATTATTAATACTGTCAAAGAGAAGTTTCACTGAATTATCCTCACTGCTCTGCTGCTTCCAACTGTCTCAGCACAGACACTTGTCAAATGCAGGTGAAAATCTGATTAACATGGGATTAAATACCTAGCTTTAAAAAAAAAAACTTTTTTTCTTTTTTTTTTTTTTTTTTTTTGAGAGGAAAATAGAGGGAGAGATAGAAACACTGATGAAAAAGAACATCATTTGGCCAACTGCATGCCCCCCACTGGGGATCTGACCCACAACCTGTGCATGTGCCCTGACTGGGAATTGAACTGGCAACTTCTTGGTGCCTGGGTCGATGCTCAACTACTGAGCCATACCAGCTGAGCAACACCTAGCTCTAAATATCCCTAAGCAGAGTGGATAACATTGTGTTAAAACCAAAGAAGGATTGTAATTTTCAACATTTCCAGTTCTCTCACATGTAGAAGGTTGTATCATTTTTTTTTTCCTATCCAGAGGCTAATGCAAATGGAAAATTATATATTATAAGCTACATACATAAAAAGCTATGGTTATTCTTAAAGTATATAATTTTCTCTTATTTAGCAATTAGGCCTTTGAAGTTAGATATAATAGTTTTTATTGTATGATCTTATCACCAATAAATAACTCAGAATAGATTTTAAAACTGTATTTTCTTACTGCTGGCTTAGTGCCATACAATCAAGGAGAAACCCACAAGTTCCAGCTTCTCTCTAAGGAGCAAAGAACCACACATCCAGCAATACAACTTTGAAGGCCACTACCCAAGTAACAGGCAACAAAACACCTAGCTCTGAAAACCAATTGGACTTCTGTCCACAAGTCCCACAGGACTATAGCAGAGAAGCAGTCCTTAATGGGTACCCTAGCCTTCACTATGGCTAACTCCCTAAGGATCATCCCAGAGAGAACAAGGAACAATGTCCATTCCTGGGTAATTCCCTGGAGGGAGCTTGATTACATACATATTTCTAATTAACACACATTTGGGGGCTGGCTGTGACCCTCCCCAGAATACAGGGGAACAGGTGAGCACTTCCTCCAGTTTTTCCCTCTGCCTCATTCCAACAATAAAGCCAAGTAGACAGTGCCATCCTGAAAAAAGTTTGTCTACATAATTAACACCCCAACTTTTTATGGTTTCCACCCAAAGAGTGGTCCCCAAATCACCAAATACTGATAATCAATGAGTTTGTGTTCACAAATCCCACAGGACTACAGCAAATGAAGCAGTTTTTAAATGCCTGAGAATCTGGCCTCTAATCAACATGCATCTAGATGCTGACTGTGATCCTCCCCTTTGGGACATCTGGGGGTCTTGGCATATCCTCACCTGCTGTGAGTCACTAGGAACAAAGAAGACAACTTGGGCAATAACAAAGGTTTAAGAGGCAGCCAGGAGCTCAGTCTAGGTTGATTGATTATGTTCATCTTCTATACAAGACAAGTCTATCAAGAGTAGGAGAGGTGTTGGTCTTATATAATGCACAGATTCCAACACACAGTCAAGAAAAATGATGAAACAGAAATAGAGATAGACACATAACAAGAAAACAAGATAAGTAAATAACAAAAAAAGACACATTTCTAGAAATCGATATTAACAAAACTGAGATAAGTCAGTTACCAAATAGTTCAACATAATAGTCATGAAGATGCTCACTGAGGTGAAGAGAGTAATTCATAAACAAAGTAAACTTTTCAATAAAAAGATAAAATTAAAAAATACAAAGAGAGAATCATATAGCTGAAGGATAAAATAACTATATTAAAAAATTCAATAGAGTAATTTAATAACTGACTATATCAAGCAGAAGAAGGAATCAATAAACTCATAGATAAGGCAGTATATTTCATCTAATGAAATAAACAAAAAGAAAAAAGAATGACAAAGAGTTAAGTTAGCTTAGTAGTTCTATGATATACCATAAGTGAAACAATATATACAACATATGGACTTCCAGAAAAAAGATGAGAGAAAGAAAAGGGTAGAAATCTTATTCAAAGAAACAATGGCTATAACTACACTATCCTGTGGAAAGAAACAGATCTCTAGATCCAGGAAGTCCAAAAAGTACTAAAAAAAATGAAGCAAAAGAGACCCATACCAAGACATTTAATTAAATCATGAAAAATTAAAGAATAAGAGTGAACCTTAGACGCAACAAGGACAATATTATTTTTAATTAAATAATAAATTGTTACTTACAGGACAACTCCTTAATACTATTCACAGATTGTTTTCAGCAGAAATGTTGAAGGTCAGAAACCTGATAAATTCAGAGAGCTGAAAGGAAAAAGAAAATTGCCAAACAAGAATTCTCTACCCATCAAAGTTGTCCCTTCAGTATTAAAGGTGTAATAACGAGTTTTCAACAAATGCCAAAGGAGTTCATCACAATATATTGGCCTTATAAGAAATGCTACAGGGAGTACTTCAAGCTGAAATAAAAGGGTGCTAACAAGGAACATGAAAACATATGAAACTATAAAACTCTCTGGTAAAGATAAATACATAATTAAATTCAGAATACTCTAATATTGTAGTGGTAGTGGGTAAATCAATTATAATTCTAATATAAAGTTTAAAAAATGCTGGACTGGTATGGCTCAGTGGATTGAGAGTCATCCCATGGACTGAGAAATCCCGGTTCTATTCCTGATCAGGGCACTTTCCCGAGGTGTGGACTCTATCGCGAGTAGGGGGCATGCAAGAGGCGGCCGATCACTGTATCTCTCTTATATCCATGTTTCTATCTCTCTCTCTTAAAAAAGAAAAATCAGTAAAAACATATCTTAAAAGGTTAAAAGATAAAAGTACTAGAATAACTATAACAACAATACTTTTTAATGGATAAAAAAGTAAAAAGTTATAAACTGCGCCATCAAAACAAAATGTAGGAGGAAGTGCAAAAATGTGGAGATTTTGTATGCTTTAAAAGTTAAGTTGTTATAAGCTTAACAGAGACCATTATTATTATTATTATTATTATTATTATTAGTGGATGTTTAATGCTAGCCTTACGTAATTACAAAGTAAAATCTTATAGTAGATACACAGAGAATAAAAAGACAGGAATCAAAACATACCACTATAAAAAATGATCAAATCACAAATGAAGATAGCATAATAGAAAGAAAGGAACAAGGAAATTATATTACAGCCAGGAAACAATAAACCAGATGGCAATAATAAATCCATAACTATTAGTAACTGTTTTAAATATAAATGCATTAAATTCTCCAAACAAAAACATAAGTGGCTTAATGGGTAGATACTAACTTCAGCTTTAAGAGCACACACTTATTGAAAGTGAAGAGATGGAAAAGCATATTTTATGCAAATGGATTTTTTAAAAAGCAGCAGTATGATGCATGATGAATGAACTGAAAGAATACATTTTTGCAATTTTAGACTTAACAAACCTTTCCTAAAAATATACCCACAGAAATAGTCCAATAAATATTAAGAGCTATGCGCAAATATATATTTCAACTATATGGCCTATCTTAGTTAAACATTGAGAACTTAAATACCAATCAATATGAAATATTTGACTCGTAATTTTTTTAACTCCTCACCCAAGGATATTTTTCTATTTATCTTCAGATAGAGTGGGAGGGAGGAAGTGAGAGGGAAAAAGAGAGAAACATCACCATGAAAAGGACACATCAACTGGTTGCTTTCCATAGGACCCTGACCAGGGCTGGGGACAAACCATAACCCAGGTATGTGCCCTTTAACGGAATCAAACCCGCGACTCATCGGTCCCTGGAACTAAGCTCTAATTGCTGAGCCAAACCGGCCAGGGTGACTCATAATTTTTTTAAAAATTAGCTCTTTATGTCCTCATATGAAATGATACTATTGATATATTTTTCACAAGAAAAAGAATGCCATGTAATATAACATACATAATATAATCCAAATAAAAATACAAAAACAACCACTAATAATAACACATCAATGTATTTAGTAGAATTATTAAACAAATATTTATATAAGCATAATTACCTTCAAGTTAGGGAGTAGACATTGGATAATTTAAAATTATTTCACATTCGATAATTTTATATTATTTGTGTTTTCATAGTTTTGATTTACTTTTTAACCAGAGAGACATATAATATTTATAAAAGCTAGGGATTCTATTCTTACTCTATGTAAAGTAATGATAAAAAGTCCTGTTCTGCCTGGCCAGTGTGGCCTAGTGGTTGAGCATCGACCCCATGCACCAAGAGGTCACTGGTTCTATTCCCGGTCTGGGCACATGCCCAGGTTGTAGCCCGAGTACCCAGTGTGGGGCATGTGAGAGGTAGCCAGTCGATGTTCTCTCTCATCGATGTCTCTATCTCTCTTTCCCTCTCCTTTCTTCTCTCTTTAAAATCAATAAAGAGAAATTAAAAAAAAAAAAAAAAAAGTCCGGTCCTGCCAAATGCACAAGTCTGTTGTCAGGTTTAAAGAAAACAACATATGAAAGTTTCTGGCAAGTATAATGTACTTCGTGCTAATACCATATAAGGAGGCCTCTTGCTAGGAGTCAACAATGCTTGAGTTGTCATGTTGATATCTTCAATATAAAAAATCCAAATGTTCCTTAAGAACATTTATTAATTACATAAATAATGCATTTCACATTGAAGTAGATGGACATCATCTTAATCAAAGTATTCAATTGCACGTTATTTATAATGTGTAGAACTGACATCATGTACATCCAGATGTAAGTCACCGAGAAAGAAAAAGTATTACCGTGTAATTTCACTACCAAAATGTTCAACTTGAATCTAATCATGAATAAAACTGACAAATCTAAATTGAGGGGCTTCTAAAAACTAACTTGCTTGACTTCTTCAAAGTATCCGTCTAATGAAAAGAAAAAAAAAAGGAAAAAAAAATTACTGAAAACGGGAAATTTCTTCCATTATTGAGAATGGATAAATACTAATGCCATGTATCTATCTTTTTATGTTTTTAAAACATAAACCTTTATTCCTGGATCAATAGCACCTCCCAAATATATTAGTTGTTTAAAAAGTTATAAAGTTGTGAAAAATTAAGACAAATTAAATACTACAAAAAAAAAAAAAAAATTGCAGTTTAGAGCATGACAGCCAAGACAAACTATATTGATAGCTTCCAGAGAAAAGACTGAAAAAACTTAAATAATTATGTGGCCATATTTAAATTTCATTAATTTCTCAAATAAAGTGCTTCATATCTATTTTTTTTTAATTCAGGGTCTGATTAATATTTAATCTTTTCATATAGTTTTCATGTCCCTTCTGTCTTCATTAATGGAAGAGATTGCCCCTGTTTTTAGTAATTTTCTTCTCCTTTTTTTTTTTCTTTTCATTAGACAGATACTTTGAAGAGGTCAAGCAAGTTAGTTTTCAGAAGCCCCTCAATTTAGATTGGTCAGTTTTATTCACGATTAGATTCAAGTTGAACATTTTGGTAGTGAAATTACATGGTAATGCTTTTTCTTTCTTGTTGAGTTACATCTGAATATACATGATGTCATTTCTACACATTAAAGATAACGTTCAATTGAATACTTTTATTACAATTCTGTCCATCTGCTTTCTTCAAGGTGAAATGCATTATTTATGTAATTAATAAGTGTTCTTAAGGAACATTTGGATTTTCTTATATTGAAAATATCAACATAACAACATAACTCAATGCATGTCTCTTGTAATTAAAAATAAGGAATAGATAAAATAAATTAATACAGAGAAAGTTGGAAAGATTGGCTAGGATCTTACTGTGGAAATATTAAATCAAGAGTCATTTGTTTTTATCTGTTTGTTTGTTTTACTGTTCACATTATGACAGATGTCCCCCATTTTCCCCACCTTTGCCCAGCTCCACCCGCCCCTGCCCATCCCCTCCCTCTGGCCTTCAGCATTTGTTTTTTATTTTATAGTCAAAGGATATATTGAAGCATTAGGATCAAAGCAGCTATTATATGGTGTAGTATAATAAGAATAGTTTATAATATTTTTTATTAGGGAATACAGTGAGCATGCAATAATAGGTGCTAATATGAGAAATATCTGTAGGAGTCTGAGATTAAATTAGATATTTGAACTTAATTATGAGTAAACAGAAATTGACTTACAATTTTTCAAAAATATTTTTTATTGATTTATGAGAGGAAGGGAAAGAAAGGAACATCTCTAAGCATTGATCGGCTGCCTCCTGCATGTTCCCTACGGAGATCAAGCCCACAACTCAGGAATGTGCCCCAACCCAGAATCCAACTGGCAACCTTTCAAAGCGTGGGATGACATCCAACCAACTGAGCCACCCTGACCAGGGAAGCGTATAATTTTATGTCTGGATAACAAAGACTGATGGCACCAATAGTTTTTTAATCAGTAGGAGTGGAATTTAAGAAGATGGTTACTGATCAATTTTAGTCAAGTTATATCACAGATGACCCATATGTTGAAGATGTAAAGAGTAAGTGGTGACTCATACCTAGAACAACAGGAGTTCAGGGCCATAAAAGTAGATCTGGATATAACTTCAACAGAGATGAAACTTGGAACCATGGATTACATGATTATGTACTTTGAAGCAAGAATGATGCACTGTTTTGGAAAGAACAGGAACAGGTGGAAGCAAAGCCAAAAAGAAGGAAACTGTTGCAGGAAGAAATCTCTAATCATATTGTAATGTTATGAAAATGTAATGAATTAATTCAACAAGTATGGTGCTGACTGATCAACATACCAAACGATGAAAAGAATTGAGAAAGAATAATCATAGAGAAAACTTAAACAATTAGGAGACACACTGTTGAGTTCTGAGGAACTGTTATGATAATGAGAGAAAAGGGAGAAAAAGCCAGACTCAAAGACAATAGGAGATAATTGATAGTTGAATAACAGAGAAGGTGCCTGGGAATTAATACTTACTCTGGAAAGAACGTCAGTTATAAGCATCATTTACATAAAAATTCTATGACCATTGAAAATGTTCAGAATATTTGATAAATATATCTTCATGCATTCTTATTTTACAAGCCTTTATGAATGTATATATTCTGTACAACGGCAGTACAGAACACGAGTCCATGTCCACTTGACACATATATTCAAGGGTCAAATATGTTATCCTTCATGCTTTCACTTAAAATTTCTTAGGCTATTCCCCCCTGTCCAGAGGAGCCCCAAATCCCAAATTGCTATTCTTTGTGCATCTACTATGGTTACCACATATGATTATTAAGCTGCTCACAGAAAATTCACTGGTTGCAAAATAGGATTCCAGGAAAGAAACACAAATTGTTAATCATGCTGATAGAACATGAAGTCGGACTGGCAATCTTCATCTAGGTGTGAAGTAGGTCTCCTCGTGCTCAGCATTCATGCAGGAGTAATGATGCTCTCTCATTCCCAGGAGCTCTCTAGAAACTAGATCTCCACCATTCTGAATATTCAAACCATCTTCTGTTCTCAAATTATCCTATTTTTTAAACAAAGGTTTATTCCCAAATTCTCCACTTTTCCTTTTTGAAAAATTCTGAACATCATCGGAACATATTTCCAATAATGAAAACCTGTGAATCCCATCTGTGATTATAAAATGGAGGTGGTTGTGTTTCTGCTTTTGTTCTGTCTTCACATCCAGTGTCAGACCATTTAACTCCTTGAAACATCTGTGCTAGAGAGGAAAAGGGGGGAAACCTGAGTTGAAGTTATACAAGGAATTATGAGGAATGACCACTGAAACACTTTTCCATTGAAAAAGACCCCAAGAAGCCTCATTAATTTAATTAGAAAGGAAACTGGCGGGGCTATTTTCTCACACGGAGGACTGGTCAGACATCACTCAAAAAATAAAAATAAAAAAAAAGATCCATGGCATGAATCTCTGCTCACATGTCACTTTCAACCTTGTAATATTTGGGCCTTTCTTTTATATGCTGAGGAGAATGAACGGATGTGGAAATGAAAGACATATTCTGGGCTTCTGGTCTGCATTTGGTGGCGACAGGATTGACAAGTGGCAAGAACAAAGGAACAAGATAGCTGCATTGAACATTGTGCTGCTTGGCCTTTAAGGAGTCCAGCTTTTCAGAGGTGTTACAGGCAATTTAACAATTTGAATTCATATGTTCCGGAAAGTGGGGGAAGGCAGCACTGTGTCACAACTGTGATATTGGGGTGTGTCAACTTTGCTGACTGCCAAAGAAGGACAGGGTCTAATTTTAATCGCCACGGCTGTGACAACTTAGCACCCTGTTCTATCCACATCACATATGAAAATGACATTTTTGAGTAAGGACATCTGAAAGGAAAAGACCTAATTATAGAACATGAAAGGATGAATAAAGAGAACATAAACTTTCTGGTTTTTTTTAATCACCCTAAAACTGGCTAATAATGAAAATATCTATCACTCTTCATTGGTAATATGTCCAATCAGCAATATCCACGATATTGTCTTAAACATATTTGATTAAATTGACCCCAAATTCCTTCCTGTTAATTTAAGAATCTCCAATATATGATGTAGCAGATTAGAAACCATTACTTGGAAGAGTATCAGTTAAAAATACATTGACTGGTCCGGCCAGTGTGGCTCAGTGGTTGAACATCGACCCATGAACCAAGAGGGCATTGGTTTGATTCCCAATCAGGATACATACCCAGATTGTGGGCTAGATTCCCAGTGTGGTGCATGTAGGAGGCAGCCAATCAATGTTCTCTCTCATTGATGTTTCTATCTCTTCCTCCCTCTCACTTCCTCTCTCTCTAAGATCAATAAAGGAAAAAAAATTAAAAAATACATTGACTGAAACTGAATATTTCAAAAGTAAATATTGCAGGTGACTGTTTTTTTTCAAACATTCGTCACTTTGTTTTTCCTATGAGAAACTGTTTTTTAGACATCTTTGCCTTTTGTGAATTTTTCACAATCTGTATTCATCCATTCACTTCTTTTCTTTTTGACAAATATTTATCAAGTACTTACTATTTTCCAGGCACTCTAAGAATTGATCTTTGCCTTCATGGATACTAGGGAGAGGCTATAAATATTAATCTCTCCATTAAATAAACGGAAACGTGCAACTGTGACAATTGGTGTGATGATGGAGAAATTCACTGAGCAATACGGCCTATTAAGGGTAGTTATATGAAAATTCCTTCAAATTAGTAGAAGTTAATTCAAACATGTATTTATATATTTATGAAACATCATGCACAAACCTTGCAATAGTAGGGAACTTGTTAAATAACTATGCTATCAATGAAGATCACTCTAGAATACAGGGGGAAAATTGGCAGAGATGACCTGCCAAAATAGATAAGGTGATCTTAGAATATCATATCTGAGCTGCCAAAATAGATAAGGTCATCTTAGAATATCATGTATGAGCTTCCAAAATAGATAAGGTGATCTTAGAATATCATGTATGAGCTGCCAAAATAGATAAGGTATCTTAGACTATCATATCTGAGCTGCCAAAATAGATAAGGTGATCTTAGAATATTATACATGAGCTGCCAAAATAGATAAGGTAATATTAGAGTATCATATATGAGTTGCCAAGGTAGATAAGATGATCTTAGAATATGATATATGAGTTGCCAAAATAGATAAAGTGATCTTAGAATATCATATATAACTTACATTTTCCTACTCACTATGTTATTTTGTTCTTTAAAATATTTAATTCATTCAAAGTTAGGGATGATATTC
Source organism: Molossus molossus (assembly GCF_014108415.1). Classification (NCBI taxonomy): domain Eukaryota; kingdom Metazoa; phylum Chordata; class Mammalia; order Chiroptera; family Molossidae; genus Molossus; species Molossus molossus. The sequence continues at coordinate 62,832,255 of NW_023425350.1, read as the reverse complement.
TATCCATATATATATATTTACACACACATATATAGAGAGAGAGTGAGAGAGAGTCATATGTATATTTGTATATACATACAAATAAATATATAAACAGATCTCCAACACCTAAACTGTTATATATATAATTATATATATAATTTTAATTATAATTATATAATCCTAAACTTTAATATATAATTATATAAATATATTCCTGTATATTTTTTCTTTTATTAATTTTTTTTTAGAGAGAGAGAGAAAGGGAGAGGGGGAGAGACGGAAACATCAATGAGAGAGAACATCAACTGGCCACCTCCTTGTATGCCCCCTGCTAGGGATTGGGCCCACAACGTGGGCATGTGCCCTGACCGGGAATCTTACCAGCAACCTCTTGGTGTATGGGTCGACACTCAACCACTGGGCCAAACCAGCCAGGCCACATTCCTATATTTTAAGCAGTTTTTATAGAATATATTTAATAGTATTCCATGACTTTGAATTGCCAAAATGTGATGACATATGTTACACTGAGAAATGAAACCATAATGAATAGAATTTGCAACCTCTATTTGGATTCAGCTTATGCTTTCTTTTAATAATATGTGTATAGAAGCATTAATCATTAAATGACATTACCAATAAAATTCCCCCAACCTTTCTCCCATCTGGCAACCATCAAAATGTGTCTATGAACCTGTTTCTATTCTACTTGTTCATTTATTTATTTTTGTATATTCAATTGTTGATATTTATTTACTGCCATTTTGTTGTTCATATTTGTTATCTTTTTCTTTTTCTTCTTAAAGAAGACCCTTTAACATACTGGTAATACTGGTTTGGTGGTGATTAACTCCTTTAGCTTTTCCTTCTCTGGGAAACTCTTTTTATGTCCTTCTATTCTAAGTGACAGGTTTGCTAGGTAGAGTGCTCTAGGCTGTAGGTCCTTGCTTTTCATCACTTTGAATATTTCTTGCCAGTCCCTTGGACTTGCAAAGTTTCTGTAAAGAAATCAACTCACAGTTTTATGGGAGCTCCCTTGTAGGTAACTGTTTCTCTCTTGTTGCTGTTAAGATTCTCTCTTTGTCTTTAACCTTGTGCATTTTAGTTATGATGTGTCTTAGTGTGGGCCTCGTTGGGTTCATCTTCTTTAGAAGTCTCTGTGCTTCCTGAATTTGTATGTTGATTTCCTTCACCAGGTTAGGGAAGTTCTTAATAATGCTTTGTACCAATTGTTGAATACCTGTTAACTGAAATACATTAAACTGCAGTATAAAACCCAGTACAGTATACTTTGTATTAAACCATATCTGATTTCACAAAATTACAATAAGACAAACCGAAACTGTAAACAAGCCTTTAGTAAAGAATAAAGAATTCCAAAAACATTTACATAATTTGGACTTGAATGCATGCAAAACTGGCCTGCTATATGGACTCATGCCTCCCTGCCCTTTGTGTAAATCCCTCTCACACTGAATAGGACTAATATGTAAACAATAAGGTATTGCAGACATGACAGAGCATAACTTCTAAGACTAGGTCATAAAAAGATATTACATATAGATTCTTTCTTGCTTTCTTTGGACTGCCTGTTCTGGGGTAAGTTGGCCACTGTATTGTGAGAACACTGAAGCAGCCTTATGCAGAATTCCTTGAATCTAGACACCGAGCTTATTGCCAAGAACCAGCAAATAACTGAAACCCTCCTGTCAACAAACATGTGAGTATGTCATGTTCAAAGTAGATTCTTTGGTCCAAGTCAAGCTTTGCGTTATAATTTTTTTAATGTATTGAATTGAGAGAGGGAGAAAAGCCCTGGCCGGTTTGGATCAGCGGTTAGAGCGTCGGCCTGCGGTCCTGAGAGACCCGGGGTTCGGTTCCCGCTAAGGGCGCGTACTTCAGTTGCAGTTTGTCCCCGGCCCTGGTCGGTTGTGCGGGTGGCAGCCACTCGATGTGTTCCTTTCACATCGATGTTTCTCTCTCTCTCTCTGTTCCTCTCTCTCCCTCCCACTCTACCTGAACAAAAAAATAAAAAATAAATTATGAGAGAGGGAGAAAGAGAACATCGATTTGTGGTTCCACTTGTTTATGCATTCATTGGCTGATTCTTGTATGTGCCCTGTCCAGAGAGTGAACCCACAACCTTGCAGTATTGGGACAATGCCTAACCAAGTGAACTACTGGGCCAGGGCCCAAGTCAAGCTTTTAGATTCCTGTTGCCCTGCCCAACATCTGCACCACGATTCATGAGAAACCCTGTGACCGAACCATTCAACTAAGTCACTTCTGTATTCCTGATCCTCAAAATCTAGGTGAGATAATAAATGTTTGGAGACAATAAATGTTATTGTTTACTATGCTAAATTTTGGAATTTTGAGGTAATGTGTTATACTGCCATAGATAACTATCACAATATTCAATCAATATAGCTAAACACTGAGTGTTTATGATGGGCTAAGTGCTAAGTATAAACACCCCCTTTGCCTTGTATCATTTATCTTTCACAAAATCCTATGTGATATTAATCAAATTTTACAGATGAAAATTCTGGATGCTTATAATTGTGTCTGCAAAAAAGCTGTTAAATAATGGAGCTAAAATTCAAATCTTCAATTTCTGCCTTACACCAATGCCTGTGCTCTAACCTCTACTGTAGGGAAAGTGTTTTCTCTAGGGTAGCAAGTGATGAAAATATTTATATGATGTAATTTCTAATTTAAATTTATAATTTATTAAGAACATAGTAGAATTATTTATAAATATTCAGTAAGATGTAAATGCCAAGATGAATGCTTGAGTTCCATATAAATTCAGAAATATGCGAGATCAATATGTGTTGGAGATATTAGTGAAATTCCCCCAGATAGAATAATTAATTTCTGTTGAATCTTGATGGGTGAAATGTGATAAGGCACAAAAGGATCCAGAATTATATTCCACAAATAATCATTTGTTCTTGGTGGCAGGAATGACAATTGCTTGCATGAGAGAAAGGAGATTTCAAAGATGTATGTTCAAAAATAGTAGAGAGATAAACTGGAAAAGATCATTTGAAGTGTGGGTAGATAAAACAGTAAATAACACTTTAAGCATCTTATTTTATACTCAATAAAGAGTTATTTCACAAAGGAGGAATTTTAAAATAGTACAAATATGCATGTGAATATATTGAGAAAATTAAATTGCAGAATATAAACAGAAATGTGTAAGCAAAATAGAGTTTGCTTGATTTCTATAAAAGAAAAGAATCGTCTGAGAAGGGAAGAAGTGAAAAGTAAGTGATGCCTAAAAGAAAAAATTAATAATTCAGTAAGTGATTAAATGGCCTAATAAATAAAATACTGTGCAAGTTAGGTTGTCATTGCTGAAGTACTTGGACAAGTAAGAAATATATCTCTTCACCACTTAACAAAGACCTCAAAAGAGGTGTCAGTCCTGAAATTATCATTGATAAAATTGACAACAATTTCAAGGCAGAAACAGAAAATCAAGACAATTACATGTACATATGATATATAATTTGTCCTGTACAAGCAAAACTACTTATTTAATCATACATATAAATTTTTGAAATTAATTCAAGTACAGTTGATCTTTGAATGATTCAGGGGTGGGGTCCTGATCCCCCACATAGTCAAAAAACCATGTATAACATTTGACTCCCCCAAAACTTGACTACTAATAGCCTACTATTGACCAGAACTTTGCCCATTATATAAACAATTAGCATACATTCTGCATGTTATTTGTACTATATAGTGTATACTTATAATAAAATAAGCTTGAGAAAATAAAATGTATTAAGAAAAGCATAAGAAACTGCATTTATAGTATTTACTGAAAATAAATCTGTGTATAAGTGGACCTGCATGATTCAAACCCATGTTGTTCAAGGGTCAACTCTATTCTGCTACAACCAAAAGTACGTATTTCAAATGTGTCTTCATGGAAAATGCCTTTTGTGTGTGATGACATCACCAAATGTCACATATATTTTTAACTGGCTGGAAACTGACTACACAGAAATTAATCTTACATAGCCATTTATTTCTTCTAGCTACCAGCCTCTAACATCTGTATACTGACAAAGTGATAAAGCATTCTGCTATGTCATTGTAAGAAGACAGATTCAATTTATTTCACTGGGATAAACAACTAGAAATTCTAAGATTCCTTTTTAATAATAAATTCATGTTTTCTGTAATATTATTCCTAGTGTAACAACAGCACTCTACAGTTTTTTCCAGATTTATTAACACTGGAACCAGGAATTTTAGTTCACTGATTTTTTATAAGTTTAATATTAATTTTGAATATGACAAGGTTTGGCCCACCAAAGAATATCTATGGTTTTTCTTTACCTTTATAATTTCTTCTATGTCAAATCTATATATCATCAAGCTCTGAGATTAGTATCAGAGTCTTGGATAATATTTCCAATTCTGTGAAAATGTATTTTCTCAGAGAGTTCTTATCCAAGTGACCCAAATATGTGTAAAAAAGACCAAAAATTTTTGATTTCACTTATTTGTGGAATCTAAAGAACAAAATAAACCAAGAAACAAAATTGAAACAGACTCATACACACAGAAAACAAGCTGGTAATTGCCAGACAGAAGGGGGTTGGGGGACTGGGTAAAAGAAGTCAAGAGATTACAAAGAACACATCCATAGTTCCAAAATATTCATGGAGATTTAAAGCACATCATAGGGAATATGCTTCAATACTAGTTGTGATAACTACATATGGTGCTAACTGAGGAAGTAGAAATATCAGTGGAACACTATGAAAAGTATGTGATTGTGTAACCACTAAGTTGTATACCTGAAACCAATACAAAATAAAATTGTAAGTAAAAAGAAAGAAGATAAACATTTTATTGAGTTGTTTTAATAGTTAATACTATGACTATCATGGTCACAGTTGACAATATTCATAAATGAAATATTCTGAAAGTTCAAATCAAATACTTCCCATAAATACTTTGTTAAATAAATGATTATTTCTTTCTATGAGTCAGGCCTGAGATTCCTAAATGTAATAAATGAAAAAAAAAAAATGTAGCTAGGCTGATTGTTTCTCTGCTATTTCCTAAACATCTTAACTTGCACTAAAATTGTGATTCTCTTTGATGTTGCCAGAAATGAAGATAGCCCTGTACTCTCATACATATCTATTCACCAAGACAAAAAAATAAATAAAAATTTAAAAATAAGCCAGTCAGAGAATGACAAGTATCACATGACCTTACTTATTTGTGGAATCTAATGAACAAAGTAAACCGATGAGTGAAATAGATACATGGAAGTAGGGAACAGGCTGACAAACCTCAGAGGGAATAGGGGTATAGGGACAGGAAGAGATAAAACAAAGGACTTGTATGCATATATGCACAACCAGTGGACACAGACAATAGTGTAATGAAGGTGGGGGGAGCAGGAGGGAAAGGACCAGTGGGGGAAAAAATGATGAACATCTAATATTTTCAATAATAAAGATACATTAAAATTTTTTAAATAAATTAGAAAAAAATATGAATGGTATTAAAATATATATATATATATATATATATATATATATATATATATATATGTATATGTATATTTAGTCCAGCCGGTGTGGCTCAGGGGTTGAGCATCAACCCATGTACCAAGAGGTCACCAGTTTTTTCCCTATCAGGACACATGTTCAGGTTGTGGGCCTGATCCCCAGTGGGGGGCATGCAGGAGGTGACCAATCAATGTTCTCTCTCATTGATGTTTCTATCTCTCTTTCCCTCTCACTTCCTCTCTCTCTAAAGTCAATAAAGAAAAACATTTTTTTAAAAAAAAAATATATATAGATATAAATATATATTACTGATATGTCCAAATTCTACAGCTATATCTTTCAGAATTTTCTTCCAAAATTTCTACGTAGAAGCATAATATTTTATTTAATATGATGACCAATGTAGATCCAAACCCTTACTCTACTTTATTCCTACCTGAATTTATCTATAGCAAAACATGTGTAATATTATTTGTAAAACAAACAACTTACTAGCCCTGGCAGCTCAGCTGTTTTGGAAGACGTGTGTCTGCCTTCCCAAGTGATTTCACATGATTTTCTTCTCAGTAGACATCTACCTGAGGTTCATCACTTCCTGTTCTGGATATATATGCTAGAGAAACTCTGATCTGTAAAGGGACCTTGACATGGGATTTCATCAAAGCCTTCTTGCTTGTGTAATGAGTAATTGGAGACAAACTAGTTGAATGTTATAAACAGGTAAATGAAATGTGGCAGATGCATACCATGGAATGCCATGCAGGAGTAAGAAGCATTCAAATAGAAGTGTGGAAAGCTGCTTCTAAGATGGGTCACAGTGGTCCCTGTCTCCTGGAATTTAAGTTCCTGTGTAATCCCTTCCTCTTGAGTGTGGTTGGACTTAGTGAATAGCTTTGAATGAAAAAGAAGACAGCAGAAGTGATGGTGTGTCCCACTGGTTACAAAAAGACTGTGGCTTATGTCTTAGTATGCATCCTCTCTTACTCACTCACTTTGAGAGATGCAGCTGCCATGTTGTGACTAGTCATATGGAAAAGACTATATAACAAAGAACTGAAACTCTCACCAGCAGTCAGCGAGTACTTGAAACTGTCAACACCATCATGCCAGTTTGGAACTGGGTCTTCTGTGGCCCACCAAAAGCCATGTGAGTAAGCTTAGAATAGAACTTCCCCCAGCCTATCTTTGCTAGGACTGAAACCTATGACAACTTCTTGGTTGCAGCCTAGCCAGAGACCTTAAATGAAATGCCCCAAATAAATCACACCTCAATTCTTAATTCACAGAAATGTAAAGATGTTTTAAGTGTGGAGGTAATTTATTACAGGTAGTTCGTAACCATGAGGATACACTGCATAATTTACCTACGTTCAGAAACTTATATTCTTTGTGGGTTTTGTCTACTGTTTTACCAGCACACATGTGACCATCGGGGAAAAACTGATATATTTATAAAAATTTAAATAGCAAATAAAAGATATCATGGATATCTTCTAAGAGAAAGTGAGGCTTGAATTGAACATTGGTTTATTTGTTCAACAAATATCTGAGGGACTTAAATATGTTTATCACATTATTTTCTCTGTGAAGACAGACAGACAAATGTAGTTTACATTATCTCTAGGAACTTTATAATCAATAAAGGGAACAGAGAGATAAACTACCATTAAAACACAGAACAAACTTAGTGTTAAATAAAATACAATATGCACTCTCTAGACACCAAGAATTACCGAGAGTCGACACAAGAAAATATCCAAATTGATGTTATAAAGTTATGTTGTATTAAAAATGGCATAAACACATAATGATGAAAAAATTAGCCTATTATCAAGAAAAAAATAAATAAGAGCTGTCTGGATAAAATCAGGATATGGACATTGAAAATAGTGAGAGAGTTAGAATTCTAAGGCCGTTCCATTTCTCCTACATGCTGAGTCCATGTTATTGATCCTAGAAGAGCACTATAGCAAAAGGACAATATAGAAACAGTATGGCTGAGGTTACATCTTTAGATCTGGAGAGTATGAACCCAGATGCTAGAAAATATTTTTTCTAAATGCAATTATCTGTAAAGGAAAAATTTATAATTCTTAAATTAAAAAAACACTCATTTTGTTTTGGAGATAACTCTATGATGTGTGTGTGTGTGTGTGTGTGTGTGTGTGTGTGTGTTTAGATGGGTTGTTTTACAGTAAAGAAGTTAAAAAAATTACAAAATGCAGGAACATATTGTTCTTGTATCTAATACCTGCATACGTTAATTTATAATATAAATAAGCAAAATACAACCATGCAAATGCATCATCATTTTTTACTGGTTACATATTATTTCTTATTCTGATACCCTTCTTTTCCTAGATGAGATTATGATAAAGAATAAAATCATATAAGTATAAAGGATGAAACAGATACTTAGGCAAAAATATAGTTAAATTTGATAACTATTTCTGCAGAAAGTCAATGTTATCAACATGACCATTTTCTGGTTAATTTTAAGCAATCAAAGACAGTATTATAAGGGGACAAAAGAGAGTAAATAGAAGTGGTAAATTCAGAACTTCTAAATATAGCAGATTATTTATTTAGTTAAAAAGGTGAATAGAAACCACTTCAGCACCATCAGAGATTATGACCAAAGAAGCTGATGTGGTGAGTGAAGCAAAGATAACTTCAGTTGGGAAGACGGAGATAAGTAATTTGACCAATAAGGAATCAAGTGAGGTGATGGCAACTTAGAAGGGTTAGTGTGGTTCAGTCTGGTGCTACTGGAAAAAAATAGTCCAGTGGAATCCAGTGGAACCAGCTCAAAGCACTGCTAAAACTAAGATAGACAGTTGAAGAGAGTACCTTCCTTACTGCCTAATCTGCCATGGTAGTTTACCTGGTCATAAAGGAGCACCACCCTTATAAAATGGATAAAGTGTATTTAAACAATTGGTGATGGACTAGTGAGCATTTAAAAAACCAAACCTTAATTCAGTGTGTCTTAAACGGAGATATAAAGAACTCTGGTAGTTGACAGATATGTCACTGAGTAAAGCAATTTCTAAGAATTTTTAAGCTGGAGATTTGCATTTTAATGATTTGAACATATTCTAAAGAATCAGTACGACTACTTTATACATAACTGTTACTCTATGTGCATGGACTCCATTTGCTTTTAAATTTTATGATCTGTTTGGACACAATCACTCATAGGGAAGCTTTTAAAATGGTAATGCAGTGTCCCTCACTGGGTGTTCATACAGCCCTGGAGGTCTACCAACATAGTCTCAGAAGTTTGTAATTTCTCGAGTCTGAGAAACTCTCCATTAGACCTATTAAAAGGAAATGTTAAAGAACCTAACTGTACTGTAGGAATAATCACTAAAAACTGTCTTTAAATTGGTTCTGTGAAAATATTCACAATCACTTCTCATGGAATCAAGGATCGTCAAGTGTGAGGAGGTTTTCTTTCTTTCTTTCATTTAATATATTTTTATTGATTTTTTTTAGAGAGAGAGATAGAAACATTGATGTGAGAGAGAGACATCTATTGGCCGCCTCCTGCACGCCCCATACTGGGAATCAAGCTGGCAACTCAGGCATGTATCCTGACTGGGAATCAAACCAGGACCTCTCAGTCCATGGAATGATGCTCAGTGCACTGAGCCACACCGACCAGGCTATGGGGAGGTCCTTCTATCAACCTTGAAATATAAGCTGAACACACAAGAGGAGCAAATCCCTGAAACACTATTTGGTATCCCAGCCTCTAATCTTCCCTTACCTGACCAACTCTTCCAGAGATCTAACATTTATAGACCTAAAAAATTCATCCTCTTCCATAATGTATGCTGTAATAAAACCATCACCACAGAATAATTGCTCTATACTTTCAATTGAAAAAAAAATAGAACCCAAAATCTTTTGAAAATCATATTTTTAGGTTTTCTGACCTAAAAATAAAATCAGTGTTCATTTCTGTGTCCCCAAAAGTAAACCCAGAAGCAAGGAGGTGATTTCAAATAGTTTAATTGTTAGTGATCTTAGCATAAGAATAGGCATAAGGTAGACAGAGGTGGAATACAATAAAATATGCATTATTTAAAGGGTTAGTGTGAAAGTAAACTAGGCCTCAATCACCCTGGGAAATTTTGAGATGTGACTTACACCTATGTGTAAAACATCCATCAGAGTTATCTGACCAAGGATAAAAGAGCTGGGGAATTTATCCAGCTCCCCTTCTGCTACTTCTGGGGTTAACTGTTCTCCAGTGCTTCACACTTGTTTTGCCAAAGGAACAAACTGGCAGCCTTGGAAGAAGTTTAGCAGTCTTAGGTTGTTATTGGAAACAAGCCTGGGGCTATGGGAACCTAGAGATATAAATAGGGTAGACAGAGCATTTGGTACAGTAGATCACATTGATGGTAATACACGATACACAACTGAATATAGGTCCTGTCTAATGTTCATTGTGTATGTTTTGTGTCTCCATTAAATTAGAAGAGTCTCCCCCAAGAATTCATGACATTGATTTGGGAAATGTAATTGTAGTGCTATGTGCACTGTAATGAACAGAGATCTTTAAAATACAGGGTGGGGCAAAAGTAGGTTCATAGTTGTGAGTACATGAAATAGAGAATATTCTTGTATTATTAATAATTTATTAATGATTATATTATTTTCCATACAAACAACTGTAAACCTACTTTCCGCCCACACCCTGTATGTTAATTAAAAAATAAAAGAACACATTATTATTTCATAAATTAAAAATTATTCCATGTAAATATAAACTTATTTTGTAAGAACACTCACAAATTAAAAGATACACCTTAAATTCATTAGAATATTTGCTCTAAAAGGAGAAGTTGTGTTATAAATAATATATATAACATTTGAAACTATATTTATATAAAATACATCAATTAATGATTATAATATATTTATAATATATACTTGTAATATGACATCTATATACAATATGTTATATATTTTGTGTGTCCACATGTGGTGCTATATAACATAGAATAATGATGTCACTATGTTCTAAACTGAATAGTAAGAGTCATTCAACCAGATACACTCAAAGTCAAACAATAATATAAACAACATGTAATATATTTGCCAAGAACAGCACAAAGGAAGTGAGTGAAAAATAAAGCAAAAAATAGACAATTCAACAATAATAGTTCAGGCATAAATACTTCACTTTGAACATGTATAGTAAAACTAGGCAAAAGATCAATAAGAAAATAGACAATATGTCAGCCCCATAAACCAACTGGAACTAGCAGACATCTCTAGAAAAGTGCATTAAAAAGTGCAGAATATACATTCTTCTCAAGTGTAAGTAAACCGTTATTCAAGACAGAACATATATTATGATATAAAGCAAATAATGTTCTCTGACCACAGTGTAATGACATTAGAAATCAGTAATAAAAATATTTAAAGAAATTCAAAACTGTAGAAATAAAACACCACACTCTTAAAAAAACCAAGCCATGAAAAGAAGAAGAAGAAAGGGGAAGGGGAAGGGGAAGAAGAAGAAGAAGAAATAATCATGCCCTGGCCATTTTTGCTCAGTGGTTAGAGTGTTGGCCTGCAGTCCAGAGAGACCCAGGTTTGGTTCCCGCTAAGGGTATGTACCTCAGGTGCAGTTTTTACCCGGCCCTGGTTGGGTTGTGTGGGTAGCAGCCACTTGATGTGTCTCTTTCATGTCAATGTTTCTCTCTCTCTCTCTCTCTCTCTCTCTCTCTGTCTCTCTCTCTTTCTCTTTCTCTCTCCCACTCTATCTGAACAAAAAATGGAAAAATGTCCTCAGGTGAGGATAAAAAACAAAAAAATAAAAACAAAATCACATGGGGAATAAGAAATGCTTAGAGATGAAAGAAAATAAAAATACAATATACCAAAACTTATGGAAGGCAGCTAGAGCAAATTTTATGTAGAAATTTGTAACTGTAACACCTATATTAACAAAAATACATAGCTTTACATTCCACCTTAATAAATTAAAAAAGACCGCCGGCCAGTTTGGCTCAGTAGTTGAAGCGGCAGCCCATGGACCATGAGTTGTAGGTTTGATTCCAGCCAAGGGCACGTACCTCGGTTGTGATTCCTCCCCGGCCCTGGTTGGGGTTGTTTGGGAGGCAGCCACTCGATGTGTCCCTTTCATGTCAAAGCTTCTCTCTCTCTCTCCCTCCCACTCTATCTGAAGAAAAAAATGAAAAAATATCCTTGGGTGAGGATAAAAAAAACAACAACAAGAAATTAAAAAAGGAAGAGCAAAATATATTGAATGGAAATAATATAGATTAGAGAAAATAATGTCATATAGAACCAAGAAATAAAAATTAAAAAAAAAAACAAGAAAATAAAGAAATACAACTAAGTGTTGGTTCTTTAAAAATATCACCAAAATTGACAAATCTTTAGCTAGATTGACAATAAATAAATAAATAAATAAACAAACAATTAATTAAAACTGCCAACATCAAGAAGAAAGTAAACACTTTTCTGACCTTACAGAAAAATATAGATAAGTATATACAACAAACAATTATACAACTATACAACCCAATAAAATAAATTTCAAGAAATGCACAAAATACTAAAACAAACTCAAGAACATATAAAATCTGATTATCCTCATTAAAATTAAAGATAGATTTTTAAAAAAAACAAAATACTAACAATAAAAAAATCTACTCAAAATAGAGGGGCCCGAAAACATATGGCTTTACGAATAAATTCTACGAATATCTAAAGAAAAAAAATAACAATTCTTCAAACACTACCAAAAAGTAGAAGAGTACTGTTTCACTACTTATTCTAAAAGGCCAGTGTTACTCTGATACCAAAACCAAAGATATCATAGGAAAGAAAATGACAATATATGCATGGAAAAAAAAAAAAGAGAGAGAGAGAGACAGAGAGAAAAGTTAGCCAGCCAAATCATCCAGAAATTTATAAGAGAGACTGAATACCATGATCAGTGAGATTTATCCCAGGAATGCAATGGCGGCTTAACGTCTGAAATTAATTAATGTAATACATCATATAATCAAACAAAAGTATGACTATCTTATTAGATGTAGAAAGCGCAGCCGGTGTGGCTCAGTGGTTGAGTGTCAACCCACGCACTAAGAGATTGTTGGTTCAAATCCTGATCAAGGCACATGCCCAGGTTGTGGACTAAATCCCCAGAAGGGGGCATGCAAGAGGCGGCCAATAGATGTTCTCTCTCATTGATGTTTCTATCTCTCCCTCTCCCTTCCTGTCTCTCTAAAATAAAAATCATTAGAGAAAAAAAAATTTTTTTAAATCGATGTAGAAAAATGATTTGATAAATCCAACACTTTTATGATAAAAATTCTCAACAAACGTAAAGGACATCTATAAAAACTTACTATTAACAGCATATTTCATAGTGAAAAACTTGACTATATTCTCAGATTCTACACATTCTCAAATATGACATCTCAGTCAAAGTTTCGGTAATACCCAAAGGGCTTTATCTTTGCTTCCATGGAAGATTATATTACAGGTAAAGGAAAACCTTTTTATAATCTTTTATTAAGAGCAGATTAATAATTTAAGAAATTTTGTGATTTTAACAGAGAGAAAATTAAACTTGAGCTTTGTATAAGTACATCACTGAGCGCATGTTAAACAACCCTCAGGATCAAATATATTCAACTTTAGCCAGCTTTGATCTTACAACATAAAATTTCTTTTCAAGGATTATTCTGTAAATTTCTATATCCATTTAAGGTTTGTTTTATCATTTTTGCTTTCTTACTCAGGAACAACCAGATATTTTATTTTAAATAACATTACTCATTTTTTTCCTTAATAAAAACATATCCTGCAGTCCTTGCATTTTTTAATGTAAAAACACATCCCATGATCTTCTCATACTTTGTCTATCAGATTGTTTTCATTTTCTCTTATTGTTTCTAGTAGTTTTATTTTTACATGCTGGTTATAATTTTAGCTATTGTTAATCTTTACTTTCTGGTGAAAATTAGGAAGCAGGTAATTATATACTGTCTGTCAAATTTTAGCACCATTTAGTAGATAAGCAAATTTATAAATACATAATTATAAAACATGTACTTTTTAGAGATATGTTTTTTATACAACAATTTTATATGTGGCAAAAAAATACTTATTAATAGACACAAATGTCCTTTGTTTCTCTAAAAAAAGTTCGCCAATAATAGAAAAATTTATGTTTACCACTTAATGTTTCAGTGTATTATAGTATTTGGCAGTGATTTAAATATTGAATAAACATTATTGAATTTTACTTAGTATAAATTTTCTTATGTACATCTATTAAAATACTTTTTTTAAATAATTATACTTGAATTAGACATTAAGCAGCTAATCACCATCTTCAATTTTTTTCAGCACATTTTGTAATATAAAGACAGCAAAAAGTAGAGAATGTTGTTTGTTTGTATTATATTTAATGTTGATAATTCTGAAGACGTGTATTTTTATTGAACCAACAAACATAAATTTGTTCTTTTTTATCAAAGTTTTTCCCAGATCATACGAACCTTAAGAAACATATATATTTGGGTTGGCTTCATACTTCTGAGCATTTTAGGAATACTTAATTTATATAAGCACTTAATTTCCTTAACTTAATTAAATATAACTCTTTTTACAATATTATATTTGCATAATATACATTAATGTACAAAAACATATACAAACAGAGGTCTTGTAGCTTTCATTTTAAAATTTTATTTATAGCTCAGGAACAATACTTAAAACTCAAAGAATAACTGGATCCAAATGGTGTTTCTGGCAGATGGACAAATTTAAGGTTACCTTTTCAGATGGCCAAAATCTTTAGTAAAGCTTTTAATTTGCACCCTATAAGAATTCTTGTAGAGAAGTTATTTTTGAAGTCATTTGTCTTCTAGATGCTTCTACATACCAATCAAAACCTTCACTCCATTATGTCTGAGAGGGTTGGAATCCTCCCTTTTGAAGGGTGTGCCTTAGGTGAACTTTTACCTAAGTTAACAACCCCAAAATGGGCACTACAATTCCAAATTATCCAAAAGTTCACTCACTTCCCACCAAAGACACAAGACTTTGGAACACAGTAGGTATACATACAGGAAGCCAGACTTTTACAGAGAAGGTGGAGAATGAGTTTTAGACCAGGAGGAACAACCATCTTTGGCCTTAGATTCCCTAAGACATCTTAACTCTGAGGGGCCATGTTTCTTTTGGGGAGGGGGGTATGTTTCTTAACAGCTGCTCCAAATCACTGGGAATCACATGTACCCCACCTCTCACCCCCTATCCCCTGCCACCTCCACCTTTTGAACAGAATAGGGTGACTTACCGAGGAGCTTCAACAAACAAAATGCAGATGCAGAATAAAGTCAGAGAGCTCAAAATACAAAGAGACCCGAAGCTTAAACCCAAGAGATTTGCTGCGAACTCTGTGTTAGAGAATGGGGGAAGCACTGAGTTCAGTAGACACCGTGGACACCAACAGCTAGTTTGTTCATCTGCCTCATAGTCCTCGGGTGGGTGGGTGGGGGTACGTCTTTGGTTCCCAAGTTCTGATGAATACACTGTTAATAATCCAGCAATAGCACCACCAGATCAATACACAGTATTTGGTACGGGTTTATTGTGCGTACAAGAACAGAGTGGGAACTGGGAGCACTCAAATTCAAAGGCTGGTAGGAAGCTCTGGAGCATGATGTTACATAATGGATTACAAAGAGAACAAGAGGAAGGTGTTAAACCTTTACAGTGATTAGTTAGTACAGGGGTGGGGCGTTCCAGCTGGCAGAGGGATTGGTTAAAAGTAATATTTGAAGGATGACTTCAGTCTCTTTTATGATTATCAGAGACATTGACAAGAAGGGCCCAAGTTAATTTTCTTTTATTTTGCAGAAGAAGCTAAATTAAGTTGCACTTAATGTGGCTAAAACGATTTTTGTCTACTCAGGGAATTTTGAAATCTGGTCTCCATTTTGCATTGAATTTTAACAGCACCATGGGCTCCTCTTCCTGGGCACTGCTCTTAAGAACAAGCAAAGCTCTTTATCAAATTAGTGCTCTGTCAAATCAGTACTCCACACAGAAGGTGGAGGAAGAAAAGAAACAAATGTATGCAAAAACAAACAAACAAACAAAAACTCAGGCACTCACGCACATCCTTGGGGCCAGCTGTTCCTGGCAGCAGCTGCAAGGCGCCCAGGATTCACAACACGGGACCACCCACTCCTGTTCCTCCGGGATTTCTCCAGCACCCCATATAGTGACGCTTGGCCCCTTCACCCCAGGCCTCCGTCAGAGGTTACTGTTGAGTACCATGAAGGACGCCCGTGGACCAGGGCCTGGTCTCGATGAGTAGCCTGGGAGGGTTCCCGGGAAGGCACATCGGGTGCAGCCAGCGCCGACACAGTGTGCTGGCGACTCTGAGTGTGTGCATGGAGTAAGTTCAAGTCCAGAGAAAGGGGCCGGTGGAGGATGGGCTGGGAGGCGCCGAGCATAATGAACAGCAGCTCAGAGAATAGCGAAATCAGGTCTGAAGTACTGCGGCATGACCACTGTTCCCAGAGGAACAGGGCTCCAGGGACCTGGAGTTATGCTGGGGCTGCAGAGAGGTCTTGGGATAACAAACACCTAGATGCCCCAGTGTCAGATGGCCGGGTCTGGGACTCTTCTGTTAGGGTCAGGCTGCCACAAAAACCTCAGTCCTCCGAGCCCAGCCCACCCCACTCAGAGTCACCTAGCACACTCTGCAGGCTCCAACTGCACCCTGTGGTGCTTCGTCTCAGGACCCCGGAGAAGTAGGGGGTGGGGAGGGGCCTTGTGAGGAGGGCAAAACAGAGGAGTCTGCTGAGCATGCTCAGGCCACCGTCTTTAGCTTTCGAGAAGCTAGAAGAGCCCGGGCAACAACACAGGGGTCTGGTGTAGATCTGCCCCAATCCAAAGTCCTCCCAGTCTTGAATCAGACAAGATATTCATTCTTTCCACTTCTTTTCCACCTTGCGCTGGACCAATTGGCCAGGAAGCGAAATGAAAGACATTCAGGTTGGAAAGCACTCTGGATCTCTATTCATATGTAGATGACGTTGTCTTGTATACAGAAAATACTAACACATTTATTTTAAAGCTAATAGAAAAAAACAAGTTGAACAAGGTTGCAGGCTATAACAGCAATCTAAATAAATCAATTGTATTTCTATATACTTGCAGTGAACAATCCAAAAACAAAATTAAAAAAACAATTTTATTTAAAATAGTACCAAAATTATTAGGAATAAATTTAACAAAAAATACTCAAAACTTGTACCCTAGAGACTACAAACCACCATCAAAATAAATAAGAGCCAAAAATATAAAAATATATCTCATGTTTATAAATTAGGAGACAATATTGCTAAGAGCCCAATACTATACAAAGTGACCTATAGATTCAACTCAATCCCTATCAGAATCCCAGCAGGCTACTTTGAAAAAATTGACAACTCATTCCAAATTCATATGAAAAACTAAGGGATGTAAAAGGGGGAGACGGTAATCTTACAATAGAAGAATAAATCTGGAGAACTCACACTTCCAAATTTCAAAGTTTAATACAAAGCCACAATAATCCAGATAGTACTGTCGTGGCATAAGGATAGATATATAGATCAAAGGAATCAAATTGGCATCTGGAAATAAACCCTTACATCACGGTCTATTCATTTTTGATGAGAGTTCCAAGGTGGCTCAGTGGGGAATGGACAAATGATACTGGGCAATTGTATATCCTCATGGAAAAAAACATACATAATTTGCATTCCAACTTTACACTGTATATAAAAATAAACCAAAATGAATCAAAGACCTAAATATAGAAGTGTTTTAAAACTATAAAATACTTTAAATGAAATACTTGGATAAAGCTTTATCACCTAGGATTTGAAAATGATTTCTGAAATATGCCACAAAACTATAAGCTACAAAACTTAAAATACATAGAAGTTGAAATTCATCAAAATTAAAAAGTTTCTTGATTCAAAGGACATTATCAAGGAAGTGAGAAGACTATGCACAGAATTGGAGAAAATATTTCTAAATTGTATATCTGGCAAGGGTCTAGTATTCAGACTATGTAAAGAAAACTTGACCCAATAATGAAAAGACAGATAACACAATTTTTCAAAAATGAGCAAAGTACTTGAACAGACATTTATCTAAAAACATTCAAATAACCAATTAGCACATGAATATATACTGGACATCATTAGTCATCAGAGAAATGCACATGATAACTGTGTTTTACTCACACATGTGTGCACTTGCACACCCACTGGGATAGCTAATAATGTGTGCAATACCCAAATAGTGCTTGTGGGAATGTAAAAAGCTACCGCCGTTTTGGAAAACAGTCTGCCAATTCCTCAAAGGTTAGACATAGAGGCACCATATAACCCAGAATTTTAAAACTTAGTTGTGTACCCAAAAGAAATGTAAACAGATGACCACATAAAAGCTTGTAAAACATGTTCATAGCAGCATTATATGTAATACCCAAATGTGGAAACAAGCCAACTATACATGAACAGATCAGTGGGAATAAAAGGTGTATGTAATATACTATTTGGCCATAAAAGAAACTAAAATTGTTAATACATGCTATAACATGGATTAACTTTGAAAAGTAGCAGCTGAGGAAAGCCACTCATAGACATGATGTATTATATGATTATATTTTCATTAAATGTCTAGAATAGACAAATCTATAGAGACAGAAAGTAGATTAGTGGTTGCCTGGGCTGATGTGCAGGGGAAATTGGGGAAATGATCACTAAAGAATACATACTCTCTTTTTGGGGTGATGAAAACATTCTAAAATTGATTGTGGTGATGATTTTAAATCTGTGACCATATTAAAAACATTGATTTGTGAAGTTTAAATGCATGAATTGCATGGTAGGTGAATTATATTTTAGTAAAGCTGTTAAAAAATAACCAAGGTTTTGTGCTCTTGAGAACTGCCTTTTCCTGAGTATATCCTTTGCCCATATATTGATTACCAACAACACTGCCTGGGGTAAGGAGCTTGAATGAAAATATTGTTATATAAGTATGTTCCACTATCAAAAATATAAAGCATACATAATAAGGTAAATGAGCTTTACAGAAGGTAATCGTTTTAAAAGGATATTCTTTGAAGACTTGTGGAGGCAACATTTGTGTTCTATTATATAAATAATTTTATATATCACCCATGCAAGTTTATTATCTTGTGTTTCAATAAATCTTACCTAATACTCACTAATGTGAATACAGGCTCAAACAGCATTGTTTAATATGAAAGTCAAGGTTAAGGAGCTGGTTCTTGTGCCATCGTATCCACTGGTTCTGTTGGTTTTCATTAGCCATGGGACCTGACTAGTTAACAGTATAGCTAAAATGGTGAGGATAAAATCCACTAATAAGAAATGCCAAATCAAAATTTTCCCTCAGTAATCTTACAGCCCACTTCATGGCGTGCTATGTATGTTTAAGGCATACTCAGTTCCCTCTTCTCTCCTTCACTTCACTAAAAACATCTCTTCCAAAACACAACAGTGGCGGTCATTAGAGAATTTACTTCAGGGTCAGTGCTGACGCTGGCTTCAGAATTTCAGGTGGTTGGAAATGGGTAAGATAACAGCATGGTGACCACAGAAGAAAGGGACAGTCAGAGTGTGCATCTGTGAGCATTCTGTGATGCCCAAAGTCTCTAGCCGGAGCAAGAAGATATACTATTTCCTGTGCAAAGTTAGAATACAACAGCTCTAGAAGCTCGAGTATTTCCCTTTTGTATTTGGAGTTTATATCATAATCTCCATGGAATTTATATTATTATTATTATTATTATTATTTTTACATTCAGGGAAGGTTTATAAGAATTGGTATTTCTTGCCCTGCCGGTGTGGCTCAGTGGTTGAGCATTGTCCCTTACACCAAGAGGTCCCAGTTCAATTCCTGATCAGGGCACATGCCCAGGTTGTGGGCCCAACCCCCCAGTGGGGGGCATGCAGGAGGCAGTCAATCCATGTTCTCTCTCATTAATGTTCTATCTCTCTCTCTTCCTCTTCCTTCCTCTTTTTAAAAATCAATAAAGAAATTAAAAAAAAAAAAAGAATTGGTATTTCTTGCTCTTCATCTAGAATCAACATCTGTAAGGCTGAATCTTCTTCCTGAATGAGAAGAATCAGTGCTCAGTAGTCTCTGAATAATATTTCTGCCTTCCATTTTTCAACATTTTAGGGATCCACCTCTCTCCTAAATTATTTTGTGGACAAAAAGAGTATCACATGCTACTCTGTGTACATAAATTTACTGAAAAAGTTCCATTGAATGGAATCATTTTCTTAGAGTAGATGATCATTTGATTCTCATTTTCATTTTAAACAAAAGCTAAGTCTTTCCAGATCATGCCATATAGGTAGAGACCAAGTTTTACAAATAGAGTTAATTTACCACTATAAATGGTAACAATTATATTATAAATTATTTCAGTTTATTCTGGGGTAAAAACGGATTGTGTTTCTTACTTCATGCTACAAATAAATGCATGAGAACTTGGAATAATTGTTAATAAAATGTTTTGCTTATGGTAAACGTTGATTATTTTATTACAATTTAATTCTAATGCTGGGTAACTGTGAATATTAATATAAACCTCTGATGAAAGGTTAAAAGAACACATTTCAAAACCTTTGTTTTTTTTCTGCTTTCTCTCTCATGTAGTACACGATGTTCTATACCAGCACGAGGTTTCCTAACTAAAGTCATTATTCAAGGGTTTTAAGGTGGAGATAGCTATGTTAAAGCCAGTAAAGGTCTAAACACAATTTATTTAGGTCTATTGAAATTTGGGAGAAGAATGGAAAGACCTTTCTCTTGTTTTCCAGGTTATTTAAATGTATATTCTAATAAACAGAAAAATGGCTTAATTATAATAGAATTTTCACCAGTGATGTTGGAGATTATACGCACACACACACGCACATCTGACCTTAGAACAATTTGAGTTTGAATTGTATGGGTCCACATATGCACATTTTTTTTCCAAAGAATACCTGTATTGTTTCAATCTGTGGTTGGGAGTTCACAGATGTGGAGACTCTGCACTGTATGAACTGATCTATACCAATTAAACACTTTTTTTTTCTTTATTGATTTTAGAGAGAGAGGAAGGGAGAGGGAGAGAGAGAGAAACATCAATGAGAGAGAACATTGATTGGCCGTCTCCTGCATGTCCCTACTGGGGATGGGGCCCACAACCTGGCCATGTGCCCTGACCGGGAATCTAACTGGCAACCTCTTGGTGCATGGGTTGACATATGTAACAAAATAACTAGGAAATTAGGTAATTTATATTATTATTTCGTCAAGTATATGTATCATATAATATATACAACCACTGAGCCACACCAGTTGGGCTCTACACCATTTTATGTAGGGGACTTGAGCATCAGTGGATTTTGTTGTCTGCCAGAGTTGCTGGAACAAATTCCCCAACTGAGATTTTAAGAAGTCAAAAGTTAAATGCAGATTTTATACTATGTAGGGGAATTTGGCACTTGACTGTATATATATCCTCTGTGGAATCCTCAATGATTATTCCATTTGGACTTTAGTGTCAAATGTCAGGTAATATGAGAAAATATAATTAATAAATAAATTAAACAACAGTGCAGTAATTTCCATTTTATAAACAATTATTTACTAAATGCTATGTAGAAGAAACTGGATTATGAATAGAGATATATGTAAAAATGATACATTACTTGTTTATTAAAGATATTGCAACAAGTGAATTATGAAATGATAAAATATGTAAAAAATAATAAAATAGTTACATGTATATAAAATACATAATTTAACCATACCTGTCAGACATATTACCTACTCATGAAAGTTTTACAAGTTTAAAAAGCATAAAGTTTTTTAATCAAATTGGTTAATATTATTTTATTGTGTGCATCAATTTTTAAAACACAACATAATTTGGCGTACCACTGTTTACTTAAGAAACTTGAATTCTTCCCATTGCAACATATTCTGCGGTTTTTCTCTGTTCTGTATAAGTTATTGCCCCAAATCTCTACATCTCTGAAATGAATGGTTTCAATCAGATTATCTTTAATACTTTCTGTGATAATAAAATATCCATGAATCTATGACCAATGTAGTTCTGAGTCATTTTACTAATTACTTTTATCTTCCTTTGCCTATTGGTCCAGGTGAGGTTGAATTTATTACCTCCTCCTCAACTTCAGCCTTTGCTGTTACTTTAAAGCAATGTGGTGATTTATGTCAATGGTGCAAAATTGTGTGAGAACATTTTGTTGTATAAAGATTTTAATCATTGAACTGCCAACTATATGTTTTTGGTACTATTATACTCTCATGAAATGAAAAATGCTCTCAGATTTATTTTGATGAAAGCATCTCTCCTCATGTAGTATGAGGAGAAAGAAAAAGAAACTTTGGGCTATTTATAACACCTTTTCACTCTGCTTTTAATAAATTCCTTCTTAGATATGGAGGGATTCTATTCTTCTGCTGTATCTATTTATTTCACATTTGACACTGTGAGTTTACTTTGACTCAGTATTGGCAATTCACATTTGTAACTAAACTTATTCCTTACCCTCTGGATATTTGGAGAGATGAAAAGGATGCTTCTTTTCAAAAGGCATTTCCTTAAGAGGCTAAAAGAAGTCTTACTTTCAAAAACTTAAAAAAAAAAAAAAAAAAAATTAACAAGTAATAAGATGCGGTTATATTTTAAGCAGTTTCTATGGTAAGAGTTGCTTGTTGTTATCTTATCATTGATTTCAATTATAGCAGTAAAATCATTCCATGTGAACTCTCTTACATAGAAGGCAAGAATCTCCATATTCTTAACGTCTTAATTAGACAGCTCCCTGGTAAAATCTTTGTTTATTGGGGTCAAGGTTATGTTTTCCATATTTGCTGGGACTTGTTTAACTTATATCAGCTCTGTGATTTAAAAAAATACACTGTTTATTGGACATCAGTGGATTTCAAAGGGTACATATTTGAGTACAAAGTCTCTAGAGAATGACTCAGAAATGTAACATGAACATAGAAGATGAGGCCAGTGGTTCATAAAGATTTTTGAGAGAAAATACATTTCCTATATTCTTAAGGTTGCTACGTAGCTGTGGTTGAAGTAATTATAGTAAAAAGGGTGCTCTTATCTGCCCAGTGGGCAATATCAATTACTTGAAAAAAAGAAAAAGCCATTTCTGTGGGATAATTTTTGGGGAGACAAAATTCTATTGAGGATTATCTTCTTATGACACAAAGACTGAATGACTTAGTGATTACAAAGTCTGTTAAATCACTAAGTTAAAATAAGAGCTGATTTAAAAGAAAATATTTTAACTGGTAAATTAATTTAAACATTTTAAATTGATTGGTCTGTATTAGTTTATGAAAACGATTTGCTGTCATCTGGCCAAGTACGTTGACAACAAAGAATTAGTCTGAAAGCTATAATTTTGGACTAAGTAATGATTTGAAACCTAGAACTTACAATGGGAAATCTCACCCGATTCTCCAAGTTACCTGAGCTCAGTGTTGATAGAAACATATGGTCTCTTTGAACTACTTATTTGAGAAGTAAAAGCCTCACATATGCCAAATGAATAGGCCAAATGAAATGTAGGCTTTTATCTCAGGGAATCAACAGTTTATAGGCATACAAAAGCGATTTATCTCCATGTAGAATGTATGGGACAATAAAGTCATTTGAAGTCCTAGTGTTGACCTATAAGTAATATTATGCCACCTGAATAAAGCTGAGGAAGCCTGGTCAGTGTGGCTCAGTGGCTGAGCATCAACCCATGCACCAAGAGGTCGCCAGTTCAATTCCTGGTCAGGGCACATGCCTGGGTTGTGGGCCTGATCCCCAGCGGGGGCATGCAGGAGGCAGCCAGTCGATGTTCTCTCTCATCGATGTTTCTATCTCTCTCTTCCTCTTCCCTCCTTTGTCTATAAAATCAGTGAATAAAAAAAACTAAAAAAGAAAAAAGTATTAAATTTTTTTATAAATAAATAAAGTTAAGGAAAACAGAGCGTGGACTCATGGAATTAGCAATATTTGGATCGAAGAGCTGCCTTTTGCTTCTGTAAAGTAACGATAACAACAGCTCCTGCCTTTAAGCATTTCAGAAGGTCAAATGACAAAATATATGTAAAACATAAAACAATATATGATTGCCCTGGCTAGTGTGGCTCCATTGGTTGTGCTTCATCCCATGCACCAGGAGACTGCTGGTTCGATTCCTGGTCAAGGCACATGGCCTGCTTGCTGGCTTCCACCTCTGGGTGTGTGTGGGGGAAGCATGCAGGAGGCTGCTGATCAATGTTTCTCTCTTTCTCTGCCTCTCCTTTCCTCTCTCTCTAAAAATTAATAAACTATTCTTTAATAAAAGAAAGAAGAAAAAAGTATATGATTAGTAAATATTAGTTTCCTATCTTTCAATGTGTTTTAAAATAAAATAAACCACATTTATTTGGGGGAGATAATTCCCCATGTACCTCTTGCATTTCTGCACATCTTCTGAGGAAAGTCATTCAAAGCTATTGTTCCAGGCTACCTTTTCAAGGATGTTGTATAGCAAATATCTTGAATATAGTGAAAGATAGAGAGATAGACATAGATATAGATATTATCTATTGGGTAGTGAGGCAATTTATTTTCTGTCAAGTACAATAAAGATAATGTCTCCATTTGGGGAAGGTTGGACAGGTTTGCCAATAACCCTTTTACAAAACAGAGGAGTTTCCTAAGCTTGGGGTTCCTCAGCTGTGAGTCAAATCCCCATGAGCACAGAATCCAGCTGGGTTACTCTGCACCATTCTGTGGAACATGGAGGGAAGGGGAGAAATACGCAAACATGAGCTTCATACAGCCAACTGGGCTCTAATAGAGTTCTTTTGTTACTGTTGTAATTAATTAATTAATATTATAATAGGAAAAGAGCAAAGGGGAGGCCACATATTGTAAGCGTGGCCATCTGGGCAGCTTTACCAGGAAGTTGCATTTTTTTACTCTCCAGGGAACCACTGGTCCATTCCCTGCAGATCAATGGGGGAAGGAACTGGATACAGGGGAAGATTGGCACATGTGCTGTGTAGTTAGGATAACATAGAGAAGGTGCTTGCTTGTCAGTCTAATCTGGGAACAAAGCGAATTGTCTGGGGGGTGAAGCCACTGCAAGCTTGCAAAATCTTAGAAGGTTAAAATCCATAGAGAAAGGAATTCTCTCCCTCTTGTTTTTCTTGCTTGGCTCCTGCTTCCTTGTACTCACCTGGGCGTCCCACTGAGCCATGCGGACCCCACATGCAATGGACTGCAGCTGGGAACACAAGTTAAGGTGGCCTGATGCTGGACTGGGCTGTGCAAATACAGAGTGGAAACTCTGGATGCTGGCTTTAACCCTAGTTCTGCTGGAGATGAAATGGGACATTTTCCTTGGCGATACTGAGAGAGATAGGACCTTGGAAACTTGGGGGTTTAATTCCACACAAATAAATATCACTCATTCTCCCTTACAAGTCTCAGAAAAAAAAAATGTTTTGTAACATTGCAAGAAGCCCACTTCCACCAGCAACCAAGGGGGACATGGAAGCACCCCACTGATAACACTTTTCCTCTGAACCAGGAGTCTTGTGCGTTCTGCCAGCATCCATGAAACTGTGATGGCTGACTTGTTAACTTATTAACTTGTAAACAGGGTCAACTCCTCTTCCTGGTCCCTGACAGTGGGGAGACAGACTAAACGAGTAAGTTAAAAGTAAACTGATAGTCAGCAATGGTGACACCCATAGACTTGGAAACACTGGAGTGGTAAACAGAACAAGGCAGCTGTTACAAGAGGATACCAGTAAATGCTCTAAAGACATGTGGTGATTATACTATCATTATAATAGGCTATCAGGTTATAAATGTGATTCTGATTTTGCAAGCTGGTATAGAGGCTGTCATGGGGAAAGTGAACAAAACGACAAATCTGTTATTCAACAGTTGATTCTAGATAATTAGTATCCGTGCTACCTGATAACAGAGGAGTGTTGACGAAAGCACTTTCAGAAAGGGTTGAGCAGCTTTGGCATCAGGCAAGTGCACTGAAGGCACAAATAGTAACAGAACAAAGGATAATTGTTTTATTTATTGATTGATTGATTGCCATCCACAGGACCCCAACCAGGGCTGGGGACAAACTGCAACCGAGGTACATGTCCCTAGCAGGAAATGACCTAGAGACTCTCTGGTCCACGGGCTGACACTCCAACTGCTGAGCCAAACTGCCCAGGCAGGAGAATCATTTTTAAAGAGGATACAACAGTAGAATTGAAGCTTTGGAAAGTATATGGGACTGAATGAACGGCAAGGTAACTCATGGATTTAGAACTTAATGCGTGTTTTTAATTTTTAAGTATTTTCAGTTGTTAAAGACACACTCATATTTTTCTCTGAAGAAAAGAATTCCATTTGCAACTCGATAGTCTATAACGATATGGAGAAAAACACACACACAATCTCCCAATTTAATACAATGGACCTTTTAGTTGCAATGTCTTTTAGTCCACAGGTAGAGAGGTGACACTGAAGAAGGGAGACTAGCCACCTGACTCCCTTCTTCAGGCACGGGTTGTTGCATTTATTTCTGAGAGAAACCTTGGAGGAAGGAGGAAGGAGTGATGAACAGCACAGTGCTGTAGAGAGATCAAGGACAGATGGAAGATGAGAACTTCCGAGAGATGTGGACGCCATACGGGTATATGATGTGTGAAACTTATTTAAGTCCTTAAAAAATTATGGAAGAGGCGTATTTGCCTGGGTGAAGGTGCCCCTAATCACAGGAAGGGGGTAGGGAGTGGGGTGTCTGTCAAATCAGATGAGAAATGAATTGCTTTTGGCTGAAAGTATTCATAAATGTGTTGGTATATTTAAGAGTCTCATGCTCTACTGACTGAGCTAGCCAGGAGCTTGTGTTGGTATATTTAAAGGAAATTCCATCAAGACATTTAAATAAATTAATTAGTGAAAAATACAGAGTCAGTGTTGAAATTCATAACTGTAAGTGATTGACAAATGCTACATTTCATATTTAAAAACAATCTGATTGCTCATTTAACATCAACTTAAACACTTTGCTGTACAAAGACATGCTAATATATATTATAGCTTACACTTAATTAGCCCAAACAAGAGGGAAAGACTAGATAAATAAAATCAATAGTTAACTCTAATTTAAATCAGTTTGAACAAATCTTTAGAAATGCTAAATAGAAATAATAAATCTAATCTTGTTATTAATAATACTGCAGTCCTTTAGACTGGATGATTTAATAGAATGGAGACATTTTACAAATATCATAAAACAAATATGGAAAATTCATTCACGTAATTATACCAAAGTTATTATTTCAGAGAGATTCAGATAAATTCAGTTGTATGTTGTGTATCTATTTATCTGTATCTATCATCTACCTATATATCATTCTAAAAAATACTATTTCATTCAATATTTCACTACCACCACCCTGTTAAATTTCAGAAAAGAATAACTTTTTTATTCCCATACTTTAGAGATAAGGAAAATGGAAATTATATCTAGTTTAACTGAATTACTCAAGATCACAAAATGAGTTCATGATAAAGCTTGTGCTAAAATCTTGTACTCATTCCACTGCATTTTATCCCCACTGAGAAAAGATGAACACATTTATGTGCTTATTTAGCATCAGTCAAGTTTGGGGGTAGGATACATGAATTCTGAATAGTTATAGTTTTAATATTTGACAACTCTCAATATCCAACAAAACACATATCAGACTGATGTTATGCCTCCCCAATCCAACTCTCTATGGGACTCAATAAAAACAATTGCTTTGCCCAGCCAGTGTGGCTCAGTGATGGAGCATTGACCCATGCACCAAGAGGTTACTGGTTCAATTCTCAGTCAGTGCACATACACAGGTTGTGGGCCTGATCCCTATTGGGGGGCATGCAGGAGATGGCCAATCAATGTTCTTTCTCATTGATATTTCTATTTCTCTCTCCTTCTCCTTTCCTCTCTCTCTAAAATCAATAAAGAAAAAAGAAAGAAAGAAAGAAAGAAAGAAAAAAAGAAAGAAAGAAAGAAAGAAAGAAAGAAAGAAAGAAAGAAAGAAAGAAAGAAAGAAAGAAAGAGCAAAGCAGTTGCTTAAGAGTAGATTTTGGTTAATGTGGGTAACAGCAGTCAGGGATGAAAAACAAGATGCCTAATTACTTTCTTGCCATAGGCAATATTAAGATGGGCTGGGGCAAAATTTACCATTTCTCTCTTTCTACTCTTGCTTCCATTTTTTTTCTCCCAAGACTTTTCTGATTCTCCCCTCTACCTATCTTGAATCTTTTTTTTCTTTTTTCTTTTTCCTGCTAGGTATCGCTTGCATTTCCAACCTATAAAGTGAATTGATTAAAAATGAAAATTGTATTACTCTCACCAAAGTTTGAATTATTTGTATTTGTATATCCTCAAAACTGAAAGATGGTGAAATGCAAAGCCCATAAACTGAAACATTTTGAGCAAGAGGTTTTTCCTATGCCCTTCGAACGGTTCCAGGGAGGCAGCTTCCCACGTGGCCACGTCTTCCACGAAGTAGGACACATGGCTTGGAAGCGTCAATGAGGATATTGAATAGCCACTCTATTTCTTTTTTTCTGTCTCTTTTTAAAACTTCAAAGCCTAAAGCAACATCACATTTATTTACCGTGTTATTTCAGCCTCGAAAAGCATTTGAGGAACTGAAGATAGAAATATAAATGACACATTAAATTTTCATCAGCAAGTCAGTGGAGAGTTTTTCTATTTGACACCTCTTATTGTGTAATGGAACATAACGGTGTGAAACTGCTAAGACGAAAGGAACTGCTTGTGGCCTGCCCAAAATGTGAAAAAAAAAAAAAAGAGTCAAATTTGCAATATATGAATCATAATTAAAAGGGTAGTGATACATTTGGAGACTGTTTTAATGTATTGTTTCACGAAGCCTTTCATACCTTGATACTTGTGATTTTTAAGTATGTATTCTTACATATTCTGAATAAAAGTCCTGTTTTAAATTTTATTTTTATGAAGCAGAATAGGTGGTTTTCTAATGAGAAGTTGAATTTGATTTAAGCAGCGTGTTTGAACAATTAGTAAAAATGGCAACACCAAAACTCCGTTGTGCCAGAAAAAAATCTATGAAATATTTTACATATAGTATGTCATTTAATTTCCAGAAGTGTATGACCTAGGTGCTATTTATTTTCCAAATGAAGAAACTGGGGTTTTAAAGAAATGAAGTGATTTGCTAGGGACACACTGGAATAAGTCCCTGAGCTGTGACTCATCATCCCTCCGACTGCCTCCACTGACCACCTTCCTCACCCCAAGTGACTGAGTAATTGTGAGAGCTCTTTAAAATTGATTGCAAGAAGTAGAAACTTAAATTGCCCCAAGAATAATACAACATAATTCTGAGGGTTCAACAGCGAAAAACACTTTGTATTCTTATAAAGAATGTGCTGTTTCAGGTAAGGGCAGAAGGATAGTTATAATTCGGATGGGGATTGGTGGGGGACAAAAAAATAGGTAGGCAGCACCCTAGAGAAGTAAGCAGATGGCATGGACCCGATCAGGGGCATTCTGCAAAGACCTAAATCAGCATAAGTGGGGGATTCTGTTTCATTATTGTGAACTGATAAAGTCAATGGAGTTTTCACCGCCTGAATTATAAATCGTCAGTTTCATACACTCTGGATACCAAGCTGGGGCTCTCTCAGACCAAAAACCATTTTATTTCAACAATAAATACGGAGTTTACAGTGTTCCTCAACCATTATTTAGCCTGTGAAGGAACAGATTCCATTCTCCCTAGAGTCAAGAGGGGCAGGCTCTTGAGTGTTGGGTCCTTAGTAAGCACTGGCTTTGCCACTTGACTGTATTATTCAGAGCAGTTGTGGGGAGCTTTGTATCACAGTGTTAGTTTAAACCAAGAGCTCTATGAACTAGCCCCTGGTTTTGAGCACAGTTACCCAAAATTGAAGTATAATTAATCCTAGAAGACATTCGAATATTTTGTTCAGAATCAGATTAACTTGAAAGGCATCTCTGAGACTTTGCTAAATGTGAATGCACACGGAAACCCTATTCTTGCCAGAAAGTAGTAATGCAGTTTCCAGGAATGTGTTGCCTTCTCTGCTCATCTACCCCTTCTGGTCATCTAGGTGTATACTTGCTCTTAGAAAATGTTTCCCCGTGATCTAAAACCAACTAACAGGGATCAGTCCTCCAGAAGGTGTAAGATGGCCCACAAGAATAGACATGGTGAATGCCACAGACTTCCTGAATTTAAAGATCTTAAGGATGTGGTTTGTTTGCTCTGCAGATTAATCATTAACATGTACATTCATTCACCAGGGGTAACCCATCCCAAATACATTTTATTTCTCCAGCCCGATGGACCTGTGCAGGTGCAAGTTATGAAAAGTCAAAAGGGACTAGGTCCCAAAACAAGAGCAAAAACGCCCTGTGCCTCTTTAAATCTGCTTCATCTTCAGCCAGCAAGCTGGTCAGGAGTGCAGTGTTGAACAAAAGCAAGGAACAAATCAGGAGAAGCCAGGGATCTCCTGAGTGGAATTCACCATAAAACTCCCAGGAGTTAAACTCCTGTCCCTGTTAAAAAATTTTGCAAGTGAAAGGAAAGGTATTTATTCTTACAATGGTATCCATTCAGATGGTTTTGTTGTTGTTGTTTTTTCAATCTTCCAAGGAAGCAATTTCAGAAAGATCTTTCCCTCAGAAATCTTGCCCAATAATTTGATCATAAAAAGAAGAGTATATAATAATTATACTATAACAATGGCAAATATCTTCAAAACATTTAATCAAGATTTTAAATAAATTGTTCAAAATCACACAGGGAATTTTTGAAAAGATGGTATAAGTAAAATAGTTGAGAGTTAGAAAACTCAAGGGAAAGCTGAGTAAAGTAATTGATTTCTCTTCTCATAGTACACTGAAGGGACAATTTCCCAGTTCCCCTTGTTCCCAGATTCAGATTTAAAAATAACAATAATAATAAGCTAAAAGAGTTTTCATAACCTAGTTAATATCCACGAAATAGCCAAGTTCAGTTTTATTATTAAAACTCAGGTCTTCCCTAATTTCCTGTTCATGTTGTAAAATCTTATGATGCTCTGTTTTAAGGGTACCTGCACTAAATAATTTATAAAGAAATCAATGTTTTCCGTTATTTATAGCACACTTATGACAGTCTAATAACTAATTCTTAATTATATCTAAATAAATGAAGTCAAGTTAAATGTAATCATATGGCATTTTATCTGCTTGAAAAATTAATATAATCAATGACATTGAATTAATAACAAACCAACATCATAGAAAATATCTGCCTGTATTTCTCCTTATTGAAAGGTTTGGAGTAAGTGGATTGAGCAGTATACTACCACTACCCGAGGTGAAAGGTTCTGAATGTGTGTTGTGCATTTTTCATGTTTTCAAACAACTTACATATCTATAATCTCAGAAGCACCTAGCATCTTACTCAGAATCAAATAGCAATTGTAGGCAGAAAGAAAAATTTAACTCTTGGCTTCTTCATTCTAGTTTTAGGGTCTTTCAAAAACCTCTGCCTTTTTCTTCTTCTTCAAAATTAGGAAGCTGATGCCCGACCACTTACTGATGGGTCTGATTTGGGCTGTGTTGACAAAGACATACTGGTCCTTATTGACAAGGAGTTCCTTCATCAGGAGTCTAGATTATCTCTCACTGTGGTGGGGGTGGGGGGTAAGGGAAAGGCAATGATAATAATCTATTAATATATTCTGCAATCAATCAAATAATTTGCATCACATAGATGGACTCAACTGCATACTGATATTAGAATTATTCCAACCTTATCTGTAGTCAACACCCTAATGCTTTAATGTCATTTTATGCTTTTCTGACTCTTACTAATCTGATCTCAAATATACCAACATCCACAGTGACTTTTAAAATGCAGTATTCCATTTTTAACTAAAGAGCAAAAAATTAAATCACTTAATTTTTGGTATTATATTTTTAATAAATTTTTTATTTCATAATTTTTTTATTAATTTATTTTTGTTACAGATGTTTTTTCTTTTTCCCCCCACTGATTCCCCCCTTCCCGCCCTATCTCCAGTTTTGTTGTCCATGTCCATTGTTCATGTATACATGCATATAAGTTCTATGGTTTATTTTTCCCCTCCACCCCCTCTTCTGAGGATTGTCAGTATGTACCCCACTTTCACGTCTCTGGAATTACCCCATTCCTCAGACTGTTATGTTCATTATATTCCACAAATAGGTGAGATCATATAATACATGTCTTCCTCTGTTTGGCTTATTTTGCTTAGGATAATACTTTCCAGATCCCTCCATGTCGTCTCAAAGGATAAGAGACCTTTTTTTCTTACAGCTGCATAGTACTCTATTGTGTATATGTACCACAGCTTTTTTATCCATTCATCTACTGATGAACATTTGGGCTGTTTCCAGATCTTAGCTATTGTAAATAGTGCTGCTACAAACATGAGAGTACATATATTATTTCTTATTGGTGTTTCAGGCTTCTTAGAGTATATTCCAGAAGTGGGATCACTGGGTCATATGGCAGATCAATTTTTAATTTTTGAGGTAACACCATATTGTTTTCCATAGTGGTTGCATCAGTCTGCATTTCCACCAGCAGTGTACTAGAGTCCCCTTTTCTCCATACCCTCTCCAACACTTGTTGTTTGAGGATTTGTTGATGGTGGCCATTCTGACAGGTGTGAGGTAATACCTCATTGTTGTGTTAATTTGCATCTCTCTGATGATTAGTGATGTTGAGCATTTATTCATATGTCCCTTGGCCATTTGTATGTCCTGTTTGGAGAGATGTCTATTCAGCTCCTCTGCCCATTTTTTAATTGGGTTCTTTGTCTTCCTTTTGTTGAGTTGTGTGAGCACTCTATATATTTTGGAAATTAACCCCTATTTGATGTATCATTGGCAATTATGCTATTCCATATAGTGGGTTCCCTTTCAGTTTTGATGATTGTATCTTTTGCTGTGCAGAAGCTTTTGAGTTTGATGTAGTCCCATGTGTTCATTTTCTCCTTTTTTTCTGTTGCCTTAGGTGATGTATCAGTGAAAATTCGGCTGCACATCATGTCTGAAATTTTGTTGCCTACAGTTTCTTCTAGGATTTTTATGGATTCATGAGTCACATTAAAGTCTTTTATCCATTTTGAGTTTATTTTTGTGTATGGTGTAAGTTGATGGTCTAGTTTCATTTTTATGCATTTAGCTGTCCAATTTTTCCAACACCAGTCATTAAAGAGGCTGTCTTTTCTCCACTGTATGCTCTTGCCCACTTTGTCAAATATTAATTAAGCATATTGTCTTGGGTTCATTTCTGAGTTCTCTATTCTCTTCCATTGATCTATCTGCCTGTTCTTGTGCCAGTACCAGGATGTTTTGAATACAGTGGCTTTGTAGTATAACCTGAAATATGGTAATGTGATCTCTCCAACTTTGTTCTTCTCTTTCAAGGTTGCTGTGGCTATTCATATGAACTTTTGAAGTTTTTGTTCTAGTTCAGGGAAGTATGTCATTGGTATTTTGATGGGGATTGCACTGAATTTCTAGATTGCTTTTGGTAGTATGGACATTTTAATGATGTTAATTCTTCCAATCCATGAACAAGATATGTGCTTCCACTTTTTAATATCTTCCTCTATTTCTTTCTTTTTTTTTTATGACCTGTAATTTTCTGTGAATAGGTCTTTTATTTCTTTGCTTAAATTTATTCCTGGGTATCTTAATTTTTTTGCTGTGATGGTAAATGGGATTGTTTTTCTAGTTTCTCTTTCTGTGAGTTCATCATTGGTGTATAAGAATGCCGTCGATTTTTTGACATTAATTTTGTATCCTGCTACTTTGCCAAATTCATTTATTAAGTCTAGTAAATTTTTGATGGTGTCTTTGGGGTTTTCTATGTATAGTATGATGTCATCTGTGAATAATGACAGTTTTACTATTTCTTTTTGAATTTGGATCCCTTTTATTTTTTCTTCATGTCTGATTGCTGTGGCTAAGACTTCCAGTACTATGTTGAATAAAAATGGCAAAAGTGGGCTTCCTTGTCTTGTTCCTGTTCTTTAAAAAAATGCTTTTAGTTTCTGCCCATTGAGTATGATGTTGGCTGTAGGTCTTTCATATGTGGCCTATATTATTTTGAGATAGATCCTTCTATTCTGAGATTGATGAGCGTTTTTTATCAGAAATGGGTCCTGGATTTTGTCGAATGCTTTTTCAGCATCTATTGATATGATCATATGATTTTTTTTTTTTTAATCCTCACCCGAGGATATTTTTCCATTTTTTGAACAGAGTGGGAGGGAGCGAGAGGAAGGAGAAAGAGAGAGAAACATCGACGTGAAGGGACACATAGAGTGGCTGCCACCCGCACGACCAACCAGGGCCGGGGACAAACTGCAACCGAAGTACGTGCCCTTAGCAGGAACCGAAACCGGGTCTCTCCGGACCGCAGGCCGACGCTCTAACCGCTGAGCCAAACTGGCCAGGGCTGATCATATGATTTTTATCTTTCATTTTGGTTATGTGGTGTATCACATTTATTTATTTGCTAATGTTGTACCAGCCTTGCATCCCTGGGATGAATCTCACTTGGTCATGGTGAATAATTTTTTTGATGTATTGCTGGATCTGATTTGCTAATATTTTGTTCAGGATTTTGGCATCTATGTTCACCAGGGATATCGGTCTGTAGTTTTCTTTCTTTGTAGTGTCTTTTTCTGGTTTTGGAATTAGAATTATGCTAGCCTCATAGAAAGAATTTTCGAAGTCTTCCTTCTTTCTGAATTTTTTGAAATAGTTTGAAGAGAATGGGTTTTAGTTCTTCTTTGAATTCCCCCATGAAGCTGTCTGGGCCTGGGCTTTTGTTTGCTGGGAGAGTCTTAATTACATCTTCAATTTCTTATGTTGTTATTGGTCTGGTCAAGTTTTCTATCTCTTCCTGGTTCAGTTTTGGGAGACGATGTGTTTCTAGATATCTGTCCCTTTTGCTTAGATTGTCGAATTTGTTGCCATATAATTATTCATAGAATTTGTTAACAATCCTTTGTATTTCTGTGGTATCAGTTATTATTTCTCCTCTTTCATTTCTGATTTTGTGTATTTGGGTTCTCTCTTTTTGTTTCTTGATTAGTCTAGGTAAGGGTCCATCAATCTTATTTATCTTTTTCAAGAACCAGTTCTTTGTTTCATTGATCTTTTGAATTGTTTTTTGTTTTGTTTTTTTGTTTTTTATCTCCATGTCATTTATTTCTGCTCTGACCTTTACTATTTCCTTTCTTCTACTTGCTCTGGGGTTTTCTTTTCATTTGTTTTCTAGTTCTTTAAGTTGTGAGGTTAGATAGTGTATTAGAAATTTTTCTTGTTTCTTGAGGTATGCCTGTAGTGCTATAAATTTCCCTCTCAGAACTTCTTTTGCTGCATCCCATAGATTTTGTGTTGTGTGTTTACTTTCACTAGTTTCCAGGAAGTTTTTAATTTCTTCCTTGATCTCCATGGTAACCCATTCATTGTTCAATAACATGCTATTTTGCCTCCATGTTTTCAAATGTCTTTTCATATTCTTATTGCAATTGATTTCTAGTTTCATGCCACTGTGATCTGACTAGATGCTTGATATGATTTCAATCTTCTTGAATTTGTAGAGACTTAGTTTGTGCCCTAAAATGTGGTGTATCTTTGAGAATGTCCCATGTGCACTTGAGAAGAATGTGAATTCTGCAGTTTTAGGGTGTAATTCTCTGTAGATATTTTTTAAATCCATTTGATCTGGTGCTTCATTTAGAATCTGTGTTTCCTTGTTAGTTTTTTTGTCTAGATGATCTCTCTCCAGTGATGTCCGCGGGGTTTTGAAGTCCTCTGCTATAATTGTATTGCTGTTGATTTCTCCTTTGAAGTCTTCCAGAAGATTTTTAATATATTTTGGTGCTCCTATATTGGGTGCATGTATGTTTACCATGGTTATATCTTCCTGTTGGATAGATTCTTTCAATATTATGTAGTGGCCTTCTTTGTCTCTAGTTATGGCCTTCATTTTGAAATTAACTTTGTCAGATATGAGTATTGGTATCCCAGCTTTTTTTTCCTTTCTGTTTGCTTGGAAGATTTTTTTCAATCCCTTCACTTTCAACCTATGTGAGCCTTTTGTTGTGAGGTGGGTCTCCTGTAAACAGCAATATGTGAGTCATGCTTTCCTATCCAGTCAGCTACTATGTGTCTTTTTATTGGAACATTCAAACCATTTATATTTAAGGTGATTATTGATATGTACTTATTTATTGCCATTTTTGTTTAGTGTGGTTATATTTTTCTTCCTATTTCTTTTTTTTTTTTTTTTATCCTCACCCGAGGACATTTTTCCATTTTTTGTTCAGACACAGCGGGAGGGAGAGAGAGGAAGAGAGAGAGGGAAAAACATCGATGTGTAGGGACACATCGAGTGGCTGCCACCCGCACTACCAACCAGGGCCAGGGACAAACTGTAATTGAGGTACGTGCCCTTAGCGGGAAAGAACCCGGGTCTCTCTGTACCACAGGCTGATGCTCCAACCGCTGAGCCAAACCGGCCAAGGCTTCTTCCTATTTCTTCTACTGATTACAGCACTCCTTTTAGTATATCTTGTAGTGTTGGTTTGGTGTTCATATATTCCCTTAGCCTTTCCTTTTTTTGTCTGGAAAGCTCTTTATTTGACCTTCTATTTTGAATGATAGCCTTGCTGGATAGAGTCTTCTTGGATTCAGATCCTTGTTTTTCATGACCTTGCAAATCACTTAATTTTTTAAAGGGAAAATTAAACTCATTTGCTCCAAAATATTAGTTAAAATACCAAAAGAATTTTGATGCAAAAGTGTTTCAAAGTACATCAGAACACTACTTAGACATGAAATGAGGATTAAATATATATATATATATACTAAATTATATATAAATACATATTATATATATGTATTTATATATAATATATATGTATTTATATATATATATATATATATATATATATATAAAATTAGGTTACACCCAATATAAATAAGTAAAAATAATTAAAATAGTATCTGTTTCTTCTCCTCCAGGTATTGCCCATCTCTTCTAATAGTGTCACATGTTAGGTTCACGTCTCTCAATTCAGACTTATATAATACACTTTTTCACATTTATTTTTGCCCATTTCTCAGATTCTTCATGCTTTTTACCAAAATTACTCCTTAGCTCTGAAAAAGAGAATTTTATGATGGCATGTCAATCAGTCTCTCTTTTCAGCAAAGTGATGGGATTGAGTCTTCTTTTCCCTCTGCTTTATTATTATTATTATTATTTTATTATTATTATTATTAATGCCTTTACCTCAGTCAGTTGAGGTTAAAACAGATAGGTAGGTTAAGAGCCACCTCCTCTTCGATTTTCATTGCAAACCAAATGAAGAACCAAAACAACAAATATCTGAAAGGGATTGAGTAGTGGAGACATCAGTGGCCCAGACCCTGTGGTGTGCCTGACATCTGGGTGCCCAGCCCTACCATGGATAAGCAGTTCCCAGGAGGTTAGTATCCTAGAAAATAAATAAATAAATAAATAAATAAATAAATAAATAAATAAAACTTGCTACTTATTATCAAGAGAAGGGGGGTATTTTGAAAGGTTAATAATCACTAATGGCCAGACAGAGCACAGAATTTATGGGCTTGAGTCCAAAATAAAAATGCCAGGACCCTTTGCAAATGAAAGAAAAAAAGTGTTTTTCTTCTCTACTTGTTATGTCTTTGTTATTTAATATTGTACACCCTCAGGCACAGAGATAATCTTGGGCTAATTGCCGACCCTCACAGGCACCTGAGTTCCACCCTAAGCATAGATGGGTTCCCAGGACATCACAGACCCTCCCTACACTGTACCTAAGCCCACAGTAGAGACTCTTCTGTCCCATTGTACTTCCCTTAAATCAAAAAATAAAATTATTGCCCAGCCAGTGTGGCTCAGTGGTTGAACGTCTACCCCTGCACCCAGAAGTCACTGGTTCGATCCCAGTCAGGGCACATGCCCAGGTTGTGGGCCCAATCCCCAGTGGGGGGCATGCAGGAGGCAGCCAATCGATGTTCTCTCGCATTGATGTTTCTATCTTTCCTTCTCCCTTCCTCTTTCTTTAAAATCAATAAAGAAACAAATTCTTTAAAAAAAAATAATAGGTCTTCTCTTGGGTACAAGCCTTTCTCCCTCTTCCCCACCTCTAAATAATGATGCAGGAATCTTAAGTAATTATGTTTTCCTCACACTCTGAGTGGGTTTTAGAGGGCATGGTGCATCATTTTTCTCTCTATCTAAATGGTAATAAAACAGCCTTAGCACTGAGGCAGAGCTCAAGACAAACTTGTAAAAGTGACTAAATCATTTCGGTGTTCACTGTGCTTAACCAAACATCCTAGTTTCTACCTCTTTCTTCCATATCTTGGAACTGGGTCAGTAAGCAGCGCTGTACTATCTACTGATCTAAAGATTCTTGCACAATACCGATGGTAGTCAGTCAGTTCAGAATGGACAGTCACTAATTCATTGGTTCATTCATTTAGTATTTTATTTTCTATTTCTGTGAACAAAAAAGGGGCCACATACTGAACCTGACAAACAGGGGAGGCTTGCAAACTCAGAAATGAAAGTAACCAAACTCAGAAATGAAAGTAACCACATAGGGTGGTTTGAACATAAATATCCTAAAAGCAGGTCATGGTAGCTAGTCATGTTCTATGCTTGTAGTTTCCCTGCCAAAGGTCAATCTTCACAGTAGATGAGCCTATCTATTGTTTTCTTGCATCTAAGGTAACATTCCTTTGAAAGGTCAGCTGTTCACATATTCTACACTCCCCAGGACACACCCACCACACCACACCAGAGCTGAAGACTGGGCCTCTCATTTTTATCATGTTCCTCAAATACCATCTCCATGTGCTGTTAATGTTAACTATCCTGTTCCCAGCAAAGTAAAAGAAATACGTGTCTCTCTATTTTGCTTTTTGTCTAATCCCAGAGACTTCCCCGCTTTGCTTTCTTTTTTTAATTTTTTTTTTCTTTATTGATTTTAGAGAGGAAGGGAAAGGGAAAGAGAAATGGAAACATCAGTGAGAGAGAACATCGATTGACCGCCTCCTGCATGCCCCACACTGGGGATTGGTCCCACAACCTGGGCATGTGCCCTGACAGGGGATTGAACTGGTAACCTCCTGGTGATGGGTCGATGCTCAACCACGGACCCACACCGGCCAGGCTCCCTGCTTTGCTTTCTTCTATCCACTTCATCTACCACCAGTGGATTTCATGTAACTCCCTTTATGTTCCTTCCTTTGAGTCTGATGTATAAAACAGGCTGCAAAACTGTCCTTCTCCGGAACATTTCTCAATTCGTTGAGATTGTGCTTCCCAGCAATTGTCAGTTTGGCTCAAATAAAGCCATAGAAATTCTCTCTAGGTGTGGATGTTTCTTATGTCAACAGCTCCACCACGTCACTGGACTGTCTTACCGAAAGACATGCTTTCCCTTATATTACTTTATTCTATTCCCATTTGGAGATACACAGAGACATCCCCTCTGTACACCCTCTTAACACCCCTGCTTTGATTTCCTTCCTCCCAGCAAACTGCCTCCTTGTTGCCAACGCTGCCAGAGATCAATTTTCTTCTTCGTATTTCTGTTTAACTATTGACACATAATTAAAAATGTCAGTTTATTACACTAATTGCCAGCTAATTTAACTCCACTCATGGGAAAAAAATGGCAATAACACTGAAAGGGGCACCCTGTCCATTTAGCACAGCTCGAAGACATTGACTACCTGTAGTCCCTCTTAACCAGTACCGGCAACCACACTTAGGATATTTTTCCTCCCATAGTACTTGAACTTAGCCATAACTTCTCATTTTAAGAGTTTTCTTTTTCTTGCTGTGCATTCTCGTAAATCTATAAGCCAAATGCCCAAGATCTCTGTTGTCATTCCAGTAGTTTCTTTCCCATGTCATTATCCCACATTCTTGGAGTTCCTTAACAGGGCTTTGAAAGCATTCGATATTCTTGTCTGTGTTATTTGTAATAGGACAGCATATGCTTACCCTGTTCCTCTAACCTTATTCTGAACTGTCCCCACAACGTATAAACAGGATGAGCTTCAGGTTGGCTACATCATTCTGTTCCCACTGTACTTATACCAGGTCAGGCCCTCTTTAGCTAAAGACTGTCACAGACTTCTTACCTCTGATGGCTTTTTCTTTTACATTTGCATAGCAAAGACATTCAGGGCCGGGCAGTCAGGCAACTTTTGTAGGTATAAATCACTGTCCTTATGTCCTTTAATGGCTGCTGCCTTCCTCGTGCTTTCCAGAGCCTCCATGGTGACCTGCGCAGACACTGTAGCATCCCCTTTGCCCACCCTCTCAGTATTTTGCGTGATATCTTTATCTTTGTTATTCCATAATAATCTTGACTGTTCGCCAGTGGATACTCTCCAGTATATATGTACTAAAGTAACACTGCCCCTTAAACAATGTGGTAGGTGGGGTTAAATTAAAAATCCTGGAGACAGCATCTAAGTGAAACAGACTATATTTGTGGCAGCAGCAAAGAGGGAGGATGGACATGTTTATCTTTCTTTCTCCTTCATACGAACTCAAAGAAAGCACCAGTAGCTGTGGGTCAGAAGGGGTGTTGGAAAGAAATATTTCAATAATGAGTAATCATAAAAATAAAAGCCTTGAAATAACATGGACACAAAGATAAAAATGGTAAAGGAGAACATAAAAAATACCCATTGTTAATAGGCAAAGAAAACTCATGATAGCATTATTGACAGGGAGCAAATTGAAATGCATGGCCAAATATTTCAGCATGAATGATAAACAGAAATGCAGGTAAAAATAATGCAATATATAAAATATAGGCATTCCAAAAATAGAAAAACAAAATGATGGAAGAGAACAAACATTTAAAAATATTGGCACTTTAGGGCTGAGCTAAATTTTAACCCCTAAAATATGTCATTTATAGTTTTTCCTTGCCCTCAGTTTTTTAAAGATATTTTTCATCATTCTATGCACATTTTCTTATCCAACTGTGTAATTGTTTAATTAACTATATGTCTCTTTTATTATTGCAAAATTCTTCAGGGCATGGACTGTGTGTGTATTTTTTTCTGTTTATTTTATGTTATTGTATTGTTATTTTCATTTGTTGCATTCCTAATACCCAGACACATGTAAGAGTTGGATAAAACACCTGCTAGATAAATAATAGGTTGGACAAATGAATAAATTAAACTAAAAGCTCAGGACTGTAATAACTAATTTAATATTCTAGACAAAGTATGAGTCTAAAAAAAAAATGTTCCTGAAGTTGAGGTATCTCTATAGACATAAGAATTACCTTGCTATCTTGATAGGTTAGAAAAAAAAACAACAACACTGGCAGTGTTTGTACAAAAATCCTAAAAATATATCAAAGTAGTAAACATCATGCTGTGTCTTGTTTATTACAGGTGATGGAACTTACACATCTAGGCAAGATAAGCAGCTGGGTAAACATTAGCCTTCACTCATTGAGAAGATCTGCGTTCCAGCTTCACCAAAAAGTAAACCAGCCATACACACCAGTTAGTTTTGTACAGGAAAAAAAATTTTTTTAATGAATCAGTTTGCATACCAGTAATTTGTGCATAATCATGGAAGACTCTTTAGATGTCATAAAAACGTAGTTTTCTGTTGCTGACTGAATTTGAGTAATTCACAAACAATTAGAAAAAAGTTATACAAATAGATAGTAATGAAAAATGTACTGAAATGAGGAAGGAAGGGAAAGAGCAGGCCTGGGATGTTGGAACTCAAGAGTTATGTCTTTTTTTTTTTTTCTTTATTGATTTTCAGAGAGAGAGGAGGGAGAGGAACATCATTGGGAGAGAACATTGATCGGTTGCCTCCTGCATGCCCACCACTGGGGATCGGGCCCACAACCTGGGCACGTACCCTGATCAGGAATCGAACCAGCAACCTCTTGGTACATGGGTCGATGCTCAACCACTGAGCCACACTGGCCAGGCTCAAGAGCTATGTCTTTTCTATGTTAGAATGAGCAGCCTATTAGCCATCACCATGGGGACCCAAGGTTAGAAACAGAAGGTCAGAACTGGGAATCTTAGTTTTCTGACTTTGACAATAGTATCCTATTTTTTTTTTTTGGTATGTGCCCATAGCGGGAACCGAACCCGGGACTCTCTGGTCCACAGGCCGACGCTCCAACCGCTGAGCCAAACCATTCAGGGCGACAATAGTCTACTATTAACAGTTTTGATTTGGGGGGGAAAAAAAAACAAGTGGAGGTGATTCTGAAAAAGAGTGACTTGAGGGTGGATTTGAGTTACCATTAGGGCTCACATCTTCTCGGTTGCAGTCTTTCTGATCAGAAAACCTTTTCTTCCAAAATGTCAGGCACATGGACTTTGCTCAGGTAACACTATAATAAAGAAAAAAAAAGAAGGAAGAAGGAAAAGGAAGAAACCAACTTCCTGTTCATCATTCTTTGATTAGTTTCTTATGCTGCAGTTAAAACCCAAGAAGAAAATCTATGCCCACCACCCAAGACCTAAATCTATTGTTCTGCCTAGTAGAAAGGAAACATTTTTTCTCTCATATTTTTTGTATTGTTGTTATTTTCAGAGTTCAGTGATGTTGAAAATCTGACATTTGTGAATTGGCAGCCGAAATGGAAAGGGTTTTAGTGGGTGAAATCACGTGTGTCCCCGCTGACATGTCCTGATAAAGAGCATTTCTCAAGAATGTGGTATCCAGGCACAGTGTGCTCATGTGAACCCTGGAGATTTTGCCATAAGTCAGCTCTCAGCACCCTGCTGTAGTTTTGTTTTAGTTCTCAGGAGGTTTGTGGCATTTTGTGATTTTCTATTAGTTTCTTTCATACTCAAGATTCCCAGCTGTGCTATAAATAGAGCACCATAATAATCACTTGTATGGCAACAGATTAGACACCTTAAATTAGCATTAATCTTAATTAAATATTTAGAAATGGAGGTCACCATGCATACATGCCTACAATAGCACATGTGTGCATGCACACACAAACATACACACACTCACACTCGCACTAAATGACCTGTCCTATGTCCGTTGCCAAGCCTGCCAAATAAAAATTAAAATGTACGTGGTCATTCTGGAACCATGATATGATTTGCAGCCGAGAAATAATGGCTGCCACACTTCTGGGTTTCTATTTGCTGAAATATAGCAATTGTCTGAATCTTTGTAGAACAAATGTTCTTTATTTTTTTAATAATAGCTAAAGTATGTAGTTTACGAAGTCAGTCTTATGTTTAAGCCGATAAGGCCATTTCTTTCGTATCAGGATATAACGGATTCGGAATATAGCCTAGCTTCTCGCCTAACAGACAATATCTACATCAACAACTACAAGTTTTTAAACACAATTATTGAGTTTTGGTCCTTCTTCTTATATTGGAATTGCCTCTCCTTATGTCTTATATTGTGTAACTATTTACTTTTATTTTTTTATTTTATTGATTTTTAGAGAGGAAGGGAGAGGGAGACAGAGATAGAAACATTGATGAGAGAGAGTATGGATTGGCTGCCTCCTGCACGCCCCCCACCAGGAATCAGGCCCACAACCTGGGCGTGTGCGCTGACCGAAAATCAAACCAGTGACCTCTTGATGCATGGGTCGACACTCAACCACTGAGCCACACTGGATGGACAGTAACTATCGACTTCAGGGGGAAAAAAAGTATTATATAATCTACCCTGGGGACTGTTTAACCCCAGGCCCTCCAGGAACTTTGCCAAGGGGGCAAGTTGATCCCAGTGGCCCAGGTCAGTCTTCCACAGAAGTTCGGGTGCAAGCTAAGGCAGTGGCCCCAAGAACTTGGGAAAAGGCACAGAGAAACAGGTAAAATGCTATAAGAGAACCCTTAAATATCGCTGATGTGGTTTCTTACAGGTGGACACGAATTAAGATTTTATAAATGGAATTGCATCATGACTAATGAAAAAGCCAGACCACACTGATCATATTTTTTAAATGTTTTATTGTGGTGTAATTCAAATAGCATAAAATTCACCCATTTTAAATGTACAAGTCAATGATCTTTTAGTAGATTTACTGAGCTGTGCAGCGTTCACCATAATCCCATTTTAGGACACTTTAATCATTCCATTAAACCTGTCAGTCATGACAATTGACAATCAATCCTCATTCCCACTCTCATCTTGCGACAACCAGTAATCCTTCTTTTTGTATAAAATTGTCTTTCTGGACTTTTCACAGAAATAGAATTATACACTATTTGGTCTTGGGCTTTTCTTTTTCCATT
The DNA here is from genome assembly GCF_014108415.1 of Molossus molossus. Lineage (NCBI taxonomy): Eukaryota > Metazoa > Chordata > Mammalia > Chiroptera > Molossidae > Molossus > Molossus molossus. The sequence continues at coordinate 62,788,136 of NW_023425350.1, read as the reverse complement.
CCATTCTGTTCAACTAATTTTATTTATCACGTTTTATGCCAGGAACTAGAGATTAGGCTACTGGTGACATACGAATCTTATGGGCTAGTGAGGAAAGTGGACAGCAGCCAGATAATCACACAAGAAATAAAAATTTCAAGTAAATTTCCTGAAGCTCTGGAACTAGGAATGGGAGTTGAGGAAAGACTTCCCGGAGGAAGCAACGATGGACTGAGAATGAAGAACAAAAGTGAACGAGGCAAAGAGATCAGCTCAGATGGAAGCAGCAGGACACACCTACTGGCAAGGGGGAACATGTGTAACGTAAGCACTTAAGAAAATGTTGTTTGGTTGATGTTTTGAGAAGAAGGGAAGAACGATGGGAGGTGAGGTTGGAAAGAAATGTGGGAGCCGGATTGTGTTGAGACTTATGGAACGAGGTTAATGATTCTGTTCTGTTTTGAGACCAACAGAAAAACACTAAAGGGTTTTCGGTTGGGTTGTGGGAGAAAGGCGGATGACATGACAGGTATTTTTTAGAAAGATCCATTCTAGACACAGGGAACGTTTTGTGACTGTTCTTATAATACATTTTCTAAGCAGAAAAAGAAACATTTTAACTTCTTCAGACATCTACTTCATGACAAACAAAGGTTATTCTAAATGATACATCTACTTCATGACAAACAAAGGTTATTCTTCATTTAACAATGAAGTGATAAAGCAACCCACTCATGGATCATTCTGTACAATTCCTGGTTCACTCGAGCTTTCTCATCCCGAGTCCTTACTAGGATAGGCACAGCCCTCGTGCATACGGGCATTGTTCAACAGACATCTGATCTGGTTCAGTGATGAGTCTTGATCTCATTTCTCATTTAGTAAATGCTTTAATGTATCCTTAGTCTATTATGTTGTATAAACTACACACATCTCTCTTCACATATTTGTAATTTTCTGGGGTTTTTTTTAGCACTAATACTGAGAACTCAAAAAAGCTTACTCCTCTGAGTAACACAAAAATCTATTTACATGAAAAAATAAATAAAATAGCTAAGGCAATTTTCCAGATCATTCGAGCAAAAAGCTTCACTTTGTTGGCCTGAATGACTGTGGTATATTGTTCACATGGATTCAATTTACCAGATAATGGCTCACCAACACCTGCCTGTATTCCTGTGCAGAAACACTGGGTGATTTACTGGAGACATGCAGTAAGGTGAAAAACATGTTATACAAAAAATGGAAAATGCATGTTCAATAAATAAGAGAGAGGTGGTCTGATGAATATCAAAGGGATCATTACACTCTCTGGTTTCCAATACTCTTTATATAAATTTGAGAAAAGTAACATAAGTGAAGTAGTAATATCAGAACCTAAATGGAGACGTTTAAACTTGGGGTCTTAAAAAATCCACCTGCTCAGTTGAGCGCATGCACACACACACACATAAATACACACGCCAGATTTTGGAAAGAGCTACACAAATGACCATTTGGAAGATGTGGAACTCAATTTCCTAACCGAAACTTATTGGACATATTTCATTCATTGGAACTATTCTAAGATTGTTCCCAGAATCAACATTAATTGTGTGTACTTTTCTTACATATGGGTTAGAGCACTCCGGATAAAGAAATTAAAAAAAAAAAAAAAAGAAACACATGTTTTTTGTATGTACATTTTTATTCCTGCTGTTATCAGAACCCATGATGCAGCTATACTGTTGCCACTACTTTACAGAAGAGGAAACTGGAAATGAGAGAAGGCATTTGCCTAAGTCCACACAATCATTATGGTGATGGATCTAGAAATGAAATTCCAGCTCTCTGATTCCAGAGTTTCTATAATGTGTTGTTTCTCCTGTCTATAAAATACTTACTATTCTCAGTTCTGTAGTAGTTTTACCTGAAGCGTATTTTCCTCCTTAAAATAATGAAAGAAGTTCACTTATACACTGGACAAATGTTTCTATCTTATAAAAACTTTGGTGTGAAGAATTGAGTATTTCAGTTATTCAAGGAATATTTTTCTTTACTTTATAAAAGAATAAAAATTCATAGAAAGTATTATAGACAGACTTTGCATAAAATAAAATATTTCTATTCTAATAACTGAAATCGTGTAAGTAATAAAGTAAAGGGGAAAGATGTATTTTGTGATATAAGTAGTCACAAGTAAGTGTGGAGAAAACTCAGCTATCTCGACCTTTTGCCTACATGTATTATGCCATTCTTCATACAGGAGAACTGAGACTGTTTCACCCACAACTAAGATTACACCCCAAACCTGGATCCATGCAATAACCAAATAGTTGACCAACTCCATCAAATGTGCATTAGACGCTATTAAAAAAAAAAAAAAAAGAAAGAAAACCAAAATTCAAAATTAGGCTGATTAAGTGTATGGCTGAAATGAATAGCATGAAGTGTGGTTTGGAGGCTTTCTGTTACCTTATACGGAGGTTTAAATAATTTCCACATTCTCTTTCAGGTGATGATATGTGATTCTGCAACAGAGCAAAGCAGTTTCTGGAAAGTTAAGGGATAACCTATGTAATCAGTACGTTATGTGAATATACATTTAACTCTAGAATGCAGTTATTACTCTGGGGCTCAATGGGGCTATGGGAGAAGAAGAGGATGTAAAGGAGGCTTGGCTAAAGGGGAATCAGGATTTCTCTAGATATTTTTCAAAGTACACCTGCCACCTGTCTCCACCTCCACTGGGCTTTACCCCTGCTCCCCCCACACACATGTAGGCACACATCAACGGTTCCTGTTAATATTACCAGCAGACTGTATTTTATGCCTTCAAGGTTTTGAAAGACTGAAGAAGGAAAAGAATCAATGAGGTAGGTAGAGATAAGGACATAGTGGGGGACAGGGCAAGATTACCAGAGAACATGGAGAATTCTGTCTCTGTGACTGAGAACAAGTTACCTACACATCTGGATTTTAATTTTCCTAATTAAAGGATAAAGAGTTGGAACATAATGAACTGTAATGCCCATTCCACTCTCACTATCTTCTATTACTAGGTCCTTTAGAAATGATCCAAGACTTAGAAGTCAGCAATCTTAGTACAATTCAACAAGCTTCAGTGAGCAATAGATAACTATATTCAAGCTATACTTTTGTTTCTATTTAAACATTTTTGGAAGTGATTTCACTCTCACCCTTCCTTGATTCTACCTCACCTTGTTTTCCCCTTAAACTTCTATTTAGAAAATATTTTACATTTTTTCATTATTGATTATAGAGAGGAAGAGAGAGAGGGAGAGAGGAAAACATCCATGAGAGAGAACATCGATTGGCTGCCTCACACATGCCCCCCACTGGGGACCTGGCCCACAACCTGGGCATGTGCCCTGACTGGGAATCAAACCCTGACCTCTTGGTGCATGGGTCAATGCTCAACCACTGAGCCACACCAGCTGGGCAAAAATATTTTACTTTAAATTGATAGGTTCGTCCTTCATCCTCCATTGCCGTGTCAGGCACGTTCTGGGTGCCATACCCAGATGTTTTCCTTATTTTCAACTGTATGCTTTTGAAGGTTTTAGTCTATTTACTTTGCTGCCCGGAATTACTACTTATTATTTTCCTCTTGAAGTTAACTGTATTTTTGTTTGTTTATATCCAGTGATCAATTTTTCTTTTCTTTCTAAGTAACATTCCTTTTTAAGCAGTACCATTCAAGAGACATTTGATATATGTTCTGGGCAGAAATTCAGCTTTGGGAAAAATAGCAGAGTAATTTCAACTAGTTCAACCCATGTCAGGAGGAGTACTTCTCTGGCACACTCTGTGGTCAGCACATTAAGAGAAATGTTTTATTCTGGCAGTGTTAAAACCTTCATAGCCCTGGCAATCGTTTTATTCTTTGATTGAAATCAAGGCTCCGTTCACTTATCCAAAGTAATGAGTAATACATTCAAAATCAAGATTAAGTAAAATTCCTCCATTCTAAGCCATGTCATAATGTAGAAATGCAGCAGAGATTAAGATTTCAAATGGATGTGTCAGCAAGGCTTATTGTCCAATAAAGTACACTGGGCAGGTGCTGCACCATGGAAATGCGCTGAGTCCTGACGGTGGCTGCCACTTTAAAGAAAGAAACAATTTACTGGGAAGCGCACATGCCGAGAAGAATAGGCTGCCTACAGACAGTTCATGAGGCTCAAAAAAGTAGCTGGGAATTGAGCACAGAAAAAAAGCTTAAACTGATTTTGGTCATTTCACATTCAGGGCACATCCACCCTTCGCACTTTTCCTGAAACATAATGTCTCAGACCCTGTGGATTCCGATCACGTCTCCTTTGGTGATTCTCCCCATGCACAGAGGTGCCAGGGTGCCAAGGTCCCAGCCTTGCAATGGCAGCGATGATAATACAATCATAGAATCCTCGTGTTTGCAGAAGCCTCCGGTAGACTCAATTGTATTCATCCCTTGCAAAGGAAGAATCCGTACTGACAATTCTCTAAAAATGGTCATGCAGGCTCCACTTGACATCTTCTGTCAAAGAGAGATAATTATTTCATTATTGGAAGTCTCTTAATATTAGTCAGTTCTTTCTGATTTTACCCCCAAATATATCTGCCAAATCAACCAACCTGTTGATTGTGTTTCTATTGTTGCTAGTAAACCACAATCTTTTCATGACTATATTTAAATAGTTCAAGAAAACAGACGTGACCCTCTTTACTTTTGTTAATTATTTGTTAAAAAGCCAATTTTATTTCCACTTTTTCTCATAAAGCCTCATATTCAGATCCCTTAACAGGGTAATCCATTTATGTGCTGTAATGTGAGAATCTGATTCCCAAAGACATATTGAGACTATAATAATCAAAACTGAAAGTACAAAATCTTCAATCCTCACTGATCACTTTACATTTCAACTTCAGGCAGTCTGTTATGTGGTTACTAGTGTGACTACACGCTGCCGTCTTTTTTTTTAATATATATTTTTTTATTGACATTAGAGAGAGAAGAAGGGAGAACAAGAAAGAGACAGAAACGCCCATGAGAGAGAACATCAACTGGGTGCTTATTGCATGCCCCCCACTGGAAATTGGGCCACAATCTGGGCTTGTGCCCTGACTGGGAATTGAACCAGCAACCTCTTGGTGCATGGGTTGACGCTCAACCAGTGAGCTAAACCAGCAAGGCACATGCTGCCATCTTTTCAACTTACCTTTGCCCATTGCAAACACAGACTCTTGAAGAGGCTGCTTTCATTGACATTCAAATGTCATTTAAGGTGACTTCATCTGTTTACCACATTGAGAACTATAAAATAAATAAAGCCATCTATAAATCCAAATAAAACTAATTTGACACACTTACCTTCAAACTTATCCTAATTTAAAATCTCTTTTAAGGCAATAATTACATGGGTTAATGGATATACAGGGCGGAGCAAAAGGAGGTTGACAGTTGTGAGTACGTGAAACATAGAGTTTATTCTTGCATTATCATTTATTAGTTGTATTATTTTCCATGCAAACAACCGTAAACCTACTTTCACCATCCTGTATGTGACAGTTCTGAGACAAGTGGACTCCTATGCTATTCTTATTTTATTTCATTTAATTAATTAATTAATTAATTAATATTTAATTTTTCCCTTTATTGATTTTAGAGAGAGAAGAAGGGAGAAGGAGAGATAGAAACATCAGTGAGGGAGAACATCGATTGGCTGCTTCCGGCATGCCCCTCACTAGGGACCAGGCCCACAACCTGGGCAGGTGCTCTGACTGGGAATCGAACTGGCGACCTCTTGGTGCATGGGTCCACATTCAACCACTGAGACACACCAGCTGAGTTATTCTTATTTTGTAAAGTAGATCACAAAACTCTAAAGATTTAAATTGATGTATTTTGTCGCTATCTAAATTTCTATCAAAATAAACTCATGTTTTATTTAATCCTCACCTGAGAATATTTTTCTACATTTATCTTCAACACAGTGGGAGAGAGAGAGAGAGAGAGAGAGAGAGAGAGAGAGAGAGAGAGAGAGAGAGAAATCAACATGAGACACATCAGTTAGTTGCCACGCCCACGACCCCAACTGAGGCCGGGATCTAACTGCAAGTGATGTACATGCCCATGCCGTTGGCCGAAATTGAACCCAGAACTCTTTGGTCTGCAGGCCAAAGCTCTAACCGCTGAACCAAACAGGCTAGGGCTAAAACTGATGTATTTTATTCCTATCAAAACACTTTATTCTTTTCAAACTACAAACTACATTTTAAGAATAAAATATAATGTCCAAACTGACTCGGATTTATATACAAGCACTGCTACTTTCTAATTATGTGAACTTGGACATTTTATTTAAAACTTGAACAAGCATTTCCTGCTTTAGTTTTCTCACGTGTAAATGGTTATAATAACTACATGTACCTACTGCGTTTCTGTGAGGTTTCAATATAGAGTAAGACATCAACCAAAGGTCGTTGGCATTAATTCAACAACAGGCATTCCCTATTGGGGGTGTGGTGAAGGAAACTGTATTGACTGCAAAAAGCTCAATTGTGACACAGAATGGCTGTGAAAACAGCAGTGCTGTTAGGAGGCCCTGGGGCCAGGTCCCTTTCTGGCTACGCAGCTCTGCTCTGCCCTCTGGCGCTGGTCAGCTGCGCTCTGCTCTGGCAAGACAGCTTTGCTGTTTTAGCTCAGCTGGGGAAATGCAGTCTTCAGTTTTTGGTGGGAAGGGAACATGCACTCCACAGGAGCCAGAGGGGGGCCGACTTACAAAGTCACCTGTTCCGCTGTCCCCATTCAAAGGAGAACTCCAAATCTGCATAGTCTAATTGGTCCGAAAGGCACTCTCCTGATTGGTCAGAATGGAGCTGCTCTGATTGGTCAATGACAAACCTGATGGGGATTATAGCTGTGCAGCTCCGATTGGATGGAGAAAGTATCAGTGCTATTGGTTGAAATAGGACTAGGGGAACTCCTTAACAAGAGCTGGTTCAGGTGGCAGAAACTTAGTGCGGGCAGGGAGTTCAGTACGGGGACAGGCAGTTCCGTGCAGGCTACTCCCTGAAGTGCAGTTTGCATGAGAGATGAGAAACCTGTGTTCAGAAATGGCTACTAAACGCTCTTTTGTCAAAGTTGAGCACAGTTTGCCACTAGGAACCCTTCTTAGTGGGCATCTTCTTTCTCAGGGTCTACAGTGGTAAACACTAGGCTTAGCTCAATATGTTCTAACTATGTGAAAAGTTGGTAATATGAAGATGATGATGAATCTGAAGGTAATCATTTTGATCATCATCATATGTCTAACACAAGATCAGGAATAGAACTAAATAAAGAAGCAATCTGGAAGCAGGTGACTTTTTTATGTATCACGCATATAAATGATTAACTACATGAACTGTATTTCTTTTCCATGTCAGGAAGAGTGCGAGATTACTGATTTAGGGTAAAAAAATATGTGGGGTACAGGTGAAGTGTGACAATGACCATTTAAACACAATAAAATAGCCACATACTTTCACCTGTGATGGAGAGGAAATAAGATGGAACAAAGCAAGATCTTTGTCCAAAACAAACAACGAAGTTGAAACAAAATCAGTAAATAGCAATGGATGAGAGATCAAAGATTTTTTTAGAAAGTAAGCAGAGGAATAAATGACCAACTTTACAAATGAAAGAAAAAAAAAATGTCATTCTAAGCGTCTCTAGAACTAGGTGGGCATTTGTCCACTAAAAAGTCTTGGGGACTACAGAACATAATGCTGAAATGAGAACAGAGATATTGTTTACAAATTCATACATAAGGATGTTAGATCCCAGTTCTCCTCGTCAATCCATTGACAGATTACTATGGAGAAGACAGTTTTAATTGCTTGTGAAGAGAAACCTGGCTGGCCCCCAAGTGGAAGTGTGAGGGGGATAGATGGCTGGGAATGAGGGGATGAAGTTAATTACCTGTGCATAACAAAGCTATCGAATCTTAAAAACAATGATGAACTTAGTCAAAGGAATACAGAAAGCAAGCAAAGAATGAAGTGATTTTGCATTGTTCTTATTCATGCTGTTACTGGCATTATAGTTTTTAAAAAATCATTTGAGTTCTTTTCCTCTCTGAAATGATGTCAAGAAGAAAGCACAACTCATTTTAAGAACTAAAGCTAAGCAATTTCTGAGTTAATATGATGTTTTGGAAGAATCACAGTGACCACCTTTGTCCCTTGGGACATAATTTGTTTTACAAAATGAAAGTGAATGTGCAAAGGGCAAAACTCAGTCTCTCCCTGTGGCTCCTTAGCTGTAATTACTCTGTCAGTAACTTCAGCATTGTTCCTTTTAAATCACACAGAATGTTCAGGTTCAATTACCTTGAACTAAAGTGTTAATTTTTCTCAAGAAAAAGTTTTTTTTTTTTTTTTAAATCTTCCTTAACCTTTTCCTCTATTTGTCAAAAAACTATCCTCGGTGTATGGATCTCCATTATAAATAACACTTGGTCATTTCCATTACTAAGTTTTACATGTTCTGGATGCCAGGCTGGCTACACAGCTTGTGGGGCTCTGTGAAAAATGAAAATGTGAATCTCGTTGTTCAAAAGGACCAATAGCAAGACCTTAATCAAACTGGAGTCTCCTCCGAGCGCAGGGCCCTGTGACACCGCCGAAGTGCCATGCCCATGACACCAGCCACGTTTGATGCCACATCTCTTGTTCTGTGAATTCCATCCCTGCTTTCCCTTCTACAGCATTTCAACGGGAAAATATTTTCAAGTTTCCTCTTAAAAATACATTTCTTCTGGGTGTCAAATTACCTGATAAGGACATTGGGCATGGGGCAGATCCATTTCTGAAGGATGCTCCCAAATCCTAAAATTACTCATCTCTCGACTCAGGGATACTTCTTCGAGTGCCTCCAGTAGTTTGCAGGCATGGCTTTCACCACAGCTCCGAGGAAGTGAAAATGGGATATCTCATTTACTAAATAAACACTAGTGTGCTACAAATGTGCTGAATGTATAAATACAAAACAAATTTATAGGCCTAGATTGAGGGTGAAGGAGAAAGAAAAAGAGAATTTTCTGAGTAGTATATTCCTTCTAGTGTGGACTGTTTTGTTGACTCCAGGCTTCCATTAGTGAGTTGCATTAGTGGAGGTGCTATAGTTATTAGTTTTAATGTATTATCAAAGCAATTATATGCCAACTGAATATACAAAGCATATATTAAAGTGTTTGAGCCCCGTCGGTGTGGCTCAGTGGTTGAGCGTTGACGCATGCTTCAGGAGGTCGCCAGTTTACTTCCTGGTCAGAGCACATGCCCAGGTTGTGGGTCTGATCCCCAGTGGAAAGCATTGTAGGAGGTGGCCAATTGATGTTCTCTCTCATCTATGTTTCTGTCTCTCTCTCTCTTTCTCTTCCTCTCTAAAATCAATAAAAAAAGAAAAGAAAAGAAAGTGTTTGATATGAAAAGGCTTTATTATTTTAAAATTTAAATATCATTCATTATTAGATTAAAATGTTATTATGAAATTATCTATTTAGAAATCTTTAAGTTTTTGGCAATTCCAAAAATCATTTTATGATCAATAAAATTGCTTATTATTGGATTTACTTATTCTTTTGTATGTTTGTTGACACTTTATGTTTAGATTGGGTAATTCTATTAAGTCTAAATTGTTCATCATTTTACTTCATATTATAAAATATACTGGTAATTTACAGCTCTAAGATGTAACTAACATACATTTAAGCTATAATGTATTTATATAGATAGGAAAAATAGTTGCATCAATGCAAAGGGTATTTTAATAGGACTAATAACCATAAAATATCCAGTAGGTAGCATAGTAAAAATATCACAGTTTATTTCTTCTCATATAAATGAAGTAAAGTAGTAAGGCTTTTAGATTTCAGGCAACAGTTTTGTACCATAAAGCTGGTAGTGAACAAGGTTTTTTTCAGGTTCACTGTTCTGCTAACTCCAGCATGCTGTCCTCACCTTTGTGTTCCGAGATGACAGCAGCTACAAACTCCAGGAAGCAGGAGCCAGGTCATGAGGGAGGAAAAAAATAGATCTGGCAACTTTCTTTAAAGGAAGTTTTCTGAATGCTGCCACAGGACCTCTCCATGCTCATTTAATGGGTCAGAAGTTATGCACAAGACCGTATCGAACTCCAGGGAGGCTTGGAAATCGTGTCTTTATTCTGGGCAGCCAACACTAGCCAAAGTATGTTATTATTGCAGCAGAAAGGTTAGATGGCTATTGGGAACAACTCATATTTTTCTAGATACAGGAACATTTTGGAGTTATTCTAATGCAGTAAGCCAGCAAAATTCAGAAGAGAATTTGGCAAAGGTTTAAGCAAACAGATTTTAGAGAAATCCAAAGGTTGAAGGAAGAGTTGCTAGAAAAAAGTATGTACTTCTAAGAGGATGGACTTAACGTTTATCTGGATAATGATAATCTCAACTTGGTACAGGTATTAATAAAAGCTTGGTGCAGACCAATATAACTCCTTGAGGAGGGTCAATCTGTTCCAAACAGTAATTATTCAGATATCTCACCAATAATGTGTTTGGTATTAGTGGGATGCTAAGCTTCACTTGATTTACAGCCTGATCCCAGGCAGTAGATTGAGGTTAGGACAAGACATCAGAGACAGTGGAGTGGGTTGAACCCGCTCCAGAAACACCAAGACTAAAGCATAGTTGCTAGCCTGGTCTGATATTATAGAACACATGGAAGACTGTGCCTCCTTGGAGCTGAAAAATATCATCCCACCCCTGAATATGCACTGATTCCAAAGTTGCTATTACTTTATTACTAAATTTTACAATTGAATGAATAAGGAAGCACCCATAAATCCATCCATACATACATTTTGAGCCAGAAGATAAAAAGTGATGAAAGGTCAGTTTCTTTTTTCTTCAGCATCCAGAAATCAATAGAAGAGTTGCCATGTGTTGCCACTTACATTAATTGGCAAGTCTCTGATTTGTGAAAATATATCTCATGGCATTATCTCATAGTTTTTGACGTTGTTCCTGTGACCCAGCAACCAGTTATTGAACTAAATTTTCAAAGAAGGGTTAATGTGCTGATGAACAGACATGCAGTAAGGAATATTGAGTCCTCACCTTTCCTGAGCTTTCTGCAATGTCTCAGGTACACAAACTCTATGAAACTAGGAAATTCATCTGTCCTGCAACCCTTTCCACTCTTGGTTTCTATAATGCTGTCAACTTTTTCTGTATTGTTCAGAGAAACATCATATTTTACACATAAAATTAAACAATGTTTTGTTCAAATCTGTATTTTTTTTCTACTTGCCAAGTATCGCAACCCAAAAACATGAGACTCATCCTTAGTTAATTTTTCTCCCTCACTTCTCATATTGAATTAGACTCCAAATCATATTGATTGCACTGTTTTTATGTGTCTTGGTTAGTCTTGTTTCTTTCCCTTTTCATTAACTCAGCATACTGTTCTAATAGTTCTTTGCTTGTATTATTATTCCTAAAACCATAAAGCTGATCCCTTTGGTTTTTTCAGAAACTACCTCCCCTGCTCTGGCCGGTTGCTCAGTGGTTAGAGCACCTACCAGTGGACCAATGAGTGGCGGGTTTGATTCCAGCCAAGGGCACTTATCTTGGTTGTGGTTCATCCCAGCCCTGGTCAGGTCGTGCGGGAGGTAATCAGTAGGTACGGCTCTATCACATTGATGTTTCTCTCTCTCTCCCTCCCTCCCACTCCATCTGATGATAAGTAGAAAAGTATCCTCCAGAGAGAAATTTTTAAAAAAATTACCTCCCCTACATTTCATGAATCTTTTTATGGTTCCATGAGAGAGATTTCTAAACTGTAAACTTGATTTTGCTTCTGCCTCTTAAGGTCCTTCACTGCTCTTCATTTCCTGTAGGATTAATTCCCCAAGACTTTGCCTGAACTACCGTGAACATCAACGATTAGATCTTCAATATCAGCCATTTGTCATCATAAAAAGCTAGGTTTAATCACAAATAATTAGGGAGGCTGGGGTTAAGGGGAGCAAAGACAGCTATAACATTCTAGATAGGGAAGAGTTACTTGGGACTTCAGGAATGAGATTATGCAAACATGAGTCATTAACCATGGTAGCAACAAAGACTGGGTTAAAATGTGGTGAAAAGTAGGGATCAGGAACTATGACTCGGAACATTCCCTGGTGCTCTTTCTTGTTTTTATACCTGCTAGGACTTGTTCAGTGATGGAAGCTACAGACTCAAGGTGCCCAGAACAAGTGTTGAAGTCAGCATGAGGTTAGAATTATTCAGGAAGGCAATGTATTAGCGATAGCTCTGACATCTTGTTATAAAATAGTTTTGTCATATCTTGGTAAAAAAATATGCAGGTATAACTCTATTGCAAGTTTATACATGTGAATTTTCAGCATAAGGAAAAAAACTACTGAAACCTGGAAGGGGGAGGGGGGAGATAAAAGAGGAGACCAGAAATACTATGGGATCATCGGTGGAATTAGAGTTTCTAGAAAGATAACATTAGGAAAATGAATGTGAGAAGGTGAAAAAATGAAATGAAGTTTTATTTGCTAAAGCGTTATTTAAAAATTATATCCTCAGATAGGTGTTGGGTGAATTCCTAATACCCCAACACATCTAAATAGTGTTTCCTGGTTAATTCAACCAGAAGGTCAGAGATAAGATCCACATCCATATCTGCCTTGTTCAAATTGATCTCTGTTTTTTCAAATGTATCTTCTCTCTCAATAACTTTCAGAGACTTGTAGGATTGAGAATTAACTACTTCAGTGCTCTGCTTTAATGTATACAAACTGTTACATTTCCATTTCCAGGTGAGAAATAAGAGATCATGAGTGTTAGAGACCTAAAATGTAACAGTTACGGAATTAGGAAACAACATGATGGATTTTGTCATTTTTCCTTCTCCTTTTTTAAAATTCTTTCTTCCTTTTGCCCTGTATCAATTCTTTTTTTTTTTTTTAATTCTCACCTGAGGATATATATATTTTTTATTTATTTTCTGATAGAGTAGGAGAGAGGATCAGCTTAGAGAAAGTGGGTGTCGACTAGTTGCCTCCCACACGACCCCAACCAGAGCTAGGGATGAACTGTAACAGAAGTATGTGCCCTAGACTGGAATCGAACCTGAGACTCATTGGTCCAAGGGCCGATGTTCTACCACTGAGCCAAACCGGCCAGAGCAACCCTCTATTCTTTCTTTCTACAAAACTTAATGATAATAATCACTTGAGCAGCTCAAGGAGGGATGCTCTCACATCCACTGTGGGTCCCGTCTTTCCATTCCCAGACACTGAACTTTTGTGCTGCTTGGGGACTTGGTAGATCTACCTTCTACCAGCAACTTTACTATTTGTACATCTTTGTCTACTTTCATTGACCTCTTCTACCCAACACACTCATGTAAGAATCACAACTTACCCTTCTCTGAGCTCTGAGGGTGCATAGTGACTACACTGTATCTGATCAATTCCATGGGTTAAGTGCCAATAAACCATTATTATGTTTTTTGAATATGGATTTGCATATCAACAAGGTCCATGAAGATAATGATATTAAAACAAAAGATAGCCAAGGAGAGAAAGTCAGGATACTTTCCATGTCACTTCATGATAGGAAATATCTTCCAAAAAACAAATATTTCCTAACTCCAAAAATAAATAAAATAAACAATAACCAATCAAACAAATAGACTTTAAACAAAGAAGAGTTTTATCAAAGGTTCCTTTTTCTCCCCTTTTCATTAATTTCCCCTTAGTTTAATTCCATACTTGTCCTACTTCATTCCCCCCAGTTTTATTTTTTACCTGAATCATTGCCCCTGACTCTGGTTATTTATTCACTTACTTATTTATCCAAGCGTTGACAATCCTGAGATTTGCCCCACTCAGCAATTTGCAGATCACTGGACAGCAGGTAAAGGTCTGAGCAGCGACCTTGGCATTCCCAGAAAACACACTCTTCTCCTGGACCGCAATGTCACTGTCCATATTACAGAGTAATTCTAACTCTAGGGAGAAACTAGATTATTTTTAAAATTACATAGTGTTTCTGGGTTTCATTTTGTAAATGCTCTTGTACTACTAGAAAAATAAAAATAAACATGGAACAAAAATTCAAGAAATCAGCAGGTGACAGTAAGATGTTCTTTATTTTATTTATTTATTTTTGGCAAGATGATATCTGCTGAAAACATTTTTTTTCCTGAAACATGTTGCTTGTAGTAGAGTAGTCAATAGAAAGGCTCAAGACGCAAATGGAGTTGCAAACAGAATAAGCTCAGGCCTTATGATTGGGTTGTGCTACGTAATATATGTCTCTTTGCTCATAGTATTTGCTCATATTGAAAGGTCTTTAATTTTCCTATGATCTCCTTAGCCATGGACCAAAGCACATCCTCAGAGAAGCCTTTCCTGATCTCTTAAACACTGGGCAGCAAGAACACTGCCTTTGGGCACAGGAATCCCCAGTGTTGAATCTTATTCTACCAATATGAGCTACGTGACCCCGTCAGGTTTATTTCTTACTTGCATTTTCATAAAATGTCTAATGTTAATGATATGTCTCTTGTAGGGTCATTTAAAAAATGATAAACTCTAGTTTTAAAGTATTTAGCACATAGAAGATACTCTATAAGTAGTAATCTGCTCATTACTATTTAGTTTTTCCTCTTGGTAATGATCTTCCTGTTTTTATAGTAATGCTTTAGCCTTTTAGATTCTGTTGCTCCCACATGTGTATTTGCTCAGGTGCACTTGAAATAGAGTACAAAGGAAAGGGTAACGTGCTAATAATTGGAAGGCGCAAGAGCAGAGTGGTGAGGGTGAGTGGAAAGGGTAACAAAGCAACAGAAGATGTGATGCAATGCAGGGTCCTTCCTTATTGTTCTGATCACCATTTCAAAAGGATCAGTCATGTGATACAGCAGCTGGATCAACATGCAGGACTTAGGATGGGTAGAAGAAGTACTACTGGTAGTGCCCTCTGTAGTGGGGGAGACTGAGGTGCCTGGATTCTTCTTGCCCCTTTGTCTCATTTGTCGAAGTGTAAACCATGGGGAGATAACACCTCCCATTACTGGGTAGAATCACCTGGCTCTTCACTGGACACTAGAAGTCAGGTCCCACATCCTTGTGGCGTGCTGTTTCCTGGGAATCTGAAAGAGGAGGATCAGCTTAGAGAAAGTAGGTGTCAACAGAGCAAGAAAACAGGAAGTGGTTGAAATGTGAGAAAGCACGCTAGATTTATACGTCAATGCAGTGTTTCTCCTGTGATGTTGGGCAGTCCTTGAGGGCAATACCTGGGTCTATTGTTCTCTACATTTGGTAGTTGGCATAGTGCCTAACACTAAGTATCTGCTCATAAGATAAATGAATGAAAGAAGACATACATAAGCATCACCATGAACCTAAATACACAGTCTAATATTTGATTTCTTGGACGATGTAGTAAAACTATTACTCATTCAATGATAGAGCATCAGCTGATTGAGTTCATTCTTGGTTAAAATTATTATTCTTTTCACAATTAATTGCAATGAGTGAACCACTCATTTGCTATAGAGACTACCAAAACCAAAAAGAAGAATCAAATGAAGTGTGGTATTGATACATCTATTACACTTTGCATCTACAAAAAGATGGTCTCTCTTCCATTTTGATGTCTTTCTCTAGTTGTGGCCTTCAAAATGCTCTTAGAGCTTTGTGCTTCATTTATTTATTTATTTATTTATTTTTTAATCCTCAATCGAGGACATTTTTACATTCATCTTCAGATAGAGCAAGAGGGAGAGAGGGAGGAAGAGAGAGAGAGAAAAACATCGATGTGAGAGAAACACATCAACTGATTGCCACCCACACAATCCCAACCGGGGCTGGAGCCTGGGACAAACTACAACCGAGATACATGCCCTTAGTGGGAACCGAACCTGAGTCTCTCTGGACAGTGGGCCGATGCTCTAACCGCTGAGCCAAACTGGCTGGGGCTGTGCTTCTTTCTTTTACATTTACTGTTACAATTTTTTTATCATAAAAATCTGAAAAAAAAGCCAAAATGCTACATGAAAGCATCCATTCCTAGCCCTGGATAAAGTCCTTTCACTGTTTTCATGTTTATCATTTTTGTTTGTCTCTTTCACTGTGTGTGTGTGTGTGTGTGTGTGTGTGTGTACCTGTTTGTGTATGTGTGTGCCTGTGCCAAAAACCACCAGAAAACAGTTTCAATTTAAAAAATGAAAACAGCCTAAATGTTACTTTGAGTCACTATTTTAGGAAAAATGCTTGTGACTCTACAGGACAGTTTGGAAAGTAAGTTAAACGCAGAGGGGCCAACATGCTTAGGAACAATCTTTCAAGTGTTTTTCAGCACTTCCTGGCACAGAAAAGTGGAGATTGTGTTTGTGCAATACATAGATGGAAGACTTAATTAATGAAATATCTGCTCTAGGAAAATGTTCAGTATACCTTAAGTCATGCATATGGCTGGCAGATTCCTTTGGTTAGATCTTGGTCAGGTTGACAATCTTGTGACATATGCGCCACCACTCACCGCTCTCCCCCCAAATCTCCCCTCAGCCCCATTCCCATAGCAGGGCCTATCATTCCTTTATACTCCATGTGTGAACTTTGAAGTAAGAGTCCTTAGGCCATTCTTTGGTTCTGGTGAGTGACTTCCCATTTTGCTGCTTTCTCCGACAGAACTTGTACCCACCCCAAGATTCATGTTTTGCATTTATTTACTTCTGGTCAGAAGGATTTGAGTAAGAGCTTACATACCTGAATGCAACATTTTCAAGCTCTGACGTTACTTACTCATTAAGTACCAGAAATACCATTTTTGAGTATAGGCACAAGACACAAACTCAAAATTGTCTGGTAAATAGCTAAATTCTCCAGAAACAAAATTGTTGACTGGCATTTCCTAAACTGCAAAAATACATTGCGGCATGCAATTTCATTAAAACTTTCTTTCAAGAAATAATATTTTTATGGTGAAATGAGTTTGGGTATCCTGCCTAGTTTCTCCTTCACTGTTCTTACCACACATAGATTCCTGGTACTTATGTGTAAATTAAAACCTCAGACAAGAGCTACAGGACAAATACCTGCTTTGTCTTGTTTATTTCAGTGCTATTCAAACTTCTGAGTTCAAAGAGACTTTGTCAAGGTGTATCTATAAATAGAAACTGGGAGAGTAGTATTTTACAAAACTAATTTTGGGAAACACTAGATTATATGAAGCTATGGCAGAGAAGTAGTAACTGGTTTTCACTCTTCCTTAAGTCTTCTCTTAAAGGCACTGCACCCAAGAAACCATCCTACATCTCCTATTGCATTTACATCTAAAAAATGTTGAACTTTTATTAAAACTACCATCATGGAATTCATTGCCTGGAGTCACGATGTTTTCTCTATGTGTGTCCATATTTATATCTACTCTGGGCTTGTGGGCAGAGATCCTTTCAAACTAACATTGGATCTCAATCTCCTCCCCACCAGATGAATGGATTGCCTTGAGAAGTCCCTAGAATATTTTATCTGTCGCTAGGGTGTATGTATCTGTTTGTATGTGTGTAAATTTATTGTAGACAAATTTAATGATGACCAGAAAACAGTTGTTAGTAAAGAGGAAATATTGAGAAATATTATCAGAAATGATGGGTGTGTTAGTCCTAAGAGATTAACTTTTTATTTACCTGGGCTGTAGGTACATCACTAGAACAAGTTTTGAATGACCTGCAAATAAGAAAATAAAATATAATATTTGAGAGTCATTAATATGTTATGATCAGTCATTTTAATTGTTATTCATTCTAATTTCTTTCTTTTCACTCTCTCTCTAATGTTTGGGTTCTAAATAGATGTCATAATTTATCTATGACAACAATTTTCCAACATTGTGGCACAAAATTTTTAAAACATTCAATTCCTGGCTATTTAGTCAGGGGCACTGACCTCTTTTCCCTTAATTATCAAATTTAAAAATGACAAGAGCCAACACAACAGTACCCATCCTGTATGAATACCCTGTCCTGAACCATAAATATATATGTCATAAAATAGAGTTGCATTTTATTGGTCACATTGCATAATAACTTTGTATCTGATTGGCTAATTCTTGGTAATTGAAATTCTTATAAAAAATATAAGCACCTGATTTTTTAAAAAGTGGTTTAAGAGCAAAAAGAATAGGAAATGACTATAATTTTGGGGGGGAAATCAATAAAAATTATACATTTTTTGTTAGATTGGTAAAAAATATAACATATTTTTTGGTGGGCTGCAGAATTTTGGTAATTAATTTATGTGTGCCATGATTCAGAAATAGCTGAACTATGACAATGTCTAAAATGAGACAACCAGCAGTGTTTGATACAATCTATTGTTATGACACACACTTGGTAACAAAATTTCCATTCTTCACACAAATATCAATTTCTGAAAACACCAAAGTCACTTATTTAAGGACATAATTTGTTTTTTCCAATTTAATGCCACAGATTAGGTAAGCAGAGTGAAACAGCATAAGTAGCATTGGGTGTATCCCCAGCCTCCTCCAGCCTCCCATGTGCCTCTGAGACTGCCTGACATCACTCCCACACAGAGTTCTACTGGGAGCAAATTTGTTTCTCTGAAACCTTATTTTAAAATGATCATTAAGGTATTTAATTAGAGCTTTCTTCAAGGAAGATTTTGATTTTTAATTGAAGACACTTCAAGAAGTTTAATAACATAAATTGTAAGTTTTGAAGAGCCAAATGTAGGTAGCAGAATAGCAGGTGAACACATTTTATTTACTTATTTAAAATTTTTTTTTTCTTTTATTGATTTTAGAAGGAAACGAAGCGAGAGGGAAAGAGAGATAGAAACATCGATGAGAGAGAATATCCATTGCCGCTTCCTGCATGGCCCCCACTGGGGATCAGGCCCACAACCTGGCCATGTACCCTGACTGAGAATCGAACCGGCAACCTCTTGGTGCATGGGTTGACGCTCAACCACTGAGCCACGCCAGCCAGGCAAGAAAACACAGTTTAAAGGGATATACATTCTGAGAATTCTTTAGAACATGGTCCACTGCCTTTATTGTTATTATCTGGAGAAAATGGCCATGAAGTGCCCTAGAGCTCAAATGTAAGTTTTCATCGAGGGCTGTACTTCGGTAGAGAAATGAACTGCTCAAGTGAGAACCTGAGGCCTAAACCAAGTCACATGAGCTAGCCCACAGAGTTGAAGGAGGAGATTTTGACAAGAGGAATTCTTTGGAAGGATAAACCAATGACTTATTACAAGTGGAGAAGGAGGGAGATAACAAGAGAAACAAGAATTGAAATTTCAAAATGAACTCCCCTCACCGAAAATGAGTTCATGCCATTTTGAGTAAGGCTGTCACCATATTTAATGGCAAAGTGTGCCAAGAGAGCCTGCTTTAAAGTGGGTCAATATAAAATGACATCCTAACTGTGAGTGGACTGACCCTATTCAGAATGATCGGTTGAGAGCAGAAGTAGTAATATAAAGTCTTTATTAGCAGAGTGGAATTAACAGAGTGATGACATGGGGAATAGTAACGTGTAGAATTATGGGAAGGTAATGCCTGGACCATCTACTCTACTGACAGAGTTTTAAACACTTGTCAGTTTCAAAAGCTAGCGTTACACATATAAAACAACGTCCCTTGAAGGGTTTCCTCAGATGCACTGTCAATGTTAGTGTAAGCTCAGAAAATGAGCCATCGAGTGGAGATCTCTTGCTGCCTGCATTATTTTTTGTGGCGAAATTGGAGTCTCACCAGTGCCCAAGTAAAAATATAGTTTGTATAAACATCCAGACAGAAACAAAAGATTGTTTCTACATGCAGTGACATTGTTGAACCAACTCTTTTGAACATCCAAATGATTTGGAAGTATTATGCCTCTATAAGCTTGATATGTGGAGGGAAAAAACAACAACTAATGTATACAAGCATTTTCCCAGAAACATCGTCTCTTCAATGTCTTTATTGCAATATCAACCAAAATGAGCATAGCAGTACATAAAAAACAAGTTTTAGAAGGGCTCATGATATCAGTACTCTGTATTTATTATGTTAGTTTATATTTTGTCATGAAAAAGTCTTACCGACATTAGATAGGTCATAAATCCTTATGCTCAGAACAAAATGAGTGAGGTGACTTTATTTATTTATCTTTTTTTTTTTTTTTCTAAAGTTGATGCCTCTCATCTGTCAGTAATGGACCACAGATGACAAAGCGTGGTGAAATCAGGTGGAGCCAGAGAAGTAGTGGGACTTTCCTAATAAGGGAGCAGAAAAAGATTGAATTCACTGAGTGCGCTGGTAGTATCTACTCACCAAAGTAACAGAAGTCGGAGTAGAGTCATCTTTGAACCAGACTTGCTGAATAAGCCACTGAAATACCAAAACAGAGGCATTTCCATTCATCTTATGAGAAGAGCTGTTACTGGGTGTATATAGCTATGGTCTAGCATAGGAGGGATTCACTTCATGGGGAAAGGAAGAAATAAACCCACAAGGAGCAGTGGGCATCATTAAGATCTGAGTCCTCTGAGAAGCCTTTATAACTCTAATATAAATCTTGGGAACATTTCAACCAAGATGTCTGAGTAGATAAACCTAGGTAGACTTAGTTATCCTTATCCAGCTGAGATCTGGAAACAGCCCAAGTGTCCACCAGTAGAAGAGTGGATAAAAAAGCTGTGGCACATATACACAATGGAGTGCTATGTAGCTGTAAGAAAGAAAGATCTCTTATCCTTTGAGATGATATGGAGGGACCTGGAAAGTATTATCCTAAGTGAAACAAGCCAAGCAGAAAAAGACAAATACCACATGATCTCACTTATATACGGAATATAATGAACATAACAGTCTGAGGAATACGGTAGACCCAGAAACATGGAAGTAGGGTACAGACTGACAACCCTCAGAAGAGGGGGTGGTGGGGGGTGGGAAGAGATAAACCACAGAACTTATATGCATGTATGTATAACCAATGGACATGGACAACAAAGCCGGGGATGGGGCGTGGGGGTGTGGGGAGTGGGGAGGAGGGTGTCAATGGGGTAAAAAAAAAAGAAACATCTGTGCCCTGGCCAGTTTGGCTCAGCGGTTAAAGCGTCGGCCTGCGGTCCGGAGAGACCCGGGTTTGGTTCCCGCTAAGGGCACGTACTTCGGTTGCAGTTTGTCCCTGGCCCTGGTTGGTCGTGCGGGTGGCAGCCACTCGATGTGTCCCTTCACGTCGATGTTTCTCTCTCTCTCTCTCTTCCTCTCTCCCTCCCACTCTATCTGTACAAAAAATGGAAAAGTGTCCTCTGGTGAGGATAAAAAAAAAAAAAAAAAAAAAAGAAACATCTGTAACAAAAATAAAATTTAAAAAAAGAAAAAACTTGTTAAGCATTCTCTACTCTTTAAACTGACTTGTTGGGCTCCAGACAATCTCTTCCGAATGATGTCAATATCACTCTTGCCACATACTTCCAGCAGGCTCAAGTTACATTTAATTTCTAACTATTTCTCATATGTGTCACCCTCTCTCCAGGTTTTACCAGTTTGACTAGGTTTTTCCTTTGCTAAAAGTGACTTTACCCATTCTCTTTTTGGCACAGCCTTCATCATCTGTAAAAAGTCTTTGAAAGACTAAACTTAAAGTTTTCCTCTTTTGTGATGCCTGTATTAATCATTCCTTTCTCTGCAGTCTCAAAAACTTTGTCAATACCATTTAAGAATACTTATTGAACTTTGCTTTAAATATATTTTTGTATGGGTGCTCTTTTTTTAAAAATTTTTTTTCTTTATTGATTTTTTAGAGAGAGGAAGGGAGAGGGAGAGAGAGAGAGAAACATCGGTGAGAATGAACATAGATTGGCCACCTGCATGCCCCCCACTGGGGACTGGGCCCACAACCTGAGCATGTGCCTTAACCAGGAATCGAACTAGCAAACTCTTGGTGCATGGGTTGATGCTCAGCCACCAAGCCACACAAGCTGGGCACATGTATGCTCCTCTAATGAACATATGATTGTTTCTAGGGTAGGGATCATGTCTTTTTTATCATCCTGCCTCAGAGCTCAGAAGTGAGCTTGACACATTGTACTAGTATTCAATAAATATGTATCAAATAAATACAAGAATACATTCATCTTCTTTCCAGCCCTAATCTGGTATGAATATTTGAGGAATTTCCTTTCATTTCCTATCTCACATACTCCAGGAATATGGAAGTTCATGTTGTATAGAAAAAGCAAAATTAGGCACATAGACTGCATGAGTTTCAATTGGGAGGCAGTCATTACATGCTAAGCAATCCTAAGAAAATAAGTCTTTCTAGTCTCAGAGAGAGTTGAACCTTTCAGGACTTCCGCAGCTATAAGAGATGCTATTTTTTGGATATGTGATTCACCTAACTTAGACCACTGACTTTAGACTCACAAATAATTTGCCTGTCAATATATTAATGAATACATATTTTTAATATCTTTACAGTTAATTCACAATGTAAAGCTATAAGACAAAATACCATGGAAAGTTGCTCCTGTCCCTATAGTTATGGAAAGAGATATCACTAGGTAAGAGAAGTATTATGATTAGTTTTTTGTTTGTTAGCAAAAAAAATTTATTCATTATGAAACAAAACAGAACTTTATAGCACGGATGTCAATCAAAATGCCAAACTACAAAAAAAAAAAAAGAGGAAAAAAACCTGCTTTTTGCATACCAAAGAACACACACCTACCCGTGTGCACACACACATCAGAGACTTAGGTTATGTACCATGAGAAACAGAATGCTCATTGGCTGGCACCCAGAAGGCCTGAGTGATCCTATGTAAAAAGTTAATAACGCGCTGACTTAGCAAATAATTTTCTCTTAGGGCTACTTTTGCATAAACAGGGGGAAAGAGAATGATAAATCAAAATATCTTCAAGCCCTGGCCAGTTTAGCTCAGCAGTTGGAGCATTGGCCTGCGGACCAGAGAGTCCTGGGTTTGGTTCCCTCTAGGGGCACATATAAAAAAAAAAAAAATCTTTAAAATCCCTCTCAGCACTCGGGCAGTGTGGCTCAATGGTTGAGTGTCAGCCCATGCACCATGAGGTCACCAGTTCAAATCCCAGTTAGGGCACATGCCAGGTTATGGCCAAATCTCCAGTGGGGGGCATGCAGGAGGCGGCCAATTGATGTTCTCGCTCATCGATGTTTCTGTCTCTCCCTCTCCCTTCCATTCTCTCCAAAGTCAATAAATTAATAAAACAAAATCCTTCCTAGCTTACACATTTGATTGTACCATGTTTTCTGAAATAAATAACAAAGCACAAATATGTGAATTTTTGGTTGTCTCATTAAAGCCTACCTTCTATTAGCTAGAAAGTCTGGAGACATTCTTTAACAGATGATGAATTACAAGCCTTTCAATTCCTCTCACAATGTGCTTAATTTGTATTTCCATGTCTTTCTAACATTAATACAGGATAAAACAAATGCCATTATCATATATTATTTGACTTGGGGAAGTAAGTTTTTGGGTTATTCCCAGATCTGCAAAAAGGCATGATGATCCTCTGGATAAATGATCAACATAGTTAAGGAAGACTGACTCTCCCAACTATGGAATTCAGCTACAAATAATCTAAACGTTTCCTACCCAAGTCCTCCAAACATATTTTATTATTTATAGCCATCTAGCCTGCCATGCCAGTGAAAAATAAAAGTTCCAGGCTCTACACTGAATAACTGATAAAATCAAAATTAAGACATTCACTAATACGGGAGTGTGAGCATGTTACATAAGAATCTGAATAAAGACTCCATGTAATTCTCTGTGCAAATAACTTGTAAAGAATGAAACTGTTTTCCAAAGAGTCTCTGAATCGACCAAATAGTCTGAATACCTGCAGTACACAATTCCCCCGCCCTTGTTTTTTGTGTCTCTGTTTTGCCGGTGGATTCTTGGGCAATCTATTTCCAACCTGAAGTCTAAACTGTCATAAATCCAACTGTTTGTTGCACTTTTTTTATTACTTGAGTTTTGCTCTAACAATTTTTTAATGTATAGTTTGATGGAAAGCTTGAAGCCCCATGAAATAAAGAACAGAGATTTCATCTAGCTCGCTTGATAGCTGACTAAATCTGAGCAGGATCAAACTGCATTTCTATCTAACGACAAACTCGGTTTGTATAAATACATTATAATATCAAGAGATTCTGAAATATATAAAATGATAGGAAGTAAGTCTTCCAGGACCTTATTTTTTATGTTTTCCCTAATAATGTTTAATGTGATTATGAAAGAAAATGTAAAAAGTGCTAAAAAGCAGAGAAAAGACAAATAATTCATGTTGTCATTATTCAGTGATTTTTATGGTATACTTCAGTTTAGTCTTTCATTATGTTCAGAGGCTTATATTTTTATTTACATGATTATTATTATACCATATATACATTTAAAAAATTTTATTACCAGCATTTTCATTTAATATAAGGATTAGTACTACTCTTGAGAACCATAAAAATGTATTTAATCAAGTGTAACTAGACCTCTAATTTCTGACATTTAGATAAATTCATTATGATGCTTGTTTTAGAATAAGTTTCAGAATATTATCACTACTATTGTTTTGAAAATTAATGATTTTAGTAACTTATTTATTGATTTTACTGAGTTAAATAATTTCTATAAGTATTCCATCAAAATCTCTCCTCATCTAGGATCTTGGACAGAGATTGAATTATTATTCTGTTACAGATTAAAAAAAAAAAAAAAGATATTAAGAAACATTAAAATTTCTCTTGATGTCCATAGAGTAAAGAATGAAGTAGGAACCTGACACATGTGTATTGTGTTTTGGGTAAAACACATATTCCGTTCAAGGTTAACCCAGCAGAAATAAGCAGATGCAGAGGATGAGACACGGGTCCATAAAGACAGAGAATCACAGAAGCAGAAGTGAACACCAGGTTACCAGTGAGCCACTGTCCTTCTGCGGTTATCAGGTGGGTTCTGTCTTTTACGCTCTCCTCTATCTCAGCTCTTTAAATGTAAGAGGACACACTGAACCTCCTTTAATCGCAGAAGTTTGTGCTCTGGTCCTTCCTGATCTCTAAAATTTGGGGAGTTAACTCCCAATAAGAACTGACTCCAGAACCCAACTGATATTCCTGACTGAGTTTATCTCTCAATGCATGGCACACAGTATATCTAGGAGGTAGTGCCTCTGTGCCAGGTTAAGATACTGCCAACTTCTTTTCTTGGTTGGTTGGGTATTGTTCCACGCACCGAAGGGTTGCCGGTTGGGTTCCTTATATGCCTGGGTTTTGGGCTCAATCCCCAGTGGGGGGCAAGCAGAAGGCAGCTGATGATGTTTGCTCTCACATCTATGTTTCTCTCTCTTTCTCCTTCTCCCTTCCTCTCGAAAAAAAAACAAAAACAAAAATCAATTTAAAAACAAAAAGAGAAACTGAGTAAGGAATGCAAAGTCATCATCTACATTCACACATGATAGCAATGTGTAAATGAGGTTAAATCTAATAGAAAATTAATATTTTTTTTTGGATCAATGAAAATGTATGCATTATATTGAAAGACATTTCAAGCATACAGGGATGAGAAGTAATTCTGAAAATATTTTCTTCATGAAAAATAGCCAATCTCTCAAAAAATACCTACATAAAATATACTTGACTAAAAAATGTTTGGGGCTGGCCAGTGTGGCACAGTGAATTGAGCCTTGTCCCAAGGACTGAGAGGTCCTGGTTCAATTCCTAGTCAGGTCACATGCCTGGGTTGTGGGTTTGATCCCCAGTAGGGGGCGTGCAGGAGGCAGCTGATCCATGTTTCTCTCTTCCCCTTCCTCTTTCTCCAAAAAAAAAAAAAAATTAATAAAACATATTTTTAAAAAGTTTTGAATAAAAAATGACGTACAAGCTATTATTAGTCAAAATAGAACTTTAATTAAAAAATTATAAAGCCTTAATATAGAAATCCTTATTAGAAATATAAAATACTACTTTGAGAATATTATGAGATTATGGAAAAATACTGTTATTTAAAAGTGAGAGAGAATATATAACAAAAATAAATCTCTAGTGTTTAAAACATGAATTAAATATGACAAAAAATATAAACCAAATGATTCTGAAGCAATGTTGGAAGAAGCGTTCCTAGATATAAAACTAAATGAAAGATTTCACATGAAGAAGTTTCATACAATTCGAAACAAAGGTAATGACCAGAAATGCATGTCTAGATACTGTGAGCAAAGTGTTGTTTAAACTATTAAGAAAATATCTTTAAAATTTGTAAGTAGGAACAAATTGCCTGAAAAAAAAAGCATTAAAATAAATTAATCTACAAATTTCCCTTCTGGAATAATATACACAAATCATATGGAGAAACTGACTTCAGATTTTATATTTCTACTAAACTGTGGTTTATATGAAAAGGCAGTGGAAAGATAATTCTCCAAAATGAGAACATGGAAAATATAACATGCAATTACCTTTGCTGTGAAATTACCTGAAAATAGTCACAACATTATCAAGCAATAATCATAACAATAATTAATGAATGGAGAAGTTGCATTTGGAAATAGCTGGAGGCGTCTCTCTTTAAGTAGTAATGTATTTACATTTTTCTTTCAGTCTATTTTAGGACTCTTCATAGAAATCATGCATATTCATTATTAAGAGGATTTAGTCATGGATCCTTTCTTATGTCCTCATTTCAGATCTCCTCTTGGGTATCTCATAACCATCTCAGGCTAAAGATTTAACTCTGGATGTTCCTTAATTCATGACATCTCTGCTTGTCATTCTGCATTTTGGCCTAGAGTACCTTACATAATGACCTAAAAAATAACCTACAGTTATTTAAGCCAGAGTTTGGAATCATCTCGACATTTCTAGCTTCTGTATATCTAAACCACCACAAAGCACAATGATTCTATATCCAAGTTAAAACTCTACCCTACCACCCTTATGCTTGTCTATTGCCCTACCTTAACTGAAAGTCTCCACAATTATGTGCTTCAAATATTGTAACATATTCCTAACTGGATATCTCATAAAACTTTCTGTTTATTCTCCTCCTTGGAGAGACACCCGCCCAGAGTAATCAGAGTGATGTTTTAAAAATCAGATTATTATGTCTGGTTTGACCTCTCTTTAGTCTGCCTCTTTGCTGCCGTTGCCTGGGTCTTAGATGAAATTTCCTTCCTCAGAGGCATTCCCTGACTCTCAAATTAATATACATTTATCTTTCAAATTTTCCTTTATGTTCCATTGTAGTTCTTTCAGAGTCCTTGTCACAACTTCTAATCATACACTTCTTTCACAACATTTATCATCACTTATATTCATTCATTTCATGACTTGTTTCTCTGCTCTATTGTGAGGTCCTTGACAAAAGGGTATATACGTATTGGGGTGATCAGTATATATCCTCGTGCAGAGTAAGTACTCATCACTATAGAATTAATAATTGGTGAATATTTTCTTTTATATTGCCACTAAAGAATAATTCAAACGGCATCAGACAGGTATATACAACACACTGAGCTAATTCAGAGGACAGATAACGTGCGCTGGGTGATTTGAGTGAACCGTTCACAGAGGCAGCTGATGATGTTTGCGCTCACGTCAATGCATTGCAGAGCCAGTGGGACTCCTTTGTAAGGACACTTATGTGGACATGTTTATGAAAAAGAAAGCAACAAATACTTTCTCCACAATCCCATGAGGATAGACATTAGAAAGGGGAAAGAGTGGGATGAGGTGAGCTTGCTGAGACCCAGGTAGTGATGTGACCTTTTCTACCCCCTTAAAAAATCTTAGATGGTAAGAGTTTAGAACTTGTGCATGTATCTTGTTTTAAAGTGCTAGATGTTCCGGGCTAGTGTGGCTCAGTGATTGAGCGTCAACCCATGCACCAAGAGGTCACTGGTTCGATTCCTGGTCAGGGCACATGCCCAGGTTGTGGGCCCGATCTCCAGTGGGGGGCATGCAGGAGGCGGCCAATCGATGTTCTCTCTTGTCGATGTTTCTATCTCTCTCTCCCTCTCCCTTCTTCTTTCTCTAAAATCAATCAATAAAAAAAAAAAAAAAAAAAAGTAAAGTGCTAAGATGTGCTAAACTAATGTAGGTGAATATTTACTTGAAAGAAATAAGTGGACGCTGGGGTAAGGAGGTGGTGCACACCCACCTGACATTATCCTCTGCAGCTAGAAGACAAGTTTAAGAGCACTGAGCACATATCACGTGACAGGGGGTTATCACCAGTGTTTAAGAAAGAACCAGGTGATTAAAACCCAGCTTTTCATCCTTTACATGGATCAGGATCACAACAAAGTAATCTTGTTTCTCTCCACCAATATTTAAGGTCAACAAGTTATGAGGAAAATAACCTTTAACCACGAATCATGTGACAGAAGGTAAAAAGTTGTGTGCTTTGTCTCTTGGGTGAATTTGGAGAAATAATTTACCTACCTACACAACTGAGACATTCCATTGTTGGCTGGGTGAGAAGAAACCTCCTCAATGTTAATAAATTACTTGCTCCAATGGTACCAGTGTCATCATTATAACCCTACACGAAGTACCTGAGCATATTGCAGATGAGAGAATTTGCAACTTTTATTCATGTTTGACACTTTATGGTACTTTTAGTCACTGGAACAGTAAACTGTATGTCTTTTTCCAATTAAACATCAATGACCCATCCAAAAAGAGCTGCAGCACTTGTAACAGTGACTTGTGGGACACACGATCACAGTTTTGTCCTTTAAACCTGCTTTATACCCTGGTGATACAGCTCTCTCCATGACACCTGTCTTTTATTAATGTGCATCGAGGAAGATAAGATTTTCTGCATTTCTCAGAAGGGAAAAGGGAACATCTATTTGTTGATGTTTCCTATATTCAAAATAAATACTGTGACACCCCAAAACTCCCACCCCAAACAGATCAGGGCATTATCTCTGAGTTACCAACCACCTTAGCCAGAACACTGTTTGTGAGTAGAAGTGTGTGGTACCATTATCACAGGCAGCTAGACATTGTGCCTTAAGGAAAAGTTATACATTATAGCAGAAGGAACATAAATTGGGACTGATTCCGTTAAAGGATTTTCACCCACAAAATAATGACCCTACTTTTTTTTTAAGGGCACTACTGCCTTGCAGTTTTGCTTCATGAAATTAAAAATGCCATCAAGATGGTAGTAAATTGTGAAGTGTGTTACTGAGCGAACTCCAAAGAACATTTAGAGGCCAGGAGGAGCTCATATATACCAACAAAAACAAATTAGATACAAAATTTTAAATTCAGCTTCCATTACAGGAAACTTGGAAACCACATCAATATTTTATCCTTTTGTTGCTGTTGTTAATACTCTGTTTCAATGACTCAGCAGATGAGTCAATTGCTGTTTAGCTGCCGAAGGAGGTCAATTTAATGATGTTAAGTGTTGGAGAGCTGAAAAATATTTGGACTGCGGATCTCTCTACAAAAACTGGAGTTTATTCCAAATTAAATTTTCTATGCCAGTTTTCTAAATGAATGTTTAAAATAGCCTGGTAAATAGTTTCAATAGAATGCTTTTAAGAACTGATCAAATGACCATCCTCACCCACCCAGGAAGTTCAGTGTTAATGCTCTAGAAGTGGAGAGTTTGTAAATGTGGGGTACAGATATTACACTGAAATACGTGACTGAATCGCCCAGGAAGAAGGATTCTGTCCTGCTTGGTTTTCGTATGCGGCATCAATAAACCAAAATGTCACCAGCATTAAGGGTTGCCAGGGCAGGGACTGAACAAAACGAAAGGGTAACAAAAGAATAAAGTAATATCAGGCTACAAGAAGAGTTCCCACACCAGAAGTAAGCACCCATAGCCAAACACCGCACAGAAATGTCAATGCCTGTGGGTGGCCGAACACAGATGATAGGTAGGAATCTGTCCCATGAAAGAGGGTGCTATGGATGTATGAGTCTGGATGATGCTTATTAGTAAAAATGGGCCCTGATGCTAAATCCAAAGCATCGCCCCCATTTTATTGATGTAGAATAATAAAAAATAAGTCTGCTACCCTCTTACCTATAAAAACAAACAAACAAACAAAAAAAACTCTGGTTAATTTTAAATTTTTCTGCAGATCCTTTCTCTAAGATTTTTGGCTTTAAATGCATTTGCACTTGTGGTTGAATGAACCATTTTATTTAAAAATGTCTTCCATGAGATTATTTAATCCTCTCATATTATATGGCCCCAATTTTGTCAAACTGTGAAATTACGTGTCTATCAACAAACTCTATTGTATGTCTGCCCAACACCTTGTTGTTTACACAGGAAGGTGTTTTATTCTCTTTCTAGAATCATTGGTACATTTAAATATTTAATTAAATACTTATTTACTTATTTCAGCTCTTTTCTTGACTTTGTTCTTTTTTTTTTTTTTAATATAGTCACAGTTCATTCCCTGAATTCACTCTAGTAGTTGCAGAGAATGTATTGCTACTTTTTAACAAAAAAATTTTTATCCTCACCGGAGGACCTCTTTGCATTTATCTTCAGATAGAGCAGGAGGGAGAGAGGGGGTAAGAGAGAGAAAGAGAAACATCAATGTGAGAGAGACACATCGGGTCGGGGACAAACTGCAACCGAGGTACGTGCCTTAGTGGGAACCAAACCAGGGACTCTGTGGTCCGCAGGCCGATGCTCTAACGGCTGAGCCAAACAGGCGAAGTCTGCAATATAAATCTTAAACCTTGTTCTCCAGTACAGGTCCAATGTTGAAGGTGATATTCTCTTCGGTAGTCATATAGACTCTGCTTTCCATTTCTTTGTTGGTTAGAAATTGGTAGAAAGTTATTATTAAGTGTTGCCTGGCGGCTATGGCTCAGTGGTTGAGCATTGACCCATGCACCAAGAGGGGGCCAGTTTGATTCCCGGTGAGGGCACATGCCCAGGTTGTGGGCCCGATCACTAGTGGGGGGTATGCAGGAGGTAGCCAATTGACATTTTCTCTCATCTATCTCTCTCTTCCTCTCCCATCTTCTCTCTCTAAAATCAATAAAGAAAAAAAATTTATAAAAAGTTATCATGTTTTCTTAAGTCCCCCAATAAATTTTGCCATCTCATTAAACATAAGACAGATAGTTGAGTTTAAAACATGATGTGGAGCAAAAATAAGGCTCTTTGGTATATGGGGGCTGCAGCATAATGAATAGTGTTTACAGTGAAAAAAATAGAGGTGTCTATTTGTCTTTAGGTTTCTCATCAATATTATTGAAAATAGATGAATGCAAATTTCAAAAAATATTTGAAGGGTAGGTTTATGTGCCACAAGAGTTGGATTAATACTTGGTACTATATAAAGATGAATATTATTTCATCATCAAAACCCTAATACCAAAGTTATGTCTAAGTTTCGATCTCTCCATATCTAAACTAAATTATAACTTCTATCATGGTAGTGTATTCATGGTCCTACATACTGATAATCCAGATTATGATGAATTTTATAAATCACTAAGATGTAAAACAAGCACTTTTATATAAGAATTATAGCATGCAAGATGACCAATGTGAAAAAAATTTGAATGAGATTTTCACAATCAAATGAGCTATATATTAGTAAAGTAAGCCTATACTCAGTAAAAAATACCTATAACTCTGTGCTTGAAATATCGTGGCAATGGTATTCATGCTGGCATGGGAAAAGTGCAAAAGTGTTAAGCAACAAAGAGAAAAAACTAAAGTATGTTTAAATGAACATAAACATATATATGTCTCAGGAGATGATATCAACATTAAAAAGAGCAAAAATAGCCCTGGCCGGTTTGGCTCAGCGGTTAGAGCATAGGCCTGCGGTCCGGAGAGACCTGGGTTCGGTTCCCGCTAAGGGCACGTACTTCGGTTGCAGTTTGTCCCCGGCCCTGGTTGGTCGTGCGGGTGGCAGCCACTCGATGTGTCCCTTCACGTCGATGTTTCTCTCTCTCTCTCTCCCTCCCACTCTATCTGTACAAAAATTGGAAAAATGTCCTCAGGTGAGAATTAAAAAAAAAAGAGAGCAAAAATAGAATCTGTTGAGTATATTTAAAATGAGAGTGACTTACTCAGAAGGAGTCTTGAGATATTAGAGAGCAAGCTAAACATACATGAAAGAATCAAAGTAGTAACACCAAATTATAACTTACCTTAAAAATGTAATTAGAGTCCGGCCAGTGTGGCTCAGTGGTTCAGCGTCGACCCATGCACCAAAAGGCCGCTGATTTGATTCTCAGCCAGGGCACATGCCCAAACTGTGGGCCTGATCCCCAGTGGGGGGCATGCAGGAGGCGGCTAATCGATGTTCTCTCTCATTGATGTTTCTATATGTCTCTCCTTCTCCCTTCCTCGCTCTCTAAAAATCAATAATAATAAAAAAAATTTTAATGTAATTATTTTTTAAAAAACTGATGAAGAGCAAGATATCTTAGGAATTATACAGTATTTCCAGGATCCAGAAGAATTAATGAGGCCCAGATGGATCTCAAAAGTTAAACAACTAGTTATGTTGTTGTTATTGTGTGTGTATGGTTATGTGTGTGTGTTTAAAGTAACTAGAGTGATTTCTACAGAGAAACTCTTATCCACAAAATTGTTAAGAATTTAAAGATGGCCAATCATAAAAAGATAATAGAAAATTTTTCTTGAATTAATAGAATAGCTGCAAAACATTATTAGATATAAAAAAAACACATTTTAAGTGAATTTTGATGTAGCAATTGTTGTAAATGAGAAACATTTACAACCATATAAACCATATCCTGAAAGAGAAGGAAATGAAACAAAACTGGACAATATACTATTTATTAGAGGCAGAGCCAAGAATAGAAACCAGGCCTATGCCTCTTGGATCAATTCTCTGTTCAATTTTTATTGAGATTCTTAATTCAGTACAACAAAAGTATATTAAGTGCTCTTTTATGTGCTCAGTGCCATTGTAGTTGCTATAAATGTAACAAAAGAAAACTGAATTTAAATCAACCAAAAAGAAAAAGGAATAAAATATAGTTTAAGTAATGTGTTTTTTATGGTAATCAGGGAGGATTTTACAGCTGCATTCATGGCCACGATTTGAGGGCGTGCAGGACAATGTCTGACTGATACATCTCTTAGTTCATTTAATCCATCTAGCAATCAATAAGTAAATTTCAAAGTCATATCTCAATACAAATAAGAAGTAAAGGCTAATTCCACCACAAAGTGTTTCTGCCTGGAAAGGTAGGATGCGAAGGATAAAAAAATACTTTCCGCAAACTACACTGATGGTGAGTCAACAGCATTTGCCTTAAAAACATCTATAGTGTTCATTCTCAAGCACAGTTACACTCAACATTAAAAGATTTAATTCTAGAATGAAATAACTCAGTGACCTCAAGCTTTTATTTAATGCAAACACAATGAACTCACATAATAACGGAAGGAATTACTATGTATATATACTACTCTGGGAGAGAGAGAAATAGCAAGTGTTTTTCCTTATCCTGAAAGAAATTATGTTAGAGACTTTCCAATATTCAGGTTAAATAACCAATTTTATTTTCAAGTTCAAGACTTTCCTGGGCTCACCAATAAAACCTTTATAGCTCTGTATACAAGTATGGGGAACTTTGGCTTCCCAAGTTTCCATGGAAACATGCTCTCTTTTATGTGCTTTTACTAGGCACTGATATAAGAAGTATGTGAGTTATCCTAGAAAGAGATATTTTTACTTACCCATATCAACAACTTTACAATTACAAACTTTCAGAGCAGGCAAGAACTTAATGTTATGGGAGGTAGCATCCTCACCTTTAGTGACTGGATTGTATACTATCGACCAGTTTCATAGAGGCAGGGTCCATTTTGAGGAAGGAAGTAAAACTGCCTCTCAGGACTGAACTCATCGCTGGAAGAATGGAAGCATTTATATGTGCATCTGTGCTGTGTTGATACAATCATCTTCTGGGAAAACACTCTGACATTTTCCCTGAAATGATTAGCCCATCATCTTCCTAGAAGTGGGCTGGAGGCCCCCAAACAGCACATTTATTCTGCTTGCCTAAGGATCTACAGTTCAAGGTGGAGCATTGAAAAGGTTATTATGTTGCACAGAGCCTCAAACCATATTCTAATTTTCCACTTCAAAGCTGTGGAGTAAAAGGTGTCACTGTTAATTAGTTCTTAGGTCTGTGTTTAAAATGGAGGATAAGATGTTTAAAAAGAAAGAAAATAAATCTTCAAAGCAAATAATACATATTGCAATCACATGTTAAATAACGATAAATGGAAAATGATGCACTCTTATCTTTATTTGTAAATTAACAGGATTTGAAAATATAGAGCCATTATTTTGGAAGAATGAGATTATGTTAATTTTTGTAAATGAAAAGAACAAGTTACAGTAATTTTCAACGTTAGATTTATCCTTAATTTTTTTGTTCTTTAAAAAGTTTCTTGTTTTATTTTTCTGTGTGATGAAAACACCTAATATAAGATCTACCTCATTTTTTTTTTATCAAAATTCTTACTGTTTGGGCTTGGCCAGTGTTCCCAATGGTTAGAGCATAGGCCTTCACATCCAAGGGTCTGAGTTCTATTCTCAGTCAAGGTCACATGCCTGGGTTGCAGGTTGGATCCCCAGCCCTGGTCGGGGCATGTGCAGGAGGCAACCAATTGATATGCCTCTCTCACATTGATCTCTCTCTCTGCCCCTCTTCCCCCATCCTTTCCACTTTCTCTAAAAATCAACAGAAAAAATATCCTCAGGTGAAGATTAACAAAACCAAACAGAAAAAAAAACTCTTACTGTTTGTTGAAAGTGTATCTCTCTCTTTGATATTTATATAAATAGAACCACTGGTATGGAAAATAATACAATAATGAATAAATAATAATGTAATAAACTCTGTTTCATGTATCCCGACTGTAACCTACTTTTGTCCCATCGTGTGTGTGAGTGTGTGTGTGTGTGTGTGTGTGTGTGTGTGTTTATCCTGGTGAACAAGCTTACTATTAGCCAACTGTACATTATGATTGCTTTTTTTAAAAAAAAAAATTTTCTTTTAAAGAGAGAGGAAGTGAGAGGGAGAGATAGAAACATTGATGAGAGAAAACAACAATTGGCCGCCTCCTGCATGCCCCTGCACTGGGAATCAGGCCCACAACCTAGGGATGTGCCCTGACTGGGAATCAAACCAGTGACCTCTTGGTGCATGGGTCGATGCTCAACCACTGAGTCACACTGGTCAGACAGTATTATGATTCTTTAAAAACCATATTAATCATTTATTCTAAGTAGCATTAATAGTGTAAATCATGATGGGAGGATGGGTTGTATTGTATTGCACATAGTCCGTGTTTGTTTGCAGTTTATATATAAATCAGCATTACATAAGATTTATTAAAAATCAATATTAAATAATTAATACCAGTTGTGCTTCCAGTATAGTTGTCATTCCTTTTTCATGTAAATAATTTTACTAGTTAGGATACTTGGCTGCAAGTAAAAAAAAGATTTCATTAAAAGTAAATTATAATAAGATATATCATTATTTCACTTAACACTAGGTCTGGAAGAAGATATTTCTGGGTTATTTTAAACATTCTATCCACACCATATCAATAACATAACTTTTGTTTATGTAATGGTTGCAGAAATACTCTAACCCACCCATGGCAGTGTCCACAGCATAAGGGAAACCAAGACAATTCTTTTCACTTCTGTTTCATCACGAGGAGCATCTTTTGTAGAAGAAACCTTCCACCACACAGCCTTCTCAAGGTAACTGCCCACGACTGAGTCACACAGTCAAACTGTAGATACAGGGGAGCCTAAAAAAGTGCATTTTTAATAGGTTTGACTTATTTTATTTTATTAAAATTTTTTTTTTTATTTTTACGTAAGGACATATTTGCAGTCATTTTTAGATAGAGTGGGAGGGAGAAAGGGAGGAAGAGAGAAAGAGAGAGAAATGTCAACGTGAGAGAGACACATCGACCAATGGTCCATGGGCCAACAGTGTAAGCACTGAGCAAAGCTGGCCAGGGCAGGTTTGACTTCTTTTATTGGGAATTGGTTCTGTTTGCTAGCAGTAAAGCAGTCCAGGGATACTACTGGATAGACAATCAATAGTATTTGCATTAATGCCTGCCAGAATGGCCATCATCAACAAATTATCAAACAACAAGTGTTGGAGAGGGTGTGGAGAAAAGGGGACTCTGCTGGTGGGAATGCAGACTGGTGCAGCCACTATGGAAAACACTATGGTGTTACCTCAAAAATTTAAAAATGATCTGCCATTTGACCCAGTGATCCCACATCTGGTCATATACCCTAAAAAGTCTGAAACACCAATCAGAAAGGATGTATGTACCCCTATGTTCATAGTAACACTATTTACAATAGCTGAGATCTGGAAACAACCCAAGTGTCCATCAATAGATGAATGGATAAAAAAGCTGTGGAATATATACATAGTGTAATTCTATGTATCTGTAAGAAAGAAAGATCTCTTATACCTTGAGACAACATGGAGGGACCTGAAGAGTATTATCCTAAGTGAAACAAGCCAGTCAGGGAAGACAAATATCACATGATTTCAATTATTTGTGAAATATAATGAACAAAACAAACTGATGAACAAAATAGAGCCAGAGACATAGAAGTAGGGTACAGGTTGACAAACCTCAGAAGAGGGGGTTGAAGTCAGCAGGGGAGGAATAGATAAACCACAGAATGTATATGTATGTATGCACAAACATGGACATAGACAACAATGCTGGGGATTGGGGTGGGGATTCGGCGAAGGGTGTCAATGGGGGAAAAGGAGAAACACCTGTAACAAAAATAAATTAATAAAAAAATTAAAATTAAAAAAATAGTATTTGCACTAATATTCATCTTCATATACCAATGAGGAAACTGAGTCTGAGAGAGATTAAGATCAATCATGCAATCAATTTTTAAAAACAGGTATGTCTGTTTCCAAAGTCTTTGTTCTTCCCACATCACCACTGTACCTTCCATGGCGTTAACCATGACACCAATTCTGGACAAGAACAAATGTGTGTCGTATTTAGCATATGCAAGGCAAAATTAAAGAAATGCCAGCTATCTAGCTTTAAAACTTTCATACAAAAGGAGAAAATGTAGAGTTTTTCTTTGTTTCAGTAATCAGTAGTAGGTGTGCCATGGAAACAGTTCCAGACTTACAGAATCAGATTTTAAGATAATATATACACAGAATTTTTTTTATCAGAGAAACAAACTGCTTTAGTTGCCAGGAAGTTTAACATAACTGTGTTTTTCTAACAACCCCAAATATTTCAATGGCCACAGATTCTATAGTCATGACTACTGTAGGTGTTTGAGTGTAATTTCCATGCTTGAAATCAAACTCTGATGTCCTTCCCTCTTATTTTTACAGCTTACTGTTTCTAGTCCTCTTAGTCTTCCAGTACTTTGACCCACATTTTTCTTTAAAACAATCAGTTTCCTTCAATGCAGTTCCCTTCCCTTGTAATCTGCATAATAATGTCAGACAACCCAAAATTC
Source organism: Molossus molossus (assembly GCF_014108415.1). Taxonomy (NCBI): domain Eukaryota; kingdom Metazoa; phylum Chordata; class Mammalia; order Chiroptera; family Molossidae; genus Molossus; species Molossus molossus. The sequence goes on along the minus strand of NW_023425350.1, from coordinate 62,750,542 downwards.
TTTTGCCAGCCCACCCCTATTTATTTCTCCTTGTTTTTGTTGTTGTTGTTTTCTTTTTCTATATATACCTAACAGGAAATCAATTCCTTTATCATAGACACCATCCACCCTACATAATGCAAGAATCAGGCCCTGAACACTGTGGGAAAAAAAAGCCTTCAACTATGTAGAATGATTCATTTTCATCATTAAAAAATGTCTAGTGATTCTTTTACATCTCAACTAAGTGTTTTACTGCTTAAAATAGCTACTGAGAGATAAAGATAGAGATAAAATTAGATAGATGATAGATAGATAAAAAGGTAGATGATAGATGATATATAGATAGATAAATAAAGATAGTAGTTAAAAACATGGACTCTAGAATCGGGTTTCCAGGTTTTAAATCTTTGCACTGTAATTTTATAATTTTGAACACATTATTTACCTCTGTATAACTTGGGAATTAATAGTACCTACTTCAGGGAAAAGAAATAAGTGTTTAAAAATTTTTGACACATAGCAAGGACTCTGTGAATGTCAACTCATATTTTTGACCATTTTCCAGATCTGTATATTAACATTTATATTGTTGTTGTTGTTGTATCTAGTATTGCTATATTCTTTTGGTAATAGTACTCTCTTTCATTTAGTGGCATAAAGCGATGGCTTTTGCCATTCTTCTTCCATGGGATATTTGTTAAAACAAATCCAGTTTTAACTTCTAAAACAATAGTCCAAAGGACAATACAGTGGCTTAACAAAAACAGACAATATTTCTTAATCCTAAAAGTCCAAGATGTGCCGCTCAGGATTGCTGTAACTTTTCCATTATGTGGTTGTCTGGGACTCTTTTAACCTTCAAGTTCTGAGACTTTTTCATCTTATATTCTAAAAGATCTGCTTCAGCTTCTATTATCATCTTCATTTTCAAAGCATTGTTGCTTCTATCTATATGCCGAGATAATATAAACTCCTTGAAAATAATCCTCTAACTCCTTGCATATTAACAATCCTATCTATACCCAGTCATAGTATCTTCTATTGAGTTGCAATAATGAGGAGGGTTATTTCTCTTGTGAAAAAATTGTTTTTCCACTTGTCCTCTGAGGTCCACATTTTTCCTCTTTATTGATCCTATGAAGGATATATTTCTTGGTTCTTCTCCATTAACAAATAGAAGGTGTCTATCTCTCCCCTTTATTCCCAGTTACTACTGTTTTAGTGGCTCATGTCTTCTCCACTTTCCTTGATTTAGAACATTATGTTCTTACTCTGTATCTTCTCAACTCACAGTCACTTCATGACTCACTGTTGCCTTCATCACATTAGAAATGTTTTTCTCAAGAAACTCAACAAAGACTTTAAAGATGCAAAACTCTATCTTACTTTGACGTCTTACTGTTTTGTTGCTTTTCACTTTTAGTCCAGTGACCCCGTTTTTGAAACCTTTACTTGTCTCACCCAGAGGTTTTTTTTTTTTTTTTTCTAAACTTTATTCTCTGCATTGCTTTCCATCTTGAGCTCTATGTCTTCCTTTGCTCATATATTAAAAGGTGATATTTACTATAATCAAACTTGTGACTTTTTCTCAAGCCTTACATGTATGTCTGTCATGTCCTCTAACTAAATGCCAAGAACACTAGAATAGAATCAACCTTTATTAGTATCTGTAGAGAACCCTGGCAAGAAATTATCTAGTTAATATTTTCTTAGTGAATAAATAAATGAGAGCCAATCAGTCAATTTTAAGGAAGAGATTTCGTTTATTAAGTGGAAAGTAGTACTAGATCAAAGTTCTTCAGATTCTTACACAGACCAGACACACGTGTTAAATGAGAGAACTGGACCCCATGGAGAGCAATTAGAAACTCTTACAACTGAAGTACACTGGAAGGCTCACACCCAATCTAAAAGGCATAGCTACTGAGCACCAGAAAGGATTATTTTCATGTGGAATACTGAGCTTACTATTTTTATTTTTATTTTTATTTTTTTAAAAAGTAAAAAATTCACTTTTTTAATGTAAACAACCATTATATATATATATATATAAATATATATATATATATATATATATATGTTATCCTCATCCGAGGACATTTTTTTCTATTTTTGTTCAGATAGAGTGGGAGGGAGAGAGAGAAAGAGAAACATTGATGTGAAAGAGACACGTCGAGTGGCTGCCACCCACACAACCCAACCAGGGTCGGGGACAAACTGCAACCAAGGTACATGCCCTTAGTGGAAACCGAACCCGGGACTCTCAGGACCGCAGGCCAATGCTCTAACCGCTGAACCAAACCAGCCAGGGCTTGATGACCTTATTTCAACCTATAACCTAGAGAATATTAAAGTGTATTCCAACACTAAACGGTATACAATTATTAAAAAGAAATTTTAAAAAATTAATTTAAATGGGCATTTTTTAAAATTATAATTAATTGGACCTATTATAGCCAATCTAGACAGATATATCAATAGATTGATCTTCTTAGTGATCATAGATAAATAGACAGATAAAAAGACAAATTATTTCCCACTATTTTTTTTTAATAAAACTGCTACACTTAAGAATAAATGGATTGCTTTAAGGCGTGTACAAGTAACAGTCACTATGATTAGTTCCCTAAATTCAGGCATTCCTTCCGTAGTAGGTGTCAGTCACATAGTTGTGGAATGGTGCTGAGAGTGGGGGAAATGATCATACTCCCATGTCCAAGGGTTAAGCTTAATGATTCTAAACATGTCACAGTGATTTATGTTGATCACTCAAGCCTAAACCCATGTAGTAACTTAACTCAGGCTAATCATATGCTAGGGTATTGTTACTTGTTCTCTAACTTCCCAAAGTCAACCTCTATATTCTTCTGAAAGACACAGAGCACACTCATGCAGATGTTTGATCATCTTGAGAGAAGACAGTTTTACCATAGCACTGATGTTGCAGAAGGATGAATGAACAATGAGATCTTGATGATGCATGGAAGATTCTGAATTAAACTGACCCACAATATATCTCTTCTTCTGGACCAGTCAGGTATGTGTACTACAAAGTTGCCTTTATATTTATCTACTTTGGGTTATAACTGGCTATATGTCAATATTACATACCATACCATACTGTATTTGTTCCTATAGGCAGCACAAATGTTCATAATAAAAATGCATGCTATATTACTTAATTTTGGGTATACAAGTTCCAAAAACCATCAGACATAGAAGCAGATTCTGACGGCACTACATGGTGATTTAAACTCTTGGTTAGGGTACAACACATTCCTCCTCACGTTAACTGTGTTTGCCGGCTGGAGATCTCTTATCCTGCATTTCTGTTGTCAGACTTATTCACAAGACCCAACCTAAGTCACAATTCTGCCAGGAGACTTTCCATGCCATGATGCAGCTCTTCCTTTTTTGGTCTTCACCAGCATCCTTATTGTAGAATCCACTTTTCCCACGAATTTGAGTTGCTATATCAGCCAATCTCTCAGTAGGTTGTGAATATCCAGAGAGCAGAGCCTCTTCTATATCTTCTCGCTCACTGTTAAGAAGACCAACTTGGATTTAGTGAAACCATGCAAAAAGGATACAAAACTGTTTTAAGATCAAAATTGTATGATTATATAATTTAATTAGATAACTTTCATTTCAGTAATATAGAGGTTAATTGTTTGTTTTACACACGAAAGCTATCTAAAGCTCTGAAGATATAAATAATTGCTTTTCTTCTTTTTATTGAATACTTGAAATTTTAACCGTTCAGAATAATGAACATTAATTGTTCACATTTATATGTAACTTATAGTATGCTTATTTCCTTGTTTTCCCATTTTAATCCCCTTCAATCAAATTAAAATGAAGTGTTCCTAAAGAATTCAAAAAAGAGAATTTCTTTTTAGAGTTAAACATAGCTTTTGCCAAGCCCTGTATCCATTATTTATTTGGCCACTTAATTGTTACTACATACATAATAGGAACATCCTACGCCAGTGATGAGATCATAGCTGTGCACTATTTTAGTTCTCAAGATACTACTACTAAACATCACATTTTAGCCCAGTGAATTGGCAAAAATGAGAAAGATAATAAATTAGAATCATGAAATATTAACAACCTCAGTTTGTTCCAACCTTATTTGTATTTATTTTCAGACCTATGATTGAATCACATGTCTCCATTTTTTTCTTTAATCTCACTATAATTATATTTACTCTCTCTTATCTGGTTAAAAATAAAAACTTGGTTTTTATAAAATATGAGTGGAAGAATTAAGAATAAGCTTTCAGCCCAAACAGTGTAGCTCAGTGATTGAGCATCGACCCATGCAGCAAGTGGCTGCCAGTTCAATTCCTGGTCAAAACACAGGCCCAGGTTGTGGGCCTGATCTCCAGTGGGGAGCATGCAGGAGGCAGCCAATCAATGTTCTCTCTCATCGATATTTCTATCTCTCTCTCCCTCTCCCTTACTCGCTTTTTTCTAAAATCAATAAAGGAAAAAAAAAAAAAAATGAGCCTCCAGTACATGTTTTTAAAAAGGCAGAACATTGTGTGTCAATTAAAATGTAACTGAGTCTTTAAAATAAAATCATTATCAAGGTGTGTTGAGCAACTATGAAAATCTAGAGGAGTGGTATGCAGTATAGGAATGCTTGGATCTATTTTATTTCAAAAATACATTTATCACAAAAGAACACATGGACTCAGCCTTTTAAGGCCTGAATTTAGATAAAACTGAGAGAGACAGCTGACATGGTGATGGTTAAATCAAGATTTAAAATAAACCTGACAACCTGTAATTCCAAAATTAAATCAACAGGGTAGATGTTACAAAATAAATGTAAAGATTTGAGTTAAAATCCAATTTTGATTATGGTAGGATTGAGTGACGGAGCCTAGGATGTCTCTGGAGAAAAACCTCTGTGGGTATTGTGACCTTGAAAATCTGATCCAAGTCTGATGCAATGACTTCTTAGTCTGCAAACCCAACCAGTCACTGCATTATTTAAAATTTGCATTATTTTTATAAGAGAAAATAACTTTCTAATTATTTTTTCTAATTATATTTAAAGTCACCAAAAAATAACTAAATTTCTTGTTGTTTATTAAATGATACCTATTTAATAAAAACAAAGAGTTTTTGTCCAGATAATGTTTGCCATCATGATCAAATGATTTGAAAATATTTTTAAAAATCTGAAATATTTAAATGTGTTTTATTCATATTTGAGGAAGTGCTATTGAGACAAATTTCCTCCAGTAATTTTTCAAGAGTCACAGTAAGACTAGAAGTTGGAATCCGTCAGTCATCAGATTGTTTTTCAAGGAAAATGTTTCAAGTGATTACAGCTGTCCTAGATAGAAATCAATTAATTCAAGAAAAATATTTTGATATTGCTGTTGTTTTTCAGTTAGCTCAAAAGAGGCAAATAAAAATATAAATTTTTTGCAGTTATTGTTCTTTTTTTAATATATTATCAAATCATATGCCCAGGAGCATCCCTTCTGTGAGTGAGGAGTGAGCTTTGCTCAGGTGGTCAAGGTTAACTATGAATTGCCCTTTGATCATATATATCCCAGGAGAGCCAGGACCCATTAATGATCCTTCAATGTTGGCTATGTTGTTCCTCCTGAATTATAGTGTATGCTGGCTATGTGTATTTTTTATTTTATTATTATTATTACATAATCAATGTATGTTAAATTTCTACAATCTGTCTGATGAAGATCAACATTTTAGAACAAATTAATTTATTATTGATGTGTCAAAATAAGTCATCCCATTAAACAAATAAATTACAAAATTTTTCACTGAGTTTTTGGAATATATGACCTAACACAAGGTTTTGTGACTTTAAAAGAAAAGAATTTCTCTAAAAAAAGCCATTTGTTTATTAAAACAAGATTAGCATTCTTTTAACCTCATCAATATAAAGACATTTAATTAAACTCTTCAAATGTAATATACTATTCTGCAGGGCAATATGAATACTATTTCAAATTAATTTATGGTGTAAAATTATGCAGACATACAATATTACTATTTAAGTTAACAAAACAATGTACAGATATTTTTAAATAGATCTTTTAAAAGTAAAAATAAATAACTTTTAGGTTTCCAATAAATTATAAGAAAAAAATAACAATTCCCTGGTATTTCAACAGTTCTCCATAACTGCACACATAAAAGCATAACATTTCCTTATAGCATCAGTCCATATTTTATTCTCCAGATTTGTATTAAATTTACATGTTATTCAAACGCACATAGCTTACAAGGAGAAGTTTCTGCTCCCTGATGGAAACTATAGCTTTTTTTTGGTTTGTTGAGTTTTCACAAACTCAATCAGTGTGTAGAAACTTGTGGATGTGTAATGAATATGCATCAATTAATTGATTCTTCACATTTAGGTACAGAAGTTTCCAAACTCTGCCCTGGCCAGGTGTTTCAGTTGGTTGGTGCATCGTCTGATACACTAAAAGTTTGCAAGTTCAATTCCTGGTCAGAGCACATACCTAGATTTCAGGTCTGAATCCCAGTCAGGGAACATGGGAGGCAACCGGGCTTCATTCAAAACAACTGATTGGTGTTTCTCTCTCTCTCTTCTCTCTAAAAATCAATTTAAAAAAAGAAAAACATATCCTTTGGTGAGGATTGAAAAAAATAAAGAAGTTTCTAAATTCCAATGAATTTTCTTTTCCCCTAGCAAGTATCTGCTCATATTGTTATGCCCAGAGATGAATGTAGTTTCAGGTAAATTACCAGTGCATGTGTAACCACGAAAACAGCCAGCTTAGAAGCAGAAGATAATTGACATTGCCACTGAGTTGAAAGTAATTCTAAAATGTTTTCACTGAAATCCCCCACACCTTTTAGGATCTGTAAGTCTCAGTATTTTTAAGCCAAGGCAGGATTTCATCCTAGTAAAATGCAAATGTCCCATTTGTTTTGATGTCCTGTGTTTGGCAAGTCTGTATTTGTGATGGGCGTTATGAGGAGAAAGGCCAAAAAAGAAATTGTCATAATGCACCTGTCCATTAGTGAGTCGTCATGCCCGACAGAAACTTTCTGGCACCATCTGGTTATAATCTTATGCTCTGAAGCATGAGAATTGATGGACCTTTTAATTTTATCCCAGCTAGTATAATTGCAGATGCTATTCTTATTCAAAATGGGCCACATTTTGCCCACGGCCAAAAGCGAACACTTCCCATTGACTTTAGTATGCAGGCAGGCACAAAAAACTGACAAGAGAATTCAGCCTTAATGCTTCTAATTACTTTATGAATCTTAATAAGCCTGTTTAACTTAATAATGTCCAATTGTGAAGACTTGTAGAGGTTATTTACTCATTTACCATAAAAAGCATTTTCTTGAACCCTTTCAGAAAGGACTGTGTTTTCATCACAAAGCAGACTCTCTGCTTTCTGTGGCTAAGAAGCGTGGCATTGCGTTGAGTCACAGATTTCACACAGACAAAAGGAATCTGAGCAAGACTGAAAATAGTAGTACTGACATTCCAGCAGACAGGGAAAGTGCCTGCCCCCAAGGATGAAGGCTTAAGATAATCTCTGCAGTGTCTTTTTCCACACAAAGCAAGTGCAATTTGTACAGAATATAATCATAGGTAATTATGATGGTTTCAGTTGGGTTTGTGCTAAACCCAATGCTTTACAGAACTATTGATGCTAAAGAAGAGAAAGCTAGCCAAACTATCAAATACACAGGAATGCTGACTATAGGAGATAAAGACAATCATCCCATCAGAAAAAAAAAAAAAATCAGCATAGAGTAAGAATAGAACAAACTAAGAGGAGATAAAGGGAAAATCAATTTTCAACATGAAATGTAGTCTAATTCTCTATTTCTACACTTTAAATATATGCATATATCAGTTATAGGCCTATTCAGAAACACACACACACACACACACACACACACACATACAAAACATGCCTCCTGAAAGTATGAGGTCATGTTCTCATTACATATATGGGATGCTGTCTTTGAGGCCCAAAACACTACAGGGTGATAACAACCATGAGGCATGGTGTGAGTGGTTAAGGAGAGCTGACCTATCCCACACCTTTTGAGTAGTAAAAATACAATCAACAAAAGGAGTTGACATTAAAGCACACAGATACAAGCACATACATGCACACAAAGACAACAAAAGTGCATACATCAGGACAACCTATTCTTCAAATTTTGGCAGACAGACTTACCAGGTTTAATGATTTAAAATAATATTATTTATTTATTTATTTATTTATTTATTTATTTATTTATTTATTATCTTCACCCAATGGTATGGTTTTTATTGATTTTAGAAATAGAGAAAGGCAGGGGAGAGGGAGAGAGAGAGAGAGAGAGAGAGGGAGAGAGAGAGAGAGAAAGAGAGAGAATGAGTGGTTGCCTCCAGAACATGCATCAACCTGCAATTGATTCTACAACCTGGTATATACCCTGAACTGAATCGAACTTGAAAACTTTTGGTCTCCGGGATGATGCTCCAACCAACTGAGTCACTTAGTCAGGGCAAATTTATCTTTTTTATTAGTAATCAGGTCTTACATACTGCAGCATATTTTTGAAGCAAAGGTTCACCAATTATCTTCTTCATCTATTATTTATTTATTTATTTATTTATTTTTATTGAATACTGGGGAGACATGGGTAAATAAAGTTATATAGGTTTCAGGGGTATAATTTCATAATACATCATCTGTATATTGTATTGTGTGTTCACCACCCCAAGTCAAATTTTCTTCCATCACCATGTATCACATTTATACTCTCCTACCTCCCCTTATCCTCCTTTCCCCCGGTAACCACCATGCTGTTGTCTGTCTATGAGGTTATTTTTGTTGTAGTTGTTTTTGCTTAATACCTTCACCTTTTTAACCCAGCCCCCATTGTTTTCTTTATATCTTCCTTAGTGAATGAAATACTGGTGATAAGCACAGTGTTGCTGAGAACTTGTACTCAAATTTAACAAATCCTATTTTTATATTAAAGATCCACATATCTGATGGGAAGTCTTTAATGGCTTCATGTTAGAGAAGAGAGAAGAAAGAAGGAGCGGTCTGGGCTCAAAAAGCACCCGGTTGATGATCTCCATTACGTTTAAAGTCACGGAAAGTGTACAGTTCTGATACAGATAGGGGTGTATGTCCTTCCAAGAGTATAAAGATTTGCATTTCTCAATTAGATGTCATTTCTTAAAGTTCAAAAGTGGTCATTCTACTCTGTATATTTTAATATGCCAGAAGATATCTTGAAAGCTCTTACTGGGTCATATAAGGCTCTTACAGATATTGGCACTGGGGGAATAGGGGCAGTGTAAAATTACAGGAAATATAGACCCTACAATGCAATAAGTTATTAAAGGCACCTCTATTACACAAATAATAAATTAAATATTTACACTCTTTGAATCAATGAATTAGCACATTATATATATATTAATCCTATAATAGATACATGCACACATACACAAACACATATACTATTTGATGCACAATGCCCTAATTTTACACATGAAGAAAATATTTAAGTGAGTTGTTCAGTGCTATCTATCTGTTATTTCAGATTTATTCTGGCAATATCATGCTAATACCTGCAGCGATTTTCTGGAATTTGAGCAGGGCAAGTAAATGCAACTGGGAAGATTATGCAATGATGTATTAAATATGATGTGTACAAAGGTTCTGAAGCCCTAAAACCACGCAGATGTCTGTTCCTAAAGGATCATTTATTGGTGCGTAAAATAAAGAATGTCTAGAAAAGATCAGCACATATGAATTTAGCAAATCAACAACAAAATCTTACTGAAATAATTAAATTATTCTAAAAATCAGGTAAAATTTGAAAAGATTATGGAAATTTAGGAAATAATAACTTCCACATTCTGCACCCTTTGTCAATATATTTTACATATTTTGCATTTGGAACAAAAAATATATAATGACTTCAAAGACACACACATAAACACACAAGGAGAATTTCTTTAAAAGTGTACATTTTGTCATCAGTATGATTTTTTTTTTAATTTTTTTTCTTTGTTGATTTTCAGAGAGAGAGGAAGGGAAAGGGAGAGAGAGATAGAAATACTGATGAGAGAAAACATTGATTGGCCGCCTCCTGCATGCCCCCCACTGGGGATCAGGCCCACAACCTGGGCATGTGCCCTGACCGGGAATTGAACTGGCGACCTCTTGGTGCATGGGTCGACACTCAGCCACTGAGCCACACTGGCTTGTGTCATCAGTATAATTTTAAAATATAACTAAAATAATCAAGGAAGTAAAATTTATAGTGCAAATATTGTGAGGATAACTATGATTAAGTAATACAGATGTCTAAATAAGCATTATAAAGCTACTTAAAAACTAAATGAAAATGTCAAAAGTACTCTCGAAAGAAAAGACATACCATGATAAATAATGATATTATTTGCATTTAAATATTCAGATAACATTATCAAAGTCATGAGAATAGTAAGGTGGAAAGATGTGTTATGTGGTCTTAGATAAGACAGCAAGAAAATATTCTATTTCTTATAGAGCATATTTGTTAACAAACAACAGAATTATATATTAAAATATACCCTCCATACAGTGACAATATCAATGGTATAAAGTATTAAAATATACTCTCCATACAGTGGCAATATCAGTGGTTTAAAGTATATGGCCTTTGCATTCTATGCCAGTGGAATTGTAAAACCATTCAATCTGTATACAAGAGAAATTTGAACAATAATAGAAGAAAATTATATACATGCTTAAAATTTGAAACAACCACCACCTTTTTTGGAATCCACCATATTCCAGCAAGTTAAATATTTTTATTTTGTACCAATAGATAAACTGATTTTAAAATTCTTATGTAATTTTAAAGGACCAACACTTGAAAAACAACTTTGAAAAAGAAAACAAGCCCTGGCCAGTTTGGCTCAGCGGTTAGAGCGTCGGCCTGCGGTCCGGAGAGACCTGGGTTCGGTTCCCGCTAAGGGCACGTACTTCGGTTGCAGTTTGTCCCCGGCCCTGGTTGGTCGTGCGGGTGGCAGCCACTCGATGTGTCCCTTCACGTCGATGTTTCTCTCTCTCTCTCCCTTCCTCTCTCTCCCTCCCACTCTATCTGTACAAAAAATGGAAAAGTATCCTCGGGTGAGGAAAAAAAAAAAGAAAACAAAATTGGATGAGTAACACTATCTGATTTCAGGACTTATTTGAAAGCTACAATAATCAAGATAGTATGACACTGTTAAAATAGACAAGTAGATCAGTGCTCAGAGTAAAGAGTCCTGAAAAAGTCTCAGATGTATATAATCTATTGTTTTCAACTTTAACACAAAAACAATTAAGTAGAGAAACAATTGTCTTTTTAATAAAGTGAATATTCATCTGTACCAAAATGAACTTCAAATCACTGTATACAAAAATGTATACATATACAAAAATGTATTAAAATAGATCACAGAACTAAATGTAAAATTTAAAAACTATAAAAATTATAGAAGAAATCATAAAAGAAAATCTCTGTGACATTGGGTTAAGCGTAACTTTAGATATAATGCCAAAAGCATGATCTCTGAGAATAAATAAGGACTTATCTTTAGATCCATCTTATAGAAAATTTTTATCAGTACCTATAAGACAAACTTCAGAAAAGACTCATCAAAGGCAATGATTTCTAATCTTGGTTTTGCATTAAAAAGGGAACAGTAATGGGATTCCATTGTCACTCTTATTATATTTATTTGTGTAGGGTGGGGGAAGAGGGCATATTTGATACTACTCTAATAGGATCTATTGAGACAGCCACTTACTAAAATTCTTTTATGACTTCTATTTGCCTCTAGCTACTTAATAAAAAGGCAAAGCTAATCTCCACTTTTTATCTCCCAGGGTGCACTGCTATTTGCTAACTTTACAATAAACTATGACTTATCCTAAAACATTATGAAATTGATGTGTAGAAGAGAATACTGCATCTGAGCCTTAACTTTGTTTATTGTTCATTGAAACTGCCTCCTGTCATTACTTATAGTTTTATTTTAAAACACTGCCCACCACTCCTCCTCAATAGCCTTAAAATTAAAAATTGAGGCAGCCTGTTTTCATGAACTGCTAGTATAGTCATTGGCACTACAACTTTACTCCATTTTCCCCTCTACCTCCAGGGAATTAACTTGGATCAAATATTTTCCTAATATCTCTGTATCTTCTCCATGAGTCAGGTGGGATATCGTCTCTTACTATTGCACTCTGGATTCTCCACTTTTCACATGCACCATATGCCATCCTTGGAAGGGTGAGTCATGGCATCTCAACTCTTCTTAGAGGAAGGACATGAAATCTCACTTTCAGTCTACACCTTTTCCCAATAAAAGAAGGAACATTTTGGGAAATACTCCGCTTCGTGAACATTCTAACCCGATCCTATTTGTATCTATGTAAACAAAAACAAAACAGAGATAAAATATATACACAGGAGTATTGTGATAAGGTGCAAAAGAGAAAAGGTATGTTGACTGCCTAATATAGCCTACAAGTGCTCATTAAATGCATTAATTCTTTCCTTCAATCATTTTTGTTTCTGCAAACGTCCATTGGGTTTTTTATTACCATGTATGTGGAACTCTGACAGACGACGAGGAAAAGAGAAATAAGGCATGAGTCTAGCTTCAAGCAGCTTGTAGTTCACCGTGTCAAAGTTTTCACTCATGCTGGTACATAGAGTTCTCATAAGGTAATTTGTAAATTGACCTCTTTGTTCTTGCTGTCTTGATCTCTGATATGAATTCATAATCCTCTATACATCTTTCAGCTTCATAGCTAAGCAATTAGATTTTTAAAGGAAGAATACATCTATTTACCATTCTACTTTGGTTTCAAATGGACGCTTTTTCTCTGCAACAGTTTGACTCTTCTTTTTAGATCAGCAGAATCAGCAACACCTACACAAAGCATTTATAAAGTTGTTAACAAAGTGTTGCATACAGTACAATGTTCTTTGTGCAAGAGTAGATTTGATTTCTTACAAGTAAATAGATAGAAATAGAGATAGGATTAATTATGCTCAAGAATTTTCTACTTTGAAAATATTTATTTTTATCTCTCTTCAATGTACATGGCATAACAATTTATCTTCATATACTTTACATTATTATTGGTTTTATATTGGAAAGCTTCCCAGAAAATAAAATAAAAAAAATAGATTGGCAATTAATTGAAACAGAACAATAGGGATGCATTCATTTTCATAATGTAATTACTTATTATTTATTTAAAAGATGAGCATGAACCTGTAATGATGATTCTCTGTTTTTGTGGAGGAAAGATACAATCTGTTTTAAATAAATACAACATTTAGAAATTGATGGTAGATAATGATATATTGAAAGTGAGGTTCTTATTCTTAACAAAAATATTTTTATACTTGCTATGTTTCTCAAATAGTTTATTGAAATGAGAGTAAGTCAAATTTTTCATCAACCCTCCATAATGTTTTAAGTTAATCATAGAGGGTGTTTTCTCTTATCAGGTAAAGAACCCAAATCCTCAACAACAAAAATTTAGCAAACAAGTAATGAATATACTTTTTTAATTTAACACAAAAAGTGCTTTGAGGTGCTTTTAGGTCAAGGAGGAGAGAAAAATAAAAAATAAAAGGTGGTGGAAATTTTTCCTGAGAAACTATGATGTCAAATGAGGCTCTCACACATGTGTCTCTGTGTAGATATAGCCTCTGTTGACAGTGGGTTTGCAAGTCTTGAAATCTGTTTTGAGATAGACTCAAGTGATTTCTTCTGCAATTTTTTAAACTAGGTCAATGGCCACAGAATATCAGCATTTACCAGGCTTATGGTAAGTGACATGAAGCCTAATGGATAAGTCTGTAGAAACAGATTGATAGAGACTTCACATGTTAGAATTAACCAACAGAGATTTTAAAGCAACTGTGGTTACAATGTTTAAAGTGCTAAATTACAAGCTGAAATTTATTATAAAACATAAAAACTATAGAAGTGGCAAAGCTGATTTGAAAAAGGACAAAGCAGGCCTTCTAAGATTTAAGCATTCAATAATTAAAATTGGAAAACTTAAAGGTCATATTTGGAAGTAGATTGGAATAGCCAATTAGACCCAGAGTAGAAAGAGCTAGTAAACTAGAAGATCATATTAAATTACTCAGAATGCAACATAGAAATAATTTTTTTAAAAAAGAATTAACAATAGAAAATAAAGGACATGGGGCTTATGAAAGGAGGATCCAGTTCATGTTTTATTTTTTAATTCTATTAAATGTATTGGGGTAACATTGGTTAATAAGATTCTATAGGTGTCAAGTGTTCAATTCTATGTATGTTTGGAATGAGATCTGGAAGTGAAAACAAAGCAAGAATATAAAGCTGAGACAAATACTGAAGAGATAATAAGTGAGGACTGCTAAGTATTAATAAATGAAGCCAAGCTGGATTTAATAATACTTAAAGGTTCCTTTTGAGAATGCTGTTTAATCCAATCTTCATCCCATTTTCAAAAGTCTGTGCGCTCACAACACCCTTTGCTCACTGTTAACACAGCGATTATTTTACTTTTTCATAATAACCTATTGACTTCTTTCTTCTGCTTTGATTTTGAATTCAGGGAAGGTAAAGCATGGGTTTTTAAATACCTGGCTCAGTTCAGTTCCCCAAAGTAACATTTAAAAAAAATAATAATTGCTTTTTGAATTAACTGACTCCCTCTTGGGGCCTATAGCTCACACACAGTACAGTGCAGTGCATCCAATTCGGGGTTTGTATTAGCTTTTCTGAGCAACTGCCTACTTTATCAGAGCACTGTCTCTGGTAGTGTTGGCTTTCTCCGGGTTCTTCTCTTATTTCACAAATTTATTCAAAATTATTTATTGAATGCCTACTATGTAATGCATTGTTTTAGATCAGCAATTTTCAACCTTTTTCATCTCATGGAATATATAAACTAGTTACTAAAATTCTGTGGAAAAAAAATATATTTTTTGCTCATCTGACAAATACATAGGTATAATTTTGATTCATTCACACCATCATATGGCTGTCTCCATGTTGGCTGTTGTCATTTTTTTATTTGACAATCTAAGGGAAACGAGGTCAGTGTTTCTGACTAATTAGTCAGGTATTGCATGTTTTAAAAATTCTTGTGGCACACCAGTTGAAAATCGCTGTTCTAGATATTCTTATGAACAATACTTATGACCAAAGGACACATTTAATTTCTATTTGTAATTAAAGATCTAATGAAGTGTGGCAGATAATAAAATGTAAGTAAACAAATAAGATGATTTCTGCGAATGATGAACTCCATGAAGAAAATAAGCTGGCTGTGTAATAGTTAAGGCATGTGTACCCTAAAAGGGAAATCCATGTGATCAGTTCAAAATATATGTTAGAGAGACAAAGAAATAGTTTTTATCATATTATTTTCATAGCAAAAGGTTATTATAAATGGCCATGAAAAGATACATCTCTGATGTAGGCCACCGCTGCAGAGATTTTTTTTTCTTTATTGTTCTAAATATTCCAGATGTCCTCCTTCTTTTCCCCCATTGACACCCTCTTCCCTGCTCCCTCCACCACATTCACTGACTGTTGTCTGTGTCCATTAACCATATTAGTTTCTTGGTTTATCTATTCCAGACCCCACCCCTTCCCTCTGAGGTTTGTCAGTCTTTTCCCCACTTCTATGTCTCTGGATCTGTTTTGTTTGTCAGCTTATTTTGTTCATTATATTCCAAAAATAAATGAGATTATGTGATACTTGTCTTTCTCTGACTCACTTGTTTCAATGGGTAAGAGATTTTTCTTTCTTATAGCTGTATAGTATTCCATTGTATAGATGGACCACTTATCTACTGATAGATACTTGGGCTGCTTCCAGATCTTAGTTATTGTAAATGGCACTGGTGTGACCACAGGGGTGCATACACTCTTTGTGATTGGTGTTTCAGGCTTCTTAGGATGTATTCCTAGGTATGGGATCACTGGGCCAAATGGCAGTTCCATTTTTAATTTTTTGAGGAAATACCATAATGTTTTCCATAGTGGCTGCACCACACTGCATTCCTACCAGCAGGGCACTACAGTCCCCTTTTCCCCACATGCTCACAAGCACTTGTTTGTTGATTTGTTGATGGTAGCCATTCTGGCGGGGGAGGGCATGAAGGAGGTGGCCAATCAATGTTCTCTCTCATGGATATTTCTAGCTCTCTTTCCCTTTCCCTTTCTTTCTCTCTAAAATCAATAAAGAAAAAAAATATTAATTGAGTATACTGTCTTGGGTAAATCTATGGGTTCTCTGATCTGTTCCATTGGTCTATATACCTATTCTTTTGTCAGTACCATGTTGTTCTGATTGCAGTGGTTTTGTAGTATAACCTGATATCCAGTATTGTGACCTTTCCAACTTTGTTGTTCTTTTTCAAGATTGCTATAGCCATTTGGGGTTTTTTTCAGTTCCATATAAACTTCTAGAATGTTTGTTCTAGATCTGTGAAATATGACATTTATATTTTAATAGGGATTGCACTGAATCTACAGATTGCTTTGGATAGTGTAGACATTTTAATGATGTTGATTCTTTCAATCCATGAACATGGTACATGTTTCCACTTTTTTATATCTTACTGTATTTCTTTTTTCAATGTCTTGCAGTTTTTTAAAAACAAGTCTTTTACCGTCTTGCTTAAGTTTACTCCTAGGTATCTTAATTTTTTTATTGCAATGGTAAATAGAATTTTTTTTATGTATTTTCTTTTTTTGTTTATTATTGGTGTATAAAAATGCTATAGATTTCTGGATATTAACTTTGTATCCTGCTACTTTGCCAAATTCATTTATTAAATATAGTAGTTTGGGTGGATTCTTTAGGATTTTCTATGTTCAATATCATGTCATTGCAGGGAATTTTTATAGGTGAATATGTACAGTTAAGTGGATTATAAATATTGAAATATCAAAGTGATTATGTCAATTCATAAAGTTTATAGCAAACACTGATTATATTCATTTTATTTTGTTAATGTAAGTCCTTAAAAATCTATTTGAGAACTTTATAGTCTAGTTAAGAATACATGATTTAAAAAATTTGTTATCACTATAGAGCAGTGATTTTCAACCTGCAAGAATTTTTAAAAAATGCAATATCTGACTATTTAGTCAGGGGTACTGACCTCTTTTTCTTTAGATTGTCAAATTTAAAAATGACAACATCCAATACAACAGCCATTCTGTGTGAATGAAGCAAAATTATGCCTATTTTTTTGCCAGATTGGCAGAAAATATTTGTTTTGTGTGCTACAGACTTTTAGTAAGTCATTTATGTATACTATGGGATGAAAAAGGTTGAACATTGCTGATATGGAGTAATAAAGATATAGACCAATACTCAGTTGCATGTACATTGACTTATGTTGACATATCAAGTTCTCTTTAAATCTCAGTTTGCTCTACTTCAGAAAAGGAATAGTGAAGCCACTCCATTTGCAATCACTATGGTAAAAACAGAAGGCATTACCATGCCATCTTTGAATAGAATTTGAGCACTAGGTTTCACTTTATGAAAGGTATAATAAGGTTAAGATAATGACATTTCCTATATTTTATTTATTTATTTATTTATTTTCAGAAAGGAATATAGGCAAGTCTCAAATGCTTCAGGAATGTTCATTCAATTCTAGAGTTCCAGTTACTTTGGTTTTCCCTATTTTCAATGATCAGTGATAGGGAGAAAGATTTGTTCACTTCAAACACATTTCTACTGGTAGTTGACAGCTCTGATAAACAATTTATAAAAAAAAAAATACAAGTGGTTGCAATGAGGGATATTTATAAATTTGTATAAATTGTGACTTTAAATTTATCTTTGACATTTGAACAAGGATTGTCCTCCTTGTCTCTTATTATGCGGTGAAATGAGATTGATGCATTCAAATAGAATTTTGGTAAGTATGGAAAGTAAATTAAGTTGTCATTGATATAGAACATTGTAGAAAGTCACAATGTACTGTTAAAAATATTTTTGATATTGAGAGGAAAATTATGATGACATCTTAGGTACACTGCCATAATTGTGTTTAGTTTTTTAATGGTAGAAAGCAGGTTATCTGTACTTCTTAGATTCTTATGCACTCTAGCTCAATTTAACTTCAGTAGAGGACACCTATTTGAAATGTAAATATCATAGACAGAAACAAAGCCATCTGCAATTCTAGAGTATAAAAATTGCAGCATTGTGCTAATACCTATGACAACATACTTGAGCAAAGTATAGCTAGAATTACCATTTGCACAGACTTTAAAGTACTTTCTATATAATTTTATCACATAGAAAAAGCGGGCAACTTGAAAAATTTAAATATAAGAAAATGATATTGTTAAGGGAAAAAGGTAAGGAATAAATTCAATGCATGCAAATTCATACAGGTTTTTTTTTCCTCCTAAATTGCAGCAGGAGTAATATTTGATAGAGTGCTGGGAAAATTAGAGTTTCCTGGCTTTCAAAAATATAATTAATTCCTTTCAAAGGTGGTATAAATTGGTACATCCATTCAATCACTGTAAATTTTTGAAAAGTTTAAATTGGACACTTCTCCTTGGAGAAATTGCTGAATCTAGGTCTAGGTTTGGGAGAGAAAATATACAAGATGAGTCTGAAGTTTCTTGTAGTGCCAGAAAGTAGAGAAATACTTAAAAAAAAAAAAAAAAAGCATCATATCTAAAGGATATAGGAGAACACAAAAAGAGCTCCCTATGATCAAAGCTGAAAATTAGAGAAATACAAAACCAGAACAAAAAACATTGGATCATAACCAAAAATATAAAATAAATATCCTCAGGACATTGCTAACATAAGTAAATAATGAATAAATTAAAAAAGAAAGAATGGTCCTGGCCAGTTGGGTTCAGCAGTAGAGCATTGGCCCATGGACCAATGAGTCTCAGGTTCAATTCCAGCCAAGGGCACACACCTCAGTTGCTGTTCATCCCCAGCCCTGGTCAGGGTTGTGCAGTAGGCAACCAGTCAATGTGTCTCTCTCACATTTATGTTTCTCTCTTCCTGTTTCTCCCTCTTTCTCTCTACCTGAGGATAAATAGAAAAATATTCTCGGATGAGGATTTAAAAGAAAGAAAAAGAAAGAAGAATAGACAAGTTTCTTGTTCAAATGAATTCCAAACTAAGAAGGTAGATACTCTGCCCCCCAACTTTGGGATTTAACTCACTCTGTAACATTGGGTTACACATAATGGCTTCCTCTCAAAGGATACTGAATAGACAGAAAACAGAAGAATAACTATACAGTTGTAAAACATAAACACTAGTTCCCTGAGGTGACCAAAGTCAACATTAACAGTGATAAGTTAAACTTACAGCATGTACCCTTAAAATGACCTAATGAAAATGGTACTTTGTCACCATGGACTTCCTTCCAAAACCCATAACCCCTGTCTAATCATGAGGAAAACATCAGACAATTTCCACTAGAGGAAAGCCTACAAACTACCTAACCAATATTCTTCAAAACCCTCAATATTATAAAAAACAAGACAAATCAGAGAAACTAACAGCCCACAGGGGCCTCAGGAACATAAACAAATACATGTAAAATATTATTTTGCAGTTGGATTCTGGAACAGAAAAAATACATTTTGTAAAATTGAGGGAAATGTATATAAAGTATAGTTACTAATAATGTATCATTATAGGTTTATTGATTGTGACAAATTAATGAATAGTTTCTTGAATAAAATACCACAATAAAGTAGAATGTTAATAATGAAGAGGTTTATGTGTGAAGTATAAAAGAACTCTCTGTATTGTTTTTGCAACTTTTGTGTGAATCCAAAACTATTCTTAAATTAAACATTTACTTAAATACATATGTATATAAAAGTTTGGCTTCTTGGAAATTTTCACTAGTTTATTCCTAGAAAACACAAATACTACATTATCTTTATCACTATAATAAACTTCTCAAATTCTTCAGAATATACTCAGACTTCTCTAAAATATGCCTTATCATGCATTAGGAATAATTTCCAAAATCAGATAACAAGACTTTTCCTTAGACTGAGAAGGCAAGCCAGGTGCAGCCCCTTAGGCAGTGCAGAGTCCCCGCCTCTGGCTTTTGTAATTCCCTTACATCTGCCCATCACCTAAACTACAGTGGAACTAGAAGGCCCCCAAACACCTGGAGGCTTATCACTGTATAAAAGGTGGTTGGAACATGGGCTCCAGGCTCAGCCTTTCAAGGTGACTGTGCTGGGACAGCGTTGGTGAGCATTAGACAGTCTTTTTCTAATCCTCTGAGCGTGTGTAGTCTGTCTCTTCCCACTGACTAAATTTCTGCCACAATAAGACCACACGGAGAATTAATTTTTATTAGAAAGATTTTTAGAGGCCAACTGAAAATGAAAAGCTAATTCAACTCTATTGTATACTTAGACATTTCTAAATAGTGGAAGAGGTATTTTAGAAGTGCTCTTTAGTCAAAGCATATATAATATGCATGGAGTGGTGAGATGAATATAATATGAGAACATATAAGTGTCTTAAAGAATTCAAAACCCCATTGGAGCAGTCACAAGACAGTCAAATTCATATGCTTGCTTAGAGATTGGCATTATTATAGAGACACAAGTGAGGAGAAGGTTGGAATTTTTATGAGCAAGGTTATCATTAAAAAAAGTTAGATCACTTAACACAGCCATTAAATCTAGATAGATTTTAATCAAATGAAGTAATTAAATTAAATGAAAGAAGAAATAAAAGCAAAATCCTTTCTCCTTTCTGGGTAGGAAGAATTGCAGATACAAAGCCCCAAACATGGCTAAACAAAAGAGGGAAGGGTAGGTCTGTTAGAGTGTGCAGGTGGGGGAGGGTAGGTCTCAAATAATGGTAGGCACATTGTGGAAGCTAGTTTGGAACTGTATTACCGAAAACCTTAGGTGACACAAATAAAACTATATACAATAAATGGAAAATAGTGGAATTACCCTGGAATCAGCTATAATCAGTTCTACCCTGAATTTTTTCTAACAATCTTTTACTGTGTTACAATGTATGACAACAAACTAGGTACATAAACAGACTTTGCTGACATTTCACATATGCATTTATATAAAAACAGACCCAACACCACAGCACAGTATTTACATGTGTGAGCAATGAAGAAACCAACTAACATAGGACATAGCTGGGCCTATAATTAAAACATCTTTTTTGAAGGCTTATTTATACATCTTTAAAATTATCTCCACATTTCAAAACACCCAACGTTATTCTCTAACATCAATAGTCAGTGCTCTTGATTCTTCTAAATCTGAAAGATATCATATCTCTTTATGATTTCCTGGGTGAACAGAATGTAGAAGTACAAACAGATTATTATATTTTAATTTATGTTCATTATTGAGAGTATTACAGATGCCCCCCATTTTTCCCTCTTTGCCCTCCTTCACCCAGTTGCTGCCCCACCCCAGGCCTTTACCACACATATTATCTGTGTCTACGGGCTATGCATTTATGCATATAAGTAGAACAGATTATTAACCTGGTCATAAGTGACTTTCAACCAAAATACATTATATTACTTAAAAGGGTATTAACCAATATGTTGGCTCTTACACATTTCCATCTTAATTGATACATTTACTGATAAAAATTAGATACCAATGTTTCAATGGAAAGTCTTTGAATAAAGAAAGAGAGAGATTCTATGTTTTTTTCCTTAAGTGAGATTATGAGAACTTCAGAGCTCAGTTATCCTGCTCATGCCCTCCTACGCAAATATTGACATTCTTAAAGTCTAGGTTTAAATAAATGCCACTTCAAAGGACGTTCAATGGTACAGGACTTGGCTTATTCTATCCTGGGTCACTTAAATGCCTTTGAACAACACTATCTTTGTGCTTCAGTTTCTGAGTCTATAGAAAGTAGATTCAAGTTCTTTTGCATGTAACAGTCATTGTGGAGATTTAGAAAATATTGAATTGTTTTATTGTCTTTTGATCTATACTTTGTTATACATAATTTATTTCTGTCTTTTCTTCCTTACTCTAAATAATTTTCTCGTTTTTCTGACTTCCAAGTCCCTTGATCATTTTGGTTGTGAGTTGTTTAGAGGTGAAACTGCAGCCAGCAGAGTGTGGGCTATGGATGGCATGGTGCTAGAGGAGAAAACTGTGACTGTGCCTTCAAGAATCTTTTAACTGACCTGGAACACCTGATAATCAGTTTGACCTTATTTCTTCAGACTGAGTTACCCTAGTCAATGGCTTCTTATGAATAATGCTTGAGCTTTGTCTCTTCCTACCTGGAATATGTTAACATAATCTACAACATTTTGTTGTCATCATTCAGTATGAGATGACTGTTTACAAACTAATCATGTCTGCTTGACCTTTTAACAAACCATTTTTATCAATGATCAAATTGAGTGAAGTGCCTCTCTTAACATTGAATTCCTCCTTAAATTAATTGTATTTCATTATCTATGTAGGACAGAGCACTGATGATCTAGTAAATTTTAAAACATTAAGAAATCACTTCTAAAAACATTTAATTGCTGAAAAAAAATTAAAAAATCAATAGATACATTAAGTAGCAATTTAGATGCTAATGAGATCATGTATAAACAGTGAGATAAAGCTGAAAATATTAAAAAATTAAGCTGGAGAAAAATATGTATGAAAATAAAAGAAAAACAGAAGATATAAGAATATAAAGATATATAAAAACAAATATATCGAGAATTTTTTTCACAGTGATTATGATGAGAAATAATGAGTATTAAAGAGAGAAGAAAGTCCTAAAGGGATGAAAATCAGATTGATCATAGACTTCTCATCAGTAACAATCAAATCCATAGTAATATAGGATATCCTGAAAAAACTGGAGAAAATAATAATTGATTTAGAAATCACCTTTTAAAAAAAATAAATTTTTATTGATTTTTTTAGAGAGGGAGCAAGGGAGCAAGAGATAGAAACATAGATGTGAGAGAGAAACATCAATTAGCTGCCTCCTGCACATCTCCTACTGGGAACTGAGCCAGAAACCCAGGCATGAGCCCTGACCGGGAATAGAATGGGGACCTCTCAGTCCACGGGATGACACTCAATCCACTGAGCCACACCAGTCAGATTTTATTTAGAATTCCATACCCAGATAAATGTTTATGAAAGTGTAACACTCATACAACTGTTTTTAACTGAACATTGTAAATATTAACCAAATGCAACATAAAAATACTGTTAATAAGAGGACTATCAAATTCCTAAAAAGAAATTAATGTTTAAAAGAAAAAAATGGAATATAAGAAATTATAGCAATAAGAAACACTGGGGTAATATATATTTTAACTGTCTTACAATTTTATATGTAAATTATAACTCAACAGATTTGAAAAAAAATTAAAACCAGAATGATAACAGCAACAACAAAAACAATAAAATCCTGGTAAATTTTTTCATAATCTAAATGATTACTGACTAAAATTGTTAAATTTGAAATTAAAAAAAAGAAAATTAAATATTATATCGTAATAATAATAGTTGACACATACTATTGCTTAAATTGTTTTAAATTGATTTCCATGCACTAGTACACTTAATCCCCATCATGAGCCAGTGAAATAGATACTGATATTTTATTCATACTTTATACATAAAGAAAATAGGATATGGAAATTCTGCGTTTTCCTAAGGTCATAAGTAATTAAGGTGAAACCTGACCTCTGACAGTCTGACTTCAGAGGTGGCACTAAAGTACTAGAATTTGTTGACTCTCAAGATCATTAAAGATGAGAAGTGGTAAAAAGAGTTATCACATTCTTAGACTGTTTGGGGAAAGAATGAAGGTATTAATTAAAATATACATGTTAAAATATATGCATGGCTAATGCAATCATAGAAAATCAGTATATAATTTAAAATTAAAAAGAATAAATAAAATCTAAAAACAATCAAACCATTAGTACTTGGAAAAGAACCTAGAAATAAACCATGATTCATATAAATTATAATATATAATTATATACATAAGTCAGGAAAAAAGGTAGAAAACTTGAATAACAGTAATTATTCATTTATTTAATGTGTATTTGAGCACATAAATGTATCAGATTTTTTTTTTACTGTGGGACATGTATTGGTAAACAAAGAAGGGCAAAACCCCTTGTCCATAAAACATATCTTTTAGTAATCACAATAACTATTAATCTTTTCTACTATTCAGTTAAATCCCCCCCTACACACACACAAATATGCTAAGAACTAAAAATCAAGCTGCATGCCATTCACATAAAACACACAACAGAAAAAAATGCAGAAGGGTTAAAGGTTAAGACATAGGAAGTGTACAAAGAGGAAATATTAATCAAAAGTAAGATTGTACAACAGCATGAAAATCAAACAAAATACACTAAAGGCCAAAAAGCCATATTTGAAACAACAAAATGAATTTCACAATATTAAAATGAATACATTGTCAGAAAGAAGATAAAGTAACTAAAATTATAGCAACTAATATAAAAATATGAATGAAGAAATATTTTTACAATAATAAATGTACAAAAAAATCTTGAGATTTTATCAGACTTCTTCAGAAAGTGATAGTCATGAAAAAGAAAAGGAGGGGAGAAGAGAAAAGGAAGGGGGAAGAGAGAAATGGAAGAAGGAAGGAAGGAAAGGAGGAATTATGTTTAGAAAATTTGCACATAACTTCTGATACAATGCATACACATTATATAAAGCTACTTAAATAAATTAGAGGTGTAAAATAACAACAGTTATTGTTATATGTTGTAGTATCATTTCTATTATTCCTCATTTTCTGGAAATGTACTTGGGTCTCCAAAGTGGTTGTGAATGTCCAGGGCTGGAATCATTGGAGTCTTCCTTTCGTGGGTGTCAATTGGTTGAAGCTGGGGATGCCAAAGAGAACATTTGCACGTGGCTCCTCTTGGGCTTCCTTACGAAATGGAGACAGAATTATATGAACAAGGATCTAAAGGGAAAATCCAGAGGGAAGATCTATTTCCTTGTATTACCTAACCTTGGAAGTCATGCGGTCATAGTCTGCTACTTTCTAGTCCTTAGAAGCAAGTCGTGAAATTAGCTTATATTCAAAAAAAGAAAAAAATAAGAGGTAGCTTTTGATGAGGAAAATGTCACAGAACTTCAGAATGCATTTTAAACCGCCATATGTATATACTACTACAACCAGAAATAAAATAAAATGTTTAATTTCTTAACATCTATGAACTATTTATAAAAATGTGTCACATAGTATATCACAGGGGCATTTTAAAAAGCAAGAAATTGGTACTACCTGACCACGGGCAAATAGAGTGCTATCCCTAAGGAAAGAGAGCCTAAGTAAATCTAATAGATATATTTTTGTAAAATGTAATTCTAAATAATTTATGGATAAAAATAGAAATCACAATGAAAATGACTAAATAATTTGTGGATATGAATGCTGCAAATAAATATAGTGCTTTAATTACATAAGGTGCAAACATTATGGGATTCAACAAAATAATTCATCAGCACATAAACTCCACTAGAGTAAATGCTGAAAGTTTTTTAGCCAAGGAAAATAGTAAATAATTTAGGAGGTATAGGCAGCTTAAGAAGTGAGGGACGGGCCATGGGAAGGGAAGGCTGAGACACATGGGAAGTTTGAGATGACTTAGAGCTCAGCACACAGGCAGACCCATTACATAGTATATCTGGAGCTTATTTGGACTCTATATCTCAAAATAAAATTAAAATCAACATGAGAAATTGTGCCTCTAAGGCCAGAAAGCTCCCAGCACCCATTAACACTCCTGACTTATAGAAATGCAAATTAGAAGCCCCTGGAAGGAGCACAGGTCAATTACATAACAAAAAACCTGGAATGGCTGGTTTCAGGCAAGAAGGGAACAGCAATTGATTGTATGGTCCCTTTTCCTGGGTTTGCAAATGAATTTTATTTATTGTTAAAGAATATAGTGCTGGTGAGTCTGACCGATTCCATTTAATATACCTACTGATTTCTGGGAACAAGGCAACAGGATTGCTGAATGAGTTCTACTGTGAAACTACAAAGTGTATTTCTATTGTAGAAAGCCAGGTTACCTTAAAAAGGATTATAAGCAGTGGTTCTCAACCTTCCTAATTCTGCGACTGTTTAAAGTTTCTCATGTTGTGGTGACCCCCAACCATAAAATTATTTTTGTTGCTACTTCATAACTGTAATTTTGCTACTGTTATGTCTTAGGTGACCCCTGTGAAAGGGTCGTTCGACCCCCAAAGGGGTTGTGACCCACAGGTTGAGAACCACTGGATTATAGGAAACCAAAATTGGATTTAGAAAAGAAACCAAAAGCAAGCATAGGGTTGCTCCAAGGGCATTTCTCTTCCTCCTCACTAATAGTCTGGGAGAAGTTGAAATTATCACAAAAACAGAAGCCACTAAGGCCCCTGAGATAGTTGGGGCTACTTTACTTTTTCTTAATCATACCCAACTTAGTTGTCTCTTCCCTTTAAATAAAGCTTCTGTGCAAATGTCAGGAATAAGCTAATCAATGTCTCCTGTAAAATCAGAACCTGTCCACTTCCAACTAGGGAAAGTTATAGGGCAATATATATCTCTGCTAATCAATTCTGCCCAATTCACCTAATAGGGGAAGCCTTTTTCAATCAGTGATGCCCGTATATGCTATTGTTAGAAGGGTGATATGAATTTAGAGCTAAATGACCTCGGGCTAAACCCAGTCAGGCTGGAAACACAAGATTTAATATGTATGGATGTTGCTAAGGCAGAATTCCTTGGAAGGACCAATTGGAGTCTAGCAAGGCATCATCTACCCCTAGACACAGGAGCCTCACTGGCAACCCACTTGGGTCCCCTCCTCACTGTGGAGAGCCTGTCTATCTTTCAAATAAAACTGTCCTTTTACTTACTCCTTTGTCTGTGAACTCATTCTTTGATTTTTGCAAAACAATGAACTGGACCTAAACACCACCACTTGGTTTCAGGATGGAAAGTAGGATCTACAGAAAGCACTGGAGCCCACTGGTAATAAATAGAAAATATGTGGCTGTGTATCGAATGCATTATATTTCTTATTTTAATATACTTATGACAACTGTATGTTTAAAGCAAAAATAATAGCAATTATATTTTGGGTTTATAACATTAATCAAGGTGAAGTATATGAAAAGGGCACAAAGAAAGGACAAGTGTGAATTTAAAAGATCTATTTTTTTAAAGTTCTTACATAATGTGAAATGTTAGACTATTGTTTCAAACAAGACTGTACTAATTTGAGTATATACTATAATGTTGAAGTAGATGAGTTCGTTGGATCTTGGTTTTCCTCTTTATTGGAAGTATCCCATGGGGAAAGAAGGGAGGTGACTCATTCTAATCTTGCTAAGTTGACTTTCAAGTAAATAGAATTATGATGTTGATATGATAGGCTTATAGAGAAAATACTCAAATACTCTCAGCAGCATTTCCCTTGCTGCATAGCAGTGTAAATAAACCAAGGATCAATGGATTTGTGAAGCGTGATATTTGTTAAGAGGATAGATCTCATGCCAAATTTTCTTACCATAATAATTTAAAAAAAAAGTTTACTTTTAAAAAAAATGGACTGAATTAGACAGGCTAGGTAAATTGTCAAAACCCACAGATATGTCATTTCCAAGAAATGCACATTAAATATTTAAAAGTAGGTTAAAATTACTTAAAATATTATGCCCATTAAACTTTAATCATAAGAAAGCTTGAATAGCTATATTAATATCAGCCAGAGTACATTTTGAGATAAGGAATATTATTAGAGAAAAAGTTATATTTTCTAATGATAAGGACTGTCAGGGCATTAAGAAATAAAAAAAATCCTATAGGATCCTTATGAATCTATTTATAATATTGGCAATTTTTTTCTTTATTGACTTTAGAGGAAGAGGAAGGGAGAGGGAGAGAGAGATAGAAACATTGATGAAAGAGAACGTCGATTGGCCACCTCCTGCACTCCCACCCCCGCTAGGGATTTGGCCCACAACCTGGGTATGTGCCCTGACCAAGGATCAAACCAGCGACCTCTTGGTACATGAGTCGATGCTCACCCAGTGAGCCACACCAGCTGGGCAGTTTTTTAAAAAAATTCCTAGTGAAAATTCAGTAGATCTTTGTCTGAACAGAGTTAGTTTGAACTCTTTGTTGTTTAATCTAAAAATTCAGATATGTATTCCTTTGTTTATTCTTTGTGCTTATTTATATTCAGTCCTATGTTACACTTGTATGTGGTTTTTATGGTTTGGGGAAGAAAAGAATTAACAATCTAGACAAAAAAAAAAAAAAATAGCACAGGTTTTTGAAGATATAGAATGCGCCAGTCCTATATTGTACTAACAGAATTTTATCCCAGGGGAATTGTCCTGGACCTTGATCTGTAACAATAACTTGGCTGCAAAACTGATGGAGACCATCTCCATGGGCTACACTGACAGGTGTTTGTTTTTGCTCTTCTGAGTGTTTTCAAATTAGACTATTTTAGGTAAATTAATGAATAAACAGTAAAATGAGGCTATGAAGAAAGTCATTACAGGGAGGATGGGCAGGAGATAAGTGTCTAATTTATGGCAGGGGCTAAAGAATTCACCGAGTTGAGTAAGATTCAACAGTATTGTTTGTCAGGCTTTAATGCTAGATAAAAGGGGAGCAAGCAAGGGAGAAAAAGAGAGAGGATAGGGGAGATAGTGACCGAAACACAAACAAAGACACTGAGAGAGAGAGAGACCAGCTATAGTGAAAACCTTTTATGAATGGAAAAAGTGAGTGCAGGTTTAGCTTATTTAAAGTTAGAAAATAATGAAGCAAATGTACTTGAGTTTAAAGTACCTGTGCTATTAAAGCAAGGTTGAAAATAAAAGTTTTAAGTTTATAAATGTTGTAGAAGTGTATGGTATTCTTCTTCTACACTACTCATTTGTAAGGAATTTTCATAATTTGAGTTTCTTTTTTATATTATCTAACTTTTTCACAATCATGTCTATAAAATATATCAATATTTACTCAGAAAGTTTTACACTCTTAAAAAACAATAATAGATTATAACACAATGTTTAAGAAACTTGCTTTTTTATTTAAAGTAACACACTTCTTGGTTCTCCTATGTTGGATTGAACATTTTCATGTATTTTTTATATAATATTTACTGAGTACAACAATGGACTTGCCCTGTTTTTTGCTCCCAAGCATCAACCTTAAATACTAAGGTTGAAAGTAGTATAGGCTGTTTTCAAAGACAAGATTAGCTTTGCACTTCTTCCATATTAACTCACCTCTTGTATATTAAATCAATTTTGTTTTTTACTTCTGTCTTCCCATGTTTTAGGCTTTAGCTCCCAAGTAAGAATAGCCATAGGAGAGGAAACACCTGTGTGTGCTTGTGTGAGAGAGAGAGAGAGAGAGAGAGAGAGAGAGAGAGAGAGAGAGAGAGAGATGATAGACTGAGACGGTAGCACCCGCCCTTGGCCAGTGCCGTTAGCAGCAGAAAGGCAGTGCCTTGGTTCAGCAACCTCAGTTCCTGAGTTACTGCTAAGAGAAGAATTCAGAGCCAAGACTGAAAATGTAAGAGAAATTTTATTTAGAAAGTCACAGAGGTAGAAGAAATGAGCCCCAGAAGAAACGAGCTTTGGAAATAAGTTACAGCAAAAGAAGGTACTTTGGAGCTCAGGGGAGTGGGCTGGGAGCTCTTTGAGAGAGGATTGCGAGTGTTGGGGCAGGGGTAGGAAGGCGAGTGACCTGGGGAAAAGTGGGGTGGGGAAAGGCTCCGGTGTGTTCCATTGAGAGAGCCCTGTTGGGTCCTTAATCCTGAGAGCATTTGTCTGGAGGTCTCAAGGGAGGATCACAATAGAATGTTCAACAGCTTTCCAGCTGTGTCTCCTCAGGGTTGTGTTCTCCACTATTAGTCAGCACCAGGGGTCAGCAATCAATGCAGCTGGTCCTGATGTCAGCCATGGCGTAGCTCCACCTGATTTTGCTGCATTTCTGGGCCTGAAGCTGAAACACAGCTGAGGTCTAGATGTCAACTCCAGGGGTTAATGCTCAAAGGAGTGGTCGTGCAAGGGCTTGTAGTTTTGCCCATTGCTAGGTACCCAGGGCTTCCACCCTGGTAACCCTCTGCACCCATTGTTCCTGCTCTGCTAATACCGATCTAATTTCCTGCTATAGTGGGGTAAGTCAAATGTAAGATGAGAACCATATAATATATTTCTCTATAAAGATATATGTTGATGTACATGTTATTGGTAAAAGGGAGGTATCCCTCTCCCCACTGAGTGAATGGGGTGAGGCACTTACAATATCTTGAGAAGAAAAATTTTCTAACACTTGCACAGGAAGATGAGTGATTTTTTTTTTTTTTTTTTTTTTGATATGTGCCCCTAGTGGGAACCGAACCCAGGATTCTCTGGTCCACATGCCAACGCTCCAACCACTGAGACAACCCAGCCTGGGCTGATTTTTATTTGCATGGAATTATCCCTTGGTTTCCAAAGTCCTATTTCACTTAATCCAGTAATGGAAGATGTGCAGCTGGGGATTCAGTAGAGCTATAAACAAAGCCAGTGTCCAAAGTTTACTTTCTATGGTGGAATTTGTTCTGGTCCATTAGTCTATTGTGTGGGGTCCACATGGCTGTGAGCCATGTGGGCAAATGCAGGGGTACCAAGAGATCGTACCTCCTATGACAAAGGTTTCAAGAGTCCCCAAAACACAAGAGCACAAGAGAGACCAAACTCCTTTGTTTAGGTGAGATTAAGCATCCCAAACGTTCCTGTACTTGCAGTGGCCACGCCTACTCTGGCCAATGACCTGTTCCCAGGTGTGTCTGACAGGCAAGTACCTTCCCTATTTCACGCAGACTTTACTGGGCAGGTATCTACTCTCCCACTATGCAGTCCCTTCCCCCAGCAATCAGTGGGGAATATTCTGGTGGCTTCCTGAGGAGGGAAGGTTAAACTGCAGGTTTCTGGCAAAGATGCACAAATGACATGCCTATAATTGGCCTTCCCTTTGCTCCTTTTCTGTTCATTAATAACTGGGTTAACTATAAGTGTATCATATATATTTACACATTTGTGAAAAATTATACTTCTTTTGAAAATCTCTATTATGCTAAATTATATTAAGTTTGCTACTGAGCTCTGAAGGTTAAAGAGTCTATATTCAGTCTTAAAGATCAAAATCTTTCATTTTGCCATCTGTTTAAAAAACACTTTCTTCATTATCTTCTCCCTGGCTGAGTAAAATCAGAGGAGACAGACTGCAGTCTGTTGAATTCGTAGCAAGTACATTCATTTCAGAAAATAAATCTAAACAAGGCGGTGACCCTATTATATCAATCAGCTCTGTGGTTGGAAGCTAGAGTGTAAATGTTGATATTTTCCTAAGCTTCTCATTGGAAAAGGAATCTGGTCATTGAAGGCACTGTCATCTTTCTTCACTTACAATTGCAATTCTATAAATGCTCCTTCAGCTGCCAGTGGATTAGGCTCAGTTAGAGGCAGTCCAAGCAACTAGAACTGTGAATGCGCATATCAGGAATTCAGTTATGAAAGAGTCCCCTTCGCCTCCTGCTCCTCAGGTGTTGGGCTGAACATAAGGGCATGTGTGGAAGAGTGGGCAAAAACTTTTCATAAAGCATTTATGAGTTACCCTGGCCAAGGGCTTCAGTTGTTTGGAGCATTGTTCCACATACCAAAAAAAGAAGGGAAGGGAAGGGGAAGGGAGGGGAGGGGAGGGGAGTGAAGGGGTGGGGAGGGGAGCAGAGGGGAGGGAGGGGAGGAGAGGGGAGGAGAGAAAACAGGTTACAAGTCCCATTCCTGGTTGCAGGTTCAATCCCTGGTTAGAGACTGCATAGGAGACAACCAATTAATGTTTTTTTCTCACATCCATGTTTTTTCCTCTCTCTCCTATCTTCCTCTCTAAAATCAATAAAACATCCTCTGGTGAGGATAAATAAAGCATTTATGGGTTGATTGGAGAACTATCATCCGAGAAGACAACCTACAGAGTGAAATCAGAGGGCTGGTTCTTGCAAAACAAATTTTAAAAAATAAATAAAAAATGAATTTAATGTTGGCAATCAAAGATAACTTTAGGTTTAGCTATCTTAAGATTTAGACTATTACCTTCAGACGAAAACTTTTGCTTTTTGGTGGCTGGGACTCCTTTTTGCTACTGGATTCATTGTCACCTGATTGAGAGTCGGGGTCAATGAGGATGAGTTCGACAACTCCATCCAGAAGGGACATTTGCCAGAACACCTGCCCTTCCTGATCTGTCTTTAACTCAGGTTGGCAAGGGTTCCAGTGAAAGGGACTCATCAAGTTGGAATTGAACAGGAAAGATGATGTCTTTAAGAAGTCTGAATTCTTCCTATGACCATGTGAATACATTGAGAAGTGCACACTTCCTCTGTATCACTTGTCGTACCATTCCAAAAATTTAATGATTCATACCTGTCTTTCATATAAATCTTTTATTTTGGAAAAAAATAAACAAATAAGAACCTAACTCATGAGCACTAGAAAAATTGTAAAAAATTCTGCTCTTTTTTTATTTTACCAAGGTCCATTGATGGAGCTTTATAAGAAGTACCCAGGAATGGATTGGAAAATGCCTTTAGTCGGGGCTTCTCATAAAATTAGATTTTGGTGCAAATCAAAGGATATGTGTCTTGGCTGCCATTTCAAGTGTCTCTCCCCAAAAACACATGTAGGGGAAATAAATGTTCATGATGTTCTTAAGTGGCTGACAAATTTTCATAGGAAGGTGATCAGAAACAGATGTGTTAAATAATGTTCCTCCTTTAAATATTACAATTTCCCTGAGTTTCTTATCTTTACCATTCTGCATATTAAACAAGGTTATCTCATGTTCCTTTGTTTCTTCGATCTTTTTTCTTCCCTTTGCCCAAATTTTTAGACTTATATTTGATATAATTCTGACCATGTTAACCTGGGACTATAAACTAAGTTGTCACTTTTATTTAATCTCTATGATCTTTATAGAATTGGGCTTCCTTCCATAAATGGCCCTCTCTTTTCCTTCTCTCACCCCAAATTGATACATTTCACCATACAATTCAAATAAATGTCTAGAGAATTGATCTTACTATAGCACTGCTGTCTCTGCTAGATATAGCCAGTCTGAAGTTACTAATCTGCTTTGTGAAACTGACCAATGAAGAAAATCAACTTTTGCCTCAGGGAGATCATAGGTGACCAGAAGTAGCTGCTTGTATAGCCCATGGGCTCATGGTTGGATAACATCCCTGTCCAGCTTCCTCTAAGAGAGTCAACCAAAGTCTGCATCTTTGCAACTACTTGACAGCCCTATGAAACTGGGAAAGAAATATGATGCTGGCCAGTAGGAGTGATCAGCTCACCAAGCCATCTTCCCACATAGGCACAGACTTGGTGCTCCTACAGACATAGAGTGGAGGGCTGCCGTGTGCCCTGAAAAGGAGATGCAAAGGCAGAGCATCACGTGGCTCCAGATCTAGGCTCGGATAACTTAGCCCAATGCTACCACTGTTCTTGGCTGGTCCCAGCCACTCTAAAAGGGTATAGAACATTTCGAGAAAGGTGTTTCTGGAGACCAAAATTTGCATCTTGTTGTCCAAGGGATAGCTCTTCTGACCAGAAAGGTTAAGGACCAGGATGGTACATATAACATTTTATAAAAAGCATTCCAGAAGGTGGACCACCTTAAGGTATGGTGCCCAGGACAGTACTCAACATACTTAGGTCTTAGTATGAATTCTTATTTTATATATATTCTGCTCATTTTTACTTCATTCATTATCCATAAGTCAATAAACATAATGCACACATTTATGTAAATATATATGTATATAACTATTTATACAAAGTGATAAATAGACATAGACATACGGTATGTCACACGCACACACACACACACACACATACATGCAACTATCATTAAATATTTAATTTACTTACCAAGGAGAAATGATTTTAAATAGTTCAGTGTTAATTCTTTGATAATTCTAAAGTGAAATAGCATAACATTGAGGGATATTCACCAGTCCAAATTTGTTTCAGGAAAATAAAAAATATCTTTGCACTGCCAAGCAGTTAATGCATCACATTTAAATTAGCATGGATTGTTCTCTGTGGTATTGGGATGCTGAATTTGGTACTTAGTGAACCATTTAATTTCTTCACTGGTAATTATCACAGAGGTAGGTGGATATGCAAAAAAATGCAAAATACCCAATTGTTGTTTTTAATCCCATAATAATTAGCTACTGTGTTACAGAGATCACAATACTTCATGGTTTATTTTTACTCCTAGTTTCAACATTTCAAAATGTAATATCTTTCTAATTTGAATCTGCACTTATTTTTTAATTTGTATTTTGCGTGATTGTGCCATTCATTTTATTTAATGTGAGGGTCAATCAAAAATGGTATACTCTCTCTTTTTTTCTTTATTGATTTTAGAGAGAGAGGAAGTGAGAGGGAGAGATAGAAACATCGATAAGAGAGAACATCAATGGGTTGCCTCCTGCATGACCCCCACTGGGGATGAGGCACACAACCTGGACATGTGTCCTGATCGGGAATTGAACCTGCGACCTTTTCGTGCATGGGTTAACACTCAACCACTGAGCCACACCGGCCAACTATACTCTATATGTTTTAAATGCAGTTGTTACTGACAGAGATAGCATGGCATTAAATACTCATACTGCTTTTACGTAAGCCTACAAAGTGTTGTAAATGTAACCTGTAAGTGTTTATACTTGGTGAAATGGATATAGGGAAAAGGTCATTACCTACAAGTCTATCAGTGTGTCATCAAACATTCCCCTTATGAAGAGACACTGGGCCTGAAATCCCTCTGTCTCTTCTTTCATAATTAAAATTTAGTCATGATATTTAGACTCCATTTTGATAATTAAAGAAAAAACAAAAACAAAAACAAATATCCAACAGTGTTCTAGACCAGCTCATTAAAATACACAAGTTATTTGCATGAGCAAACAGAGCCCTATTCAATCCACACGTGTTCATTCATTTTTCTGTACTTTCTACTTTGTAACTGTTTTGAATCCTTCTATCTTCCTCTCCTAAACTGATACATTGAAACTTATGAGAAAAGAAAATCATCCCACTATTTATATGTGAATTTACTAATCAAAGATTTAGCCATACACTGCATTGAGCTAAAAGCCCTCTCTTTCATCTGTAGCTTATAACGTTGCTTTCATTTTCTTGTTAATTTTAGGAATCTGTGAATAAGTTTTAGAAATATACTGCAAGTGATAAATCCACAGAGCACAATAGTGTGATTATTGTATGAAAATAATTCAGGAACTCTCAATATATCCATTCAAATTAATATTGTGAAAATATTATATATGTTAGCTTCAAGATCACCAGGTACATTCTAGGATATTTAAAAAAATTTTTTTTCCTTATTGACTTCAGAGAGGAAGGGAGAGGGAGAACAAGAGAGAGAAATATCGATGAGAGAAAACATCCATTGGCCACCTCCTACATCCCCCCCACTGGGGATTGGGCCCACAACCTGGGCACGTGCTCTGATCCGGAATCGAACTGGTGACCTCTGGGTGCGTGGGTCGATGCTCAACCACTAAGCCACACCAGCCAGGCCATTCTAGGATATTAAAAGTCCATGCTGAGCCCGGTTGATGTGGCTTAGTTTATTGAGCATCACCCCATGGACCAAGAGGTTCAATTCCTGGTCAGGGCACATGTCCAGGTTTCTGGCTTAATCCCCAGTAGGGGGTGTACAGGAGGCAGCCAGTGGACGTTTATCTCTCATCGATGTTTCCATCCCTCTTTCCCTTTAAATATATATATCTTAAATATATATATATTTAAAAATATATATAAAATATTTTTTAAAATAAAAAATATATTTTTATATATTTATTATATATAAAAAAATTATATATATAATTTTTTTTCCTGGAAGGATCTTGTTAAATCTTAAGTTTGAGCAGTTTTTATTTTACACTCACTGACTTAGAAGTGCTATTTTACCCTTCTAATTTTCTTTACTATGCATATGTATTGATTATTGATTTGTTACGTTTTCTTCATAAATAAGCACATTAATTTTGTAATTTGATTGTCATCTTTTTGAGAGAAGTCCATGATGTCTATATTACATTTTATGCTCTGTCTTATTATATTTTACACAGACTCTTTTTTATTTATGTACTCAGTGGGGTGCCCTCTGTGTCTTCCTCACACAGTACCAGTGGAAGTGGAGCTCTTGGGGTGTTACAGGAATAAGAATTTCCTGAGGCCCCACAACAGGATGAGGTATTGTGGAAAGAATTATTGATGATGTACAGTTAGGAAAGTTTCCCTTTAAGGTCCCATCTCTCTCTGTCTTGCAGTTGTAAAAGTATATTGTCTTCAGCAGAGCTAGAATTAAAGCCACTGCCCATAGTCTTCATTCCATATTAAAGCACAGTTCAGTCCAGCATTGGGCTGGCTTAGCTTGCATTCCTAGCTGCAGTCATCGTGTGTGGGGTTCGCAAGACTATGGGCCATGTGGTTTCTAGGGCCACGTGGTAGGTCAGTGTGGGTCATGGAGCAAGTGAGAGCAAGTAAACAGAAGAGAAAGAAGCAAGAGAAAGAAGAGTGTGAGAACTCTTTGTCTTGGCGTCATAACCAGGAGCTTAACCAATTAAGCCTTCTGGATTTCTAGCATATGAATTAGCTCTGAACCCCTAGCCAATGATCTTTATTTTCCAGGTTAGATTGACAGGCAAGCCCCTTCACTATGTTCCCTTGACTTCACTGCAGATGTGCCCATCTTCCCCTTTGTTGGGCCCCTTCCTCCAGTGATTTACAGGGAATAAAGTGGTGGTTCCCCAGGGAGTGTGAAGTTACAGCTTTCTGATGAAGCTGCTCAGATGACCATGCTTGTAATGTCTGGCCTCCCTTTTGCTCTCTTCCTATTTAAATATTAGCTAGCTAATTACAATGGTAACATTTATAGTGCTTAAAAATGCTAAGAATGCAATAAAATCTAAATGAATATACTATTGACTGATTGCCTATCATCTGAATTAAGCATGTTGACATTCTGCATGTATAAAAGCCCTTACTCAATTTTCCTGAATGAAAAACTTGGGTGAAGAAAACAGTCAGTGGTGACAAGAAATATAAAGAGTCTGAAATGTTACCATACTTCTAAGCTGTCTTCAGCCTGCCACAGTTGCATGAATGCCGGTAGAAAACATAAGACTAATACACAAAACTGGAAAGATAAGAATCATGACTACATTTGTCCTCCTTGTCCCCAATCACACAAGCACTTACACAGAAGGCCAAGTGATTCCTGCCCATCAAAAAGATGTGTGACAGAATAATTTTGAGTGAAGGAAAGCTATATTTTTACAATCAGCAGTAAACTTGCCAGCCCTCTATTTTAGAAGAAACCATTTTTCTTTGTCTTCTAAGGCAGTTTGCTATCAAACATTCTTAAAAATAGAACCCTGAAATAGGTGTTCATTGTTCTTGGTTGAAAAATGTTCAGAAATCTGAGTCTTCTAAAACAAAACTCGCCCAAACAAGAAAAGAAGCCTGAATTCAATACAGGTTGTTGAAGAAAATGCCACTTAAAAAATTACTCATAGCCTGGCTGGTGTGGCTCAATGGTTGAGGATCAACCTATGCACCAAGAAGTCGCCAGTTTAATTCCTGGTCAGGGCACATGCCCAGGTTGTGGGCCAAATCCCCAGTGGTGGGCATGCAGGAGGCAGCCAGTTGATGTTTTCTTTCATCAATGTGTCTATCTCTCTTTCTGTCTCCCTTCCTTTCCCTTTAACAATCAACAAAGAACAAAAAAACAATTACTCATAGGTATGGTTTTCCTTCATCTTCCTCATTGCAAAGTGAAATAGCCAGACTCCGCCATTGCATGAGTAGAGACCTACCAGTAACTCTACACCACCACCTCTGTCTTCCTCTACAACTCATTGAAGTCAGTGATAATCAAACAATTAGTTTTTCTTGTCATTCTTTTCCACTTCACCCTTCTATCTTACTGAAGTGCTGGGCACTCTGCAACTGTATGAGATGAAACACACCTTTTCACTCGCTCATTACTTTTTCTTCTTTCATGTAGCGCTAGCTATGACTAGATAGACTGTCAACCCCAGGCCAAATAATTCTAGACTCGAGTCTTCCAGCACAGTAGCACTAGTTTTATATGCAACTACTGACCACTTGAAATGTGTCTCTTGAGATGTGCTATTTGAAATACACACCAAAGTTTAAAGATTAATATAAAAAATATAAAATATTTTGTTAATAAATTTTATATTAACTTGTATTGAAGTTATATTACTTGGAATATATAAATATATTTGACCCAATAATCATGTTTTTTGTTTGTTTGTTTGTTTTTTGTTTTTTAATATTGTTATTACAAAATTCAAAATGAAACATAGAGCTTACATGTGTGACTCCTTTATTTTATTTGTACTGCACTTACCTGGAGTTATTCTATTAAGATGTCTTGTCTAATTTGCTGCCTTTCTAAGTACATGCCTGTTGACATTCAGCTTCATTGGACCACAGTTTTTATGCTCATTTAGCTTAGGAAAAAAATGGGTGATTTATGTGTCAATATTCAACTTATCTCTCTCCCCTCCCATATTTGCAGTTCACCCCAGCTAACAATTAAATAGTGGTTAGTTTAAATTTTTATACATTATCAGCATACCTGCCACATATCTGTTAGTAAGAGAAGTTTAATATTTGAGATAAGTCTTCATTGGCTTCTCAGTAATGATAACATCCTGATACTGACATTAGAGGCAGGAGAATAGACAATATTGTAGAACTTTAGCATTTATCTACTTTACAAAGGGCTCTTTGTTATCACCAAATGGCTTAGTTGATTCTGAAATCTGTTAAGTGAATTAATTAGTGGAAATTACATTTTTAGAGGAGCATTTTGTCTATAGGAAAGTAATTAGTTATACTTACTCTGAGTTCATTTTATTGTTTCCTTCTGAATTCCTGTAAATTGTGTCTTTTCATATTTAACAGGTATAATGAGAGCCTAATTAAAGACTTTGTTTTTTCTTTGTGTATTTTATTTAGATTGTTATGTTTTTAAATTATTTGAGATGGGAGAGTACACAGAGGAATTGAAGTACACGTCTTATTTTATAATAGGGCAAAGCATCATAGTATCTTTTTTTTTAATCCTCACCTGAGGACATTTTTGCATTTATCTTCAGATAGAATGGGAGGGAGAGAGGGAGGAAGAGAGAGAGAGAAACATTGATGTGAGAAACACATCGACTGGGTGCCACCCACACGACCCCAACCAGGGCTGGGGACAAACTGCAATCGAGGTACATGCCCTCAGCAGGAACCAAACCTGGGACTCTCTGGTCTGCGGGCTGACGTTCTAACCACTGAGACAAACGGACCAGGGCGGTATTTAGTTTTAAATGTTCCTCTAAACTCCAATTATCTTAATTGGGAAAAAAAAAAATTGTAGGCAGAATTAGGCTAACCTTTTTAGGAAGTTAATTTTTTCAAAGGTTAATTTAAAAAAATAAATACTAGTAAAGATAAAATAATTAGTTTCATATTAAAAATCAGCATTTTTCTGTTAGGAGAAAGAATATTTTACTCTCATATCAGAAAATAGTACTATCATTATTAATATTATTTTCTTGATTACAAAGATGTATTTTTATGGTGGAACATCTAGAATAACCTTTCACTTATTTATAGCATCAAGTGAAGATTTGGGTTTTGGGGTGGGACCACATCAATTTGTTTACAAAGGACATTTCCAGTGAATGCCGATTTCCCTGGAGTTATTATTCATAGTACCGTCTTTTATTCTCAAGTGTTTTGAGACTATCAAAATCCAGTAGATTGAGATTATATAATTCTGATGGCTCAAGGTGGGTGGGGCAGAAAAATTTTTGTTGTCTAAGTAAAATAGTCTATCAAGGAGACAGAAAATTAAACATACATGAATAGTCATGGGAGCATTGTGATTCATAACAAATTCAAGACAAGTTTAAGGGAGGAAAAGTGTTTTACTAACATCAGCGAGAAAGTGAAGAAAAAATAAAATGGGACAGGACAGGTAAGCAGGAGGTGGCAGAGGTAAATTCCAGAGAAATAGGGCAGACATCTGCTATGGTGTTAATTGAATTCTCAATGCAAATTTACATGAGCTAGCCAGGATCATTTAACAAATAAATAGCAATAAGTAGCTCTTCTGGTCTTTGTTGTTCTTCTCAATAAATTGCTGACTTAAAAAAATTACACTCAACTAATTTGGCAGCAATTGAACACCTGCGGAATTTCATTTTGGCCACAATTTAAAGTAAACAAAAAAGATATGTAAACATCACAAAAGGTATTCGGATTTTCAGAAGGAATAATTTAATTGATCCAAAAAAGTTTTAAACACTGAAAACCGAGTTACATTGTAAGCATGACATTTTTAGAGGCATTCTGACAGACCAATGTGTTTTTTTTAGGGTTCGTAAATACAGTGTGATGGCATTTGGAGATGCAACTTTGGGGAGGTAATTTGGGTTAAAGTCATAAGTTTGGGGTCTTCATAATTCAAGGAGAGAAAGGGGAGAAACCATGGGAGTACACAGTTTGAAGGGGGCAGTCTACAAGCCAGGAAGAGGGCTCTCACCAGAAACCATCTCTGGCACCCTCCCCGATCAATCTTGGCCTTCCAGTCTCCAGAGCTGTGACAAATAAATATTTGTTGTTCACAGTCACATGGTATTTTGTTATGGCATCTCCAACTGACTAAAACATAGATATTCAAATGTTACCTGTTTATACATAATGGCCTGCTGCCATACACACTTGTACCATGTGGCTACAGATAGCCAACTTTTAGGGTTATTGCGTGGCACTTCACAGTACCAGATTTCATTTCCTTAAGAGTAAGATTTTTACGAGTAAATTCTTCTGATAGTGGATTTCAACAGTTTATGAAGCAATCATTTACTTAGTGAATATTTTAAATAAATATTGGGGAAGCAGTTTTCCAAGGATATTATAGAAGGGTATTTTAAGTTGAGTGGAAGATTAATTAGACCACGTGAAGTTTTTTTTTTTTTTTCTTTATTGATTTTTAGAGAGAGAGGAAGGAAGAGGAATAAAGAGATAGAAACATCAATGAGAGAAAACATCAATTGGCCACCTCCTGCATGCCCCCCTCTGGGGATTGGGCCCACAACTTGGGCATGTGCCCTGACTGGGCATCAAACTAGCAAACTCTTGGTGCATGGGTCGATACTCAAGCGCTGAGCCACACCAGCTGGGCTAGACCACATGAAGCTTTGAATAACATATAATTTAAAATACTGTGTGAAATTTTTCTTTTTGGCTTAATTTAAATAAAACACTATTTTCATTTTAGTGCGTTTAATATTGATATCAGACTTAGTTACTCTTTGTCTCTGATTCATGTATATTATTGAAATCTATATGTATATTCTATAAAATTATAACCTTAGACTATGAATTACTAATATCACTGAATAGTGATATGGTACAAATATTCTTTAATTGACATTTTCTCATATAGCACCAATTTGTGATAAATTAAGTAGCATTCTTAAGCAACACGATAGGGTGATCACTATTTTGTATTGCCTATCAATAAATGCCAGTACTTTCCACAATGTGAATGAAGATTTCCAGTCTGTTTTTTTTTTGTTTTGTTTTTTTTGTATATTCTGAGATATATTATCAACTTCTCTTCTTGCTGGATAATAACAGTCTTCTTAAAAAACATTTCAGTTCAGAATGTTTAATCTTGTTAGTCATTTTTTAGGTCACAATACTCCAATTAGGTGTAGGCATTCAGAACCTGGGCCCTCTAACCCATATTTTCTGTGGCTTTCTACAATATGTGTATTAGTAAGATCCGATTCTGTGTCTCTCCTGAACCTTGACATCAGGGTAAATAATCATGGACCCTTTAACCTTGACTCTTCCCAGTAATTCCATCTCCTCACAAATATCTTTTCCCAGGTCTTGTTAGAATAGATAGCTATCAGAAAATGGGATGACTAATAAATCATATTCTTACGCTTGACATTTGGGTGCTCTGTGCCTGTGGTTTCGAGATGAGAAGCAACCTAATTTGAGGTATTGACTTTTTTTATGGACAATGCTCTCCTCAATTTGAATTTTTTTCCCTTCTCTAATCTTTCTATACTGTCACTTTGGGTGGGGAAGATGGGTGGTGGTAGTGAGGACTGTGCTAATATTATGTCTCTTAATCAAGTTGGAGAAACTTTTTTTTTTAATTATTATTTATTTTTTGTTACAGATATTTCACCTTTGTTACCCCATTGGCACCCCCCTCCCCACCCCACCCCCGCCCCTCCCCAGCTTAGTTGTCCATGTCCATTGGTCATGCATACATGCATATAAGTTCTGTGGTTTATCTCTTCCCACCCCACCCCACTGCCTCTTCTGAGGGATGTCAGTCTGTGCCCTACTTCCATGTTTCTGGGTCTACCGTATTCCTCAGACTGTTATGTTCATAATATTCTGTATATAAGTGAGATCACATGGTATTTGTCTTTTTCTGCTTGGCTTATTTCACTTAGGATAATACTTTCCAGGTCCCTCCATGTCGTCTCAAAGGATAAGAGATCTTTCTTTCTTCCAGCTGCATAGTACTCCATTGTGTATATGTACCACTGCTTTTATATCCATTCGTCTACTGATGGACACTTGGGCTGTTCCCGGATCTTAGCTATTGTAAATAGTGCTGCTACAAACATGGGGGTACATATATTCTTCCTGATTGGAGTTTCAGGCTTCTTAGGGTACATTCCTAGAAATGGGATCACTGGGTCAAATGGAAGTTCAATTTTTAATTTTTTGAGGTAACACCATATTGTTTTCCATAGTGGCTGCACCAGTCTGCATTCCCACCAGCAGTGTATTAGAGTCCCCTTTTCTCCACACCCTCGCCAACACTTGTTTGATGATTTGTTGATGGCAGCCATTCTGACAGGTGTGAGGTGATACCTCATTGTTGTTTTAATTTGCATCTCTCTGATGATTAGTGATGTTGAGCATTTCTTCATATATCTCTTGTCCATTTGTATGTCCTGTTTGGAGAGGTGTCTATTCAGCTCCTCTGCCCATTTTTAATTGGGTTCTTTGTCTTCCTTTTGTGGAGTTGTATGAGCACTCTCTATATATTGGAAATTAACCCCTTATCTGATATATCATTGGCAATGATGTTCTCCCATACAGTGGGTTGCTTTTCTATTTTGATGATTGTTTCTTTTACTGTGCAGAAGCTTTTGAGTTTGATGTAGTCCCATGTGTTCATTTTCTCCTTTGTTTCTGATTCCTTAGGTGATGTATCAGTGAAAATTCTGCTGCGTATGATGTCCGAAATTTTGTTGCCTACATTTTCTTCTAGAATTTTAATGGATTTATTGGTCACAATTAAGTCTTTAACCATTTTGAGTTTATTTTTGTGTATGGTGTAAGTTGATGGTCTAGTTTCATTTTTTTTGCATGTAGCTGTCCAATTTTCCCAACACCATTTATTAAAGAGGCTGTCTTTACTCCACAGTATGCTCTTGCAACCTTTGTCAAATATTAATTGAACATATTGCCTTGGGTCCATTTCTGGGTTTTCAGGTCTGTTCCACTGGTCTATCTGCCTGTTCTTGTGCCAGTACCAGGCTGTTTTGGTTACAGTCGCTTTGTAGTATAACCTGATATCTGGTATTATGATCCCACCTACTTTATCCTTCTTTTTCAACATTGCTGTGGCTATCCGGGGTCTTTTTTGGTTCCATATGAACTTTTGAAGTATTTGTTCTAGTTCTGTGAAAGATGTCGTTGGTATTTTGATGGGGATTGCATTGAATCTATAGATTGCTTTGGGTAGTATGGACATTTTAATGATGTTAATTCTTCCAATCCATGAACAGGGTATATGCTTCCACTTTCTCATATCTTCCTCTATTTTTTTTTTTTCAATGTCCTGTAGTTTTCTGCAAATAGGTACTTTACTTCTTTGGTTAAGTTTATTCCTAGGTATCTTAATTTTTTGGCGCGATGGTAAATGGGATTGTTTTTTCAGTTTCTCTTTCTGTGAGTTCATCATTGGTGTACAAGAATGTCGTCGATTTCTTGACGTTAATTTTGTATCCTGCTACTTTGCCAAATGCATTTATTAAGTCTAGTAGATTTTTGATGGAGTCTTTAGGGTTTTCTATGTATAATATCATGTCATCTGCAAATAATGACAGTTTTACTTCCTCCTTTCCAATTTGGATCCCTTTAATTTTTTCTTCATGTCTGATTGCTGTGGCTAAAACTTCCAGTACTATGTTAAATAAGAGTGGCGAAAGTGGACATCCCTGTCTTGTTCTTAATGGAAATGTTTTAGTTTCTGTCCATTGAGTATGATGTTGGCTGTAGGTCTTTCATATATGGCCTTTATTATGTCGAGATATGATCTCTCTATTCCCACATTGCTGAGCGTTTTTATCAGAAATGGATGCTGGATTTTGTCGAATGCTTTTTCAGCATCTATTGATATGATCATGTGGTTTTTATTCTTCATTTTGTTTATGTGGTGTATCACGTTTATTGATTTGCGAATATTGTACCAGCCTTGCATCCCTGGAATGAATCCCACCTGGTCATGGTGAATAATTTTTTTGATGTATTTCTGGATCCGATTTGCTAATATTTTGTTCAGGATTTTGGCATCTATGTTCATCAGGGATATTGGCCTGTAGTTTT
The DNA here is from genome assembly GCF_014108415.1 of Molossus molossus. Classification (NCBI taxonomy): domain Eukaryota; kingdom Metazoa; phylum Chordata; class Mammalia; order Chiroptera; family Molossidae; genus Molossus; species Molossus molossus. The sequence goes on along the minus strand of NW_023425350.1, from coordinate 62,705,640 downwards.
CTTTCTTTGTAGTGTCTTTTTCTGGTTTTGGAATTAGAATTATGCTGGCCTCATAGAACGTGTTTGGAAGTCTTTTTTCTTCTTGAATTTTTTGAAATAGTTTGAGGAGAATGGGTGTTAGTTCTTTTTTGAATGTTTGGTAAAACTCCACCGGAAGCCATCTGGGCCTGGACTTTGTTTGCTGGGAGATTCTTGATTATATCTTCAATTTCCTTAGTTGTTATTGGTCTGTTCAAGTTTTCTATCTCTTCCTGGTCCAGTTTTGGGACACTAGAAATTTTTCCATTTAGCTTAGATTGTCGAATTTATTGCCATATAGTTGTTCATAGTAGCTGTTAACGATCTTTTGTATTTCAGTGGTGTTTGTTGTTACTTCTCCTCTTTCATTTCTGATTTTGTGTATTTGGGTTCTCTTTGTTTCTTGGTGAGTCTAGCTAAGGGTCCATCGATCTTATTTATCTTTTCGAAAAGCCAGCTCTTTGTTTCATTGATCCTTTGAATTGTTTTTTTGGTCTCTATGTCATTTAATTCTGCTCTGATCTTTACTATTTCCTTCATTCTACTTGCTCTGGGGTTTTCTTTTTTGTTTCATTTCTAATTCTTAAAGTTGTGAGGTGAGACAGTCAATTAGAAATTTTTCTTGGCTTTTGGGGTAGGCCTGTAGTGCTATGAACTTCCCTCTAAGAACTGTTTTTGCTGCATCCCATAGATTTTGTGTTGTTGAGTGTTCATTTTCATCGGTTTCCAGGAAGTTTTTAATTTTTTCCTTGGTCTCCTTGGTGACCCATTCATTGTTTAATAACATGCTATTTTGCCTCCAGGTGTTGAAATATCTTTGCATGTTTTTGTTGCAATTGATTTCTAGTTTCATGCCATTGTGATCTGAGAAGATGCTTGACATGATTTCAATCTTCTTGAACTTGTAGAGATTTAGTTTGTGTCCTATCATGTGTCCTAGACCTTTGAGAATGTCCCATGTGCACTTGAGAAGAATGTGTATTCTGTGGTTTTGGGGTGTAATTCTCTGTAGATATCTATTAAATCCATTTGGTCTAGTGCTTCATTTAGAGTCTCTGTTTTCTCGCTGATTTTTTGTTTAGAGGATCTATCCAGTGATATTAGCGTGGTTTTCAAGTCCCCTGCTATGATTGTATTGCTGTCGATTTTTCCTTGGAAGTCCTCCAGAAGGTTTTTAATATATTTTGGTGCTCCTATATTGGGTGCATATATGTTTACCAAGGTTATATCTTCCTGTTGGATAGATAATTTCAATATTATGTAATGACCTTCTTTGTCTCTAGTTATGCCTTCATTTTGAAATCTATTTTATCAGATATGAGTATTGCTACCCCAGCTTTTTTTTTGCTTTCCATTTGCTTGGAAATTTTTTTCCCATCCCTTCACTTTCAACCTATGTGAGTCTTTTGTTGTGAGGTGGGTCTCTTGAAACAACATATAGATGAGTCATGCTTTCTTATCCAATCTGCTACTCTGTGTCTTTTTATGGGAGCATTCAATCCATTTATATTTAAGGTGATTATTGATATGTACTTATTTATTGCCATTTTTGTTTAGTGTGGTTCTAGTTTTCTTCCCATTTCTCCTGCTAATTACAGCAGTCCTTTTAACATTTCTTGCAGTGCTGGTTTGGTGCTAATGTATTCCCTTAGCCTTTTTTTTTTCTGGGAAGCTCTTCATTTGACATTCTATTTTGAATGATAGCCTTGCTGGGTAGAGTAGTCTTGGATTCAGATCCTTGTTTTTCATGACCTATATTACCTCATGTCATTCCCTTCTGGCCTGTAGTGTTTCCATTGAGAAGACAGCTGAGAGCCTTATGGGGTTTCCTTTGTAGGTAACCTGTTGCTTATCTCTTGCTGCTTTTAGGATTCTCTCTTTGTCTTTAATTTGTGGCATTTTAATTACTGTGTGTCTTCGTGTGGGCCTGACTCTCTGTGCTTCTTGAACTTGAATGCCTTCTTCCTTCACTAAATTAGGAAGTTTTCTTTCACTATTTTTTTGAATATATTTTCTATCCCTTGCTCATTTTCTTCTTCTTCTTCAGAGACTACTATGATGCGAATATTACTACGTTTCCAGTTGTCCCACAGTTCTCTTAAGCTGTCTTCCTGTTTTTTAATAGTTTTTTCCTTTTGTTTTTCTGATTGGTTGATTTTTTTCTACCCTGTCTTCTAATTCACTGATCCAGTCCTCAGCTTCCTCTGCTCTGCTTTTTAAGCCTTCCAATGTGTTTTTCATTTCTGATATGTCGTTTTTTATCTCTTCTTGATGGTTTTTAATTTCCAAGTGGCTTATTTTCAGTGTCTCTATGTCCTTACTCATGCTGTTCAGCTTCTTCAAGATCATGGCTCTGAATTCTAGCTCTGTTAACATGCCTAATTGCTCCACATTGATCTCATCTTCGGTGGAGGTCTCTTGCTCTTTCATTTGGCTTCTGTTTCTGTGTTTCACCATTTTGGCTATCACTGTGGGCTTTGGAGCCTGTCAAGTTTTCCCTGTGGATGTTGGTGTTCTGTTGTTTGTGGCTCCCTCTCCTGGGTTTAGATGAGCGAGGGGGGACCCATGTTAAACACCACTATCAAGTCTTACTTTCCAGATTAAAGTTGCTAGCCCATGAAAGGTACTGTTATCCTCTAGCTTTTTGCCTGAAGGCTAGCACTTGAGGTTACTTGATGGGTTTTGGGTTGTCAGTTGATTGAAAAACTCCCTCAGGTGCTCAGCGTAAGGGGATTTCATGAGGGTGGTGCAGATGCTGGTTGTTAATGAGCTTCAATGGCCCACAGGGTGGGGTTGGGTCTCCGAGGGAGGGGCTGCTGCCTCTCCCCAGAACCCTGGACAGGAGCAATATGGCCTCCGTCCTGAGTGGCTGCCACTCAGCAAAAGCTCTGAGTGCCCTCCAAATCGCGAGTGTCCCGACACAGTTCCAGTCCAGTCTGTCCGCCCTCTGTCCTAGCCCAAGGTAAGTGGCTGTGGCTTGTTTAGTCTCTGTCCTGGCTCTTCACTGTGGAGCTGCTTGGGAGTGTAACCCGAGGGCGCTGCTCACAGCTGAGGCTGCTGCCGTGCTGCTGACCGTGGGCTCCCAGCCCACGTTTGGTGACTTCGCAAGCCTACCAGGATCGAGTCAGTGTCTCTGGTTATATGGTCCTCGCAAGCTGCTTTTCTGTTGCTTTTTCCCGTCCGTTTATCTGTGTTATAGTTGTAATTCCAGTTTGGTTCTGGGAGACAGTCTTTGTAGCTTCCGTTCACTCCGCCACCATTTTTTATTTCTCAAGTTGGAGAAACTGGACAATAGGATTCCAAGTGGCTTGTGTTCTCAGCCGTTGGTCCTACTTGACATTTTTATCACTAAATTCATAATAACTTACTTTACAATACTTTTTGAATAGAAATCTTATACACATTTGAAACTTGTGATAGTATAGTAATTATAATTCTCCTTAAATAGCAATAGTTATTCTTATGAAATGAGTGAGATTACATTTAACCTAAGATCCTTCATTTTCTTTTTGGTTTTGTGGTTTATACTTACAGCAGCTTTGGTCCCAAATAGAAAAGACATGTCACATTCAAGTTAGATAAATGAGGACAGTTTAATAAACAAATCATTTACAAACTTGTGGCCAGTGCTTAGGGAAACACCAAAAATGGATAGTGCATTATTACCACAAGAGTAGAACCAGCTGAGAGTTGTAATTATCTCTAGACCTAGAGAGATAAGGGAATGGAATACTTATTAGAAACCAAAGAGGATAGTTTTTATAAGGAGTAATCAACCATAGTGTTTGTTAGATATGGCAACAATCCATGCAAGTTAGCAAGGAATGAAACAGAAAAATAAACAACCCTACTTTGCTTGGTTGCCTTCTCCACATTGCCCCTCAGTGCCCCCTACTGGCTATACACCATGGAAAGACAGAGAAATAGACGGTCAATGGAGTCTGCCTTAGGACCTTCTCAGATATCTTACTGAACAAACAGAAAATATTCAGCATAACGAGAATATTTTTCCCATTTGTTTTTGTTTATTTGAAACCCCTTTAAAAAACCATATCTTGAATGGTATATTGATATATATATATTTAGTATCATTATGGTGAATGTGGTGTCTGAATGGCTAAATTTGATGTTGAATTTCATGCAGGAATATAAATATATCCATCTGCACTGGAATTATTTTTAGTTGTGGACCTCATTATGTATTACCAAATGAATGGGAGATCTCCAAATGAGAATACTATGAATTTTTGACTTTAGACTTTAATATCCATGAGCAAAATATTTCCTTTGTTGTTCATTCTTTTATAATAGTTTACCAGATTGATTCTCAGGATCTTTTACTTAAATGTTTACTGTTCTGTTTGGTTTGTGGAGTTATTTCTCACCAACTTGCCAAGACCTAAGTAAATCAACCATAGCTTTCTTCCTCATACATTATCTGACACTCTGGCTCCTCCAAGCACGTTTTTAATAGCTTCCTATGTACCTGGTGTCCTCATTTACCTTCTGACTATTTAGAATTACTGACTGGTGATCTTCCACCACAGGCTCACTCATCCTAAATACTTCCAAAATACACTTTCCTTTCCCCCACAAAAGAAAATTTTCACTATGGGATCAGAACAAAAACACTTAACTAGACTTTAAGTGGAAAACCTTTTAAAACTGGAGTATATTAATCCATAAAAATATCTCTTTATTTAGAGATTTTAGTAATAACATAATAACTATTTTTCTTACTAAACAAAAAGAGCCTCATGTCAGTAACTTGGAGCTGGTGTTTTATTTTGACCCATGCCTATTTCTTAGTGGCATCCTCATTCCAAAGCAGCTGGATTTATGGAAAAATTTACTTAGTCTAGAGCAGCATAAGAAATAAGAAAATACCTTAAAGTCATGAAGTTGATAATATGAAAATACCTTAAAGTTATACGGTTTGAGTATCAAATGAAAAAAAACAAAAACAAAAAACAAAAACAACTAGATAACAGCATATTTGTTTTTCTAAACCACTACCATTATTATTCTTTCATTTTATTTACTCTCCCTAATGATATTCCCATAGTACTTATATTAGCCTGCGATATTTGTCACAATTAATCAACCAATAATGATACAGTGTTATTAACTGATGTCCTTGTTTTATTTACATGACATTAGTTGTCACCTAATGTTCATTTTCTTGCTTACGATTCCATTTGGGATATGACATTATATGTAATCATCATGTCTCTTTAGTCTCCTCTTAGAAGTGACAGTTTCTCATACTTTTCTTGTTTCTAGTATCTGTGACAGTTTTGAGTTCTGTCATGTTAAATAATTTGTATGTTTCCTTATTGAAATTTTTTCTAAAATCTTCACCTGAAGATCTTTTTCCATTGATTTTTATTTTTGTAATTTTTTTTTTATTTTTATTTTTATTTTTTAGAGAGAGAGTGGAAGGGTAGAGATGGAGAGAGAGAGAGAAAGAGAGAGAGAGAGAGAGAGAGAGAGAGAGAGAGAGAGAGACATCAATGTGAGAAAAACACATCGATTGGTTGCCTCTTTCACAACCCCAATTGGGCTGGGGATTGAATCTGTAACACAGGTATGTGCCCTTGACTAGAATCAAACCCGTGACCCTTCAGTCTGCAGGCCAACACTTTAATTGCTGAGCCAAACCAGGCAGAGAAAATTTTTCTAATTTTTAAAAATATTTTTATCATGATTATAAATGGATTATGAGTTATAGGAACATATAGAGATAAATTTCATTTTCATCTTATATCATTATGACTTCCTTGTTCATGTTAACCTTGGTCAGTTGGCTGTGGTAGTGTTTGTCATGTTTCTCTACTGTAAACTTATTCTACCTCCTACTCCATCTCTTTCTAATGGTTCACAGATTTTACTTACCCAGTTGTGACTCAGAAAATTATATACCCACAATGTTTTGTCCACCTCCCCTTTTATAAAACTAATGTACTACACACACACACACACACACACACACACACACACACATTTCAACAAACAAAATTTTTTAACTTACACCACTTAAGTTGCAACGTGAAGATAATTTGGGAAGTGGGGGATAAAATTATTAAGTGTGTGCATGCATGCACACACACACACCTATTTTTCTAAAGACATATTCATCCCTGGATGAAATTTGAGATTTAGAAAACAATAGCAAAGTGATTCTCAAATTTTTCTGTACATTGAGTACTTGAGAAGCCTTAAAAATTACTAATAGCTGGAACCTACACCCAATGATTCTCATTTCATTGGTCTGAGGTTTTTCCTGGGCATCAGGAGGAGTAAAAGTTTCCCCTGATGATTCCAATAAGCAATCAAGTATGAAATCCACTAGCTTATAGCAATTAATTGACCATGACCAAGTTGCCAATCAGCTGTAACAAGCTAAGCTACACCAAAGAGGTAATTGAAAAGGGGAAGGAAATTGTTATTTTATTAACAACACTTGGTTCAATCAAGTGTAGATGTAGAAGACACCTTTAAAAATATTTTTTAATGATGTTTGAAAATACACTTTAATTATGTCAATTATATCTCAATAAAAAAAATCAATCAATCAAATGTTTAAATCTTGCCTCATTTACTAAAATTGTAGGGGAATCATAAAACTACTATTCTGAGAGAATTTGCAATAGAAAAAATGATTAAAATGAACATATCTGTCATTAAGAACATTTAAAAACTTTTTCAAGTTAGTTTCTAATGTCATGTATAGGAACACATTAACATGACCAGTACAATCAATCCCTTGACTGGGTCTTGATACAGCTGTACTGGAGCTTGCTTAAAGTGAACTTTTTCTTTACTGTAACACAGAGATTACAAAAGAAAAAAGAAAAAAAAAAAAACTGGAAACAAATACCAACAGTAAAGGTACCTTGTTCTGTTGAGTAATTTTGAGTAGTGGAGTTCTTCACCTGTTAGCAGGAGCTGGGAGCAAAAATTCAATTCTTGGCTGGGAGCAAGAGAGGCCGCTGTGGGACACCCCCTGCCCCCTTGCTGAGAATCCCCCTTGCTGAGAATCCCCCAAGCTGAGAGGGGGGTTTGACTGCAGGTGCCAGGCCTGGAGCTTGGCCAGGTGAAGCTTTGGTGAAGGGTGCTCGCTCAAAGATAACTTGAGATCTCTGAAGGCATCCACATATCGTGATGAATGGAGGGTTGGTTGGCTTGGTGCACTATAACTACATGCTAGTAAGCCACATAAGGAGGAGAAAAAACTCAAATGTAAACCAAACATTTAAATCTGAGCATTTTCAAGAGGAGTCCATTGTGAAAGTATGGAATGAGTCTGTTTATCAACACATAAGGAGTTTGACTATGTGGGCACTGGGTTCTGTGGGCAGTTATGCAACCTGGACTTGACCACTGTCAGGACCTGCACCTGCTAGAGCTTTTGCTCAGAGTATGTCCTCCTGCCCAGGTACTACTTCCAGAGCTCGGAGGAACAGCCCAGGCAGTGAACTGGAGCACTCCAGCAGACTATACCAGAGGCACTGAGCTCTGTCTACACACATTCCCTTCCATTAACAAGTGAGTAGTTTGCTCAGATCCTGTAGAGGGGTTAAAAATGTCTGCAAAATGATGCTGACTAACAGCTGAAGCTAGGTACACCGAGGAAACCAGGATTGTTTGTGTAGTCTCCCTGGATTTCACCATAGCTTTATCTGACAATGTATGGTCAAGTGTGGGACCCAGAACAATGGGCAGAGAAACTGCAGGTCTCCAAGGGTTTAACTTTCTTGTTAAAGTACTGTATATGAAACAATTAGAAAATTACATCTCTCGTGTTTCTTTCCTTACAAATAATAAAGTTTAATGGAAACAAAATGAGTTATTCATGTAGTTTTCAAAGTCTTTCAGTGTTCCATTATTTTCAATATTTCCATTATTACTAATCACTCTCATTACTAATTCTCTCTAAAACATGTGTTTCAAACAGGAATTACATTATCATTTTTTTTAAAACCTTACAACAACTCACCTCCAGGGTATGCTGTAATTATTTTTTGCATTCAGCATCATGTATTCGTTTATTATTATGGAAGCTATTCTTAAGCATGCATTACAAAAAAAAAAGTGCTATTCTTGTTATAAATTGGAGACACAGACTATTTAAAAAGGAGTTTCCTGAGCATAACAAAAATGTGTTACAAATATGTGGCCATTTGAAGTATAAAAGCGCAAGTATAAGGAAGGGCATGATCGCCCTGTCAGTATGGCTCAGTGGTTGAGTGTTATCCCATGCACCAAGATCACCAGTTTGATTTCCTGTCAGGGCACAAGCCCAGGCTGTGGGTCTATCCCCAGTGAGGGGGCATGCAGGATGCAACCAATAGATGTTCTCTCTCATTGATATTTCTATCTCTCTCTTCCTTTCCATCCTCTCTCTCTAAAATCAATAAAGAAAAAAAAATTTTAAAAAAGAAGGGCATGATTGTAAAACTACACTTTGAAGGCCTGTAAATAGTACAAAATTGTTTGCCTTTTTCGAGTGCATCATCATACATTAGTGCAAACAGAAACGTCTCAAAATTTAATGGCGACACATCTCAAAATTGTCCAGGGTGCACCATACATGGAACTCCTTTAATGCTTTGCAAACCGAACCCCGGTCTCGATTAATCTTTCCCAGATGGCCTTCCAAGGTCTCCAGCGTCAAGCCTCTGACGTCCATTCAAGTGGAGATATTTCATCTGATTTAATCTGGTCTGCAAAGTGATTTGTCCTCCAGGAGAAAGCATTCGACTGAGTGCTGCCTCAATCTGGTCTTTTTCTTTTGTGAATTCATCAAAAAACCATTTTGTTTCAGCCAGAGTCCTCTTTTGTGCAGTGGATTCAAATCATGACCATGCCAAGTTACCAAAGCAGGCTGGCATTTTTCTCCCAGGCTGAATCTATGGAGACATTCTTCACTGCATTTGGCAATAGTTACCGGCAATAGTCATGCTTAACATGGATGCTGGTGGCCTTTGGGGAATATTTTTCTTCTTCTGAGTCATCTGGAGAAAGAAACTGATGTTGTTTTCTCAGATTGGTACACTAATGTAGACACAGGAACAATATCCAAATCACCCAAAAGTATATCAAATCAAATGAGAGTGCTTTTATTTTTGCTAAGTAGATGACTAAATCCTGGGGAAAAATTTCCTTAGGGGACCACTTTGGACTAAAAGCCACAGTCACCGGTGTTAACATAATCTGTCTCTTTATTAGAGTACTTGATTTGCAATTTGAAGGAGTAAAGATGACAATCTATAAGCAGAATTAAATCTCTTTTATCTTTGTTGGGCATATTTCTCTGGGGACCAACTTGTACTGACAGACGTTTCCGTTTGCCGAGGATTCACTAATTTATTTGAAGTATCTTTCTGTGTCTGTGAGCCCCAATTTTTAAATAATTTTTATTCATCAAGTTCTTTCAAACCTCTTATAATAGGTGTGTCTGCAGTCTTTCTTTTTATGTGTGTGTGTGTGGGAGGGATATTATTATTAGTATTGTTATTATCATAGATTGTTGAACTTTTAGGTGAAGAATCCTTTTCCAGAGTAGGATGGGACCAAGAACACAGGTTTCCTCCAGCTGGTTATTCACTCTCCTGCCTCGTTCATCCAAGGTCTGGCTGGTGAAGATAGAATACTCTGCTCCTGGTATCAGACACTTCCACCTGCTGACATCACAGGTGGCTGATGTGTTGGTATCTGAGGGTCTCATGGGAATCCTAGAATTATGACACAGACTGAACATATTTTCATGCTCTACTTACTTGACCTGAGCTTTAAGTATTAAAATTGTTCTTTTTAAGTCAGAAATCTAAGTGTGTGCATCAAGCAATTTTTTTTTTTTTTTCTCGATTGTTCAGGTGTGGGTAAAAGTAGGTTTACGGTTGTATAAAAAATAATACAATAATTAATAAATAATGATCCAAGAATAAACTGTTTTGGGTACTCTCACCATAAACCTACTTTTAATGCATCCTTCTCTCTTTCCAGTTCTTTTCCAAGGAACTCATTCTCTCCTAAAATATATTGGAACATTTTGTTTGCCTGTGTTAGTCTAGCTTCTTTGTCACCTGAAAGCTTGCAAGCATTCTCAGATGCTTCTCCTAAATCCTGCTGAATTCTTCTAAATTTAGCAGAATTCTCATGTACTCTATTCGTTCCTGCAGAAGTTTGGAGCCATTTCTGGCTACACTGGGGTGCTCCCTGAAAACACTCATTTCTGTTTCTAGTAAGTTATTCTTACTGTTAAATGTTCTCGCACGACTAGTAGCTTCATTCAGAACACTAGCTAACTGGCCACATGTGTTTACAAGAATTTGATTGGTTTTCTTCCAATATTCAACTGCAGACATTTTTCCCCCCCTTCAGTTTGTTTTAAGCTATTTGTTTGTGATGAATAATAAACTTGAAGGTCCTCTGTGTGTCAAGTATGCTTTCCTTCAGGTTCTGCCTAATCTTAGACAATATCACAGGATTTTTCAGGAAAGTCCATGAAATGCAATCTAGGACATTGTTGATTGTACCTGGAAGGTAGGAGTGACTGACTAGGCTGGGGTTACCATGACAGCATTTTTTTTTCTTCTATAGTGTTGACAGAGATGCCCTTACTTACTTGTAATAGTGTAAAGTGTGGGAAGTGTGGAGCTGGTCCTGCCTTCATTTGGGAACGCAAAATTTTTCTAATGGTCCACTGGTGAGGCTTTTGTATTTGAAGAATATTTTGGGAATCCAGAAACCTGAGAAGTAATATTACTAGCCAGTGAAAATGAGTCTATGTCAAAGTGACTAGATTACTAGGTTCTAGAACAGAGTCTGGGGGGAAAGCTGTCTGTCATCTAGGGCATTCCAAAAGCCATGTGGTTGAATCCCTGAAAGCTGCTGATTCGGTAACATTGGGTCTAGGGTCAGTACCTGGCTTGCTGCCACACCAGTGGAACAGGATGGTGAAATGGCTTCTCTGAAGCCTCAGGCAGAGAGGGGTTGGGGGGTCTGCTTCAGCTTTTGTGTCCCTGATGTTATATCTTTACTGTTTGTTTTTCCACTGTGTACTTCCAAAATCTTGTTTACACCAAGAAAATTGTATTAAGTTTACCAGGAAAAATGGAAATATCTTCATTTAAAGAGGCACAAAACTCTTTGAGAGAATGTATGTAGACACTCCTGTTTTACACCACCTACAAATGACTTAGTCTGCACTGTAGGTGCCCATAAAGGCTCTGTGTGCTACATGAACTTTGTAGGTGTTTAATTCTGAAACACGAAAGGTCCCATACCTACTGCCATTATGACAAGTGTGAGGTGATAATTAAATATCAGAGAAACTGATAAAAGAGAAACTAAGAAAACAATCCTATTTATAACTGCATTAAAAAAAACCCAACAACACCTTTGAATAAATTTACCAAGAATGAAGAAGATCTGTACTCAGGAAATTATAAGACACTCAAGAAAATAGTAGAAGATACAAATAAGTGGAAGCATATACCATGTTCATGGACAAGAAGAATTAACATCATTAAAATGTCCATACTAACCAAAGCAATCTATAGATTCAACACAATTCCTATAAAAGTAAAAATGGCATATTTACAGACAGAACAAATATTCCAAAAGTTAATATGGAACCACAAAGAATACCAAATAGCACAGCAATCTTGAGAAAGAAGAACAGTGTGGATGAATCATGTTACCTGATATCAAAATATACTACAAATCCATAGGAATCAAAACAGCATGGCACTGGCATAAAAGCAGATATATAGAGCATTGGAATAGAATAGAGAGTCCAGAAAGTAACCCACATTTCTGTGGGTAGTGAATATTTGACAAAGAAAGCAAGAATGTACAATGGGGTAACAATAGTCTATTCAATAAATGGTGTTGGAAAATTTGGACAGATATGTGCAAAAAAAATAAAATTAATCTTCCTTCTTACACCATACACAAGAATAAACTAAACATGGATTAAATACTTAGATGTAAGATTCAAAACCATAAATATCCTAGAAGAAAAGGTAAGCAGTAAAATCGTGAACATTCTCATAGTTGTATTTTTTCTGATATGTCTCCTCAGGTAAGGGAAACAAAAGAAAGAAAAAAACCAAATGGGACTACATCAAACTAAAATGATTTTGTACAGCAAAGAAAACCAACAAAATGAAGAAACAACCCATTGAATGGGAGAACATATTCACCAATGATGCATCTGATAAGGTGTTGATATCCAAAATTTATAAAGATCTTATGCAACTCAATGTCAAAAATACAAACAATCTAACTTAAAAATGACTTGAATAGATACTTCCTCAAAAAGGACATACAAATGACCAATAGACATATAAAAAGATCCTCATCAAATAAGTGTAAATTAAAACCACAATGAGATATCACCTCTACCTGTCAAAAAGTTATTTCATAATAAGTGAATAAGTAACTTCTGACTTGGGCCTTATTCAACACTGCACCTCCCCTTTATTTTTTTAATTCTCAGAATTTTGTTTTAGGTCAGTCCCAGGCCTACAAATGAAGACGGTAGATATGGTTTTATTGCTGGGATTATCTATTTCCTTAATTCACAGGGCAAGTTCAGATAGTAAATTTATACTTCATAGACTTCAGTGAATCAAATCAAAATGCTATCCTATATGGTTAAAAGAAGCCAAAACTTTTTTTTTTTTTTTTTTTGCCAAGGAAGGTATGAACAGCATGACAGTTTTTGTAATGCTGTTGTAATTTAATGTAAAATCTATTTTTTAATAAAGAATAAACAAAGCATTTTTCTCTTATTTTAAACATGTTCGACAACTGATAGCTTCATCTTTTCTCTAGTACACTAATTGCAAACTATGCAAACTCACAAGTTATAGCCAGTTTGTGTCCTATTTTTATAGGATCTTCTATGATTTATTTTTATTTTTGTTAGTTTCAAAAGATTGTAAACAACACACACAAGGAAAACTATGCAACAGAGACCACATGGAGCTCACGCAATCTAAAGAATTTGCTATCTGGACATTGTGGAGGAGGAACAATTTTTCCTCTACCCTCAATATTCTTCTGGCTGTTCTAACAATCAAATAGACATGAGACAGATTAGCAAGATAAAATAACCAAACTTAAAACATATGTATGTATGGGAACCCCCACCTACAGGAGAGTCAGAGACCCCACATGCAGGAGAGGTTCAGAGATAGAAAGGGGGATTGAGGTATATAAGACATCCCTAGATAAGGTAATGCATCTAGGGGGCTTCCAAAGGGCATTGCAGGGTCAGAACAGACATTTAGCCAATAGAAGTTTGCCCTGCCCTATAGATCAGAAGTTCTCAACCTGTGGATCGTGACCACTTTGGGAGTCGAATGACCCTTTCACAGGGGTCGCCTAAGACAATTGGAAAACACATATTTCTGATGGTGATTCATAACAGTAGCAAAATTACAGTTATGAAGTAACAACAAAAATAATTTTATGGTTGGGGGTCATCACAACATGAGGAACTGTATTAAAGGGTTGTGGCATTGGGAAGGTTGAGAACCACTGCTATAGATAGTGTTAATGGGAGGGGCTGAAGTTTCTGTGGAGCATGAAGCTAAAATTACTTTAGCTCAAAGTAATCTGCATACTACTGAAGCACATCATGGAGTGTCTAATTTCTGAACTCCCACATCATTTACAGAGAAAGTTTGCCAATCCTTGCTTTTAGTGATAACAAGAAAAATTCTGAGACATTCTAAATTTAAATTATTTTGGTAGGATAGTGAGAGAAAGAGACAGTTAGCTTGTTCATAGCTGTGGACCAGCCCTGATGAAACACTGCTTGCATTCCTGTGTAATGTTGGAGTTTGGGATTAATTTCCAGGTGGCTATTTCCATGATCATCCAAAAGAAAGAATAGCCAGGTGCCATCGAACTCCATGTGCCTCCACTTCTTATTTGCACATGGGCTGCTGCTTCTTCTTTAGGAGTCCTCATCTTTTCTTAAAAATACATTTCCTTTATGGATTTTAGAGAGAGGAAAGGACAGAGAGAGAAATAGAAATAGAAATATCAGTGAGAGAGAACATCGAAGAGGAGGAATGCCAAAAATACAAACAATCTAACTTCAAAATGACTTGAATAGATACTTCTTCAAAGAAAACATACAAATGGCCAATAGACATATGGAAAGATCTCTCCTCCTCCTCCTTTATCTTCTTCTTCTTTTTCATTTTTTTTTTTTTTGCTAGCAATAGCCTAATAAACCTTTCATTTAAAAGAATTTCAGTTGCAGAAGTTAAAATTACTTTTAACACTGAATTCACTATTTTGGGGGGGAGGGGGCGTGTACATCTTCAAAGCAGAGCTAAGATGTTAACTCTAAAATTCCTGTGTTTAAAAGAAAATAAAAACAGTTTCTTTTGCTCTAAATTTCTAACTTCGTAAATTTATGAATAATTTCAATTACTAATGTGGACCCCCCAAAAAATGTTATTTGATGTGGACCCCATGAAGGAATTTATCTGCTGAGATAAACTCCTCGTACTCAACTGAGGGCCCACATTTTATGAATTAAAGTCTAGAAGCCATTTGCATACAGGGGCTCCTTGGGTACTCTGTGTGCTGGCAAGAACCTCAGACTGAAGTTTTGCTTCCCCAGTTATGCTCAGTTTATTAATGCCATCCGAGTCAACCTCTGCAGGGAAACCCTGGTTTTGTCTTTCTTCCACGAATTGAGTCCTGCCCCATCCAATCAGAACAGCAGAAATTGTATCTTCATTTGCATCTCTGCCAATCATTCAGAACTGCACAGTTAGGATACCCTATTTACATAAAACAGAACCTAACTGGGAACCTGGGTTGGAAATTTAGCTATAAAAGGTGGGCTCCCTTTTGTCTCAGCAGAACACAATTTAGGTTGCTCAAGGAAATGCTTTTTATTCTTTATACAGTCTAAAGCTAATTTTGGTTTACACTAATTATATGCTGACATATTGTATTTTTTCTTACACAGATGTATGTACTAAAGTGGCTTTTTTGTGGTAGGACTCATTAAATATGTGATGTTGCTGATTATGTTTATGAAGGTAAAACATGTTAACTAAAGGTGTTCTCTCAGGGGGGAGACAGCAGTTTGTTCTAAAATGCCAAGTGAGGTGTGTCCAAAGGAAATTGCTATAGAACCTGGGAGTAGCTGCCATGCAAAGAGGGTTACTTCATTCTCCTGTTGGACATTCTCAATGAGGCAGCAGCTATATTAATCAGCCTTGCTCCTACGGATGCTGGGTAAAGACAACGGAATGGCCACGTGATGCTAGTCAAGCAGCCTGCCTTCTTGTCAGGCAGAGCTATGCTGGATACTTTCTAGTGGGTCAGTTGAATTTTATGGAAAACAACTGTTCTAAATTGTTTACTACTATTCCATGAAGAGGTCTACTTTAGGGAACTGTGCACTTAGGAGAACTCCCAAAGAAAAGCCAAATATCTTGTGCTTGTACCCCTCAAAAGAGGGTGCATTAAGAAACCAGTCTCACCCGGCCTGTGTGGCTCAGTGGTTGAGCATTGACCCATGCACCAAGAGGTTGCTGGTTGGCTTCCTGGTCAGGGCACATGCCCAGGTTGTGGGCCCAATCCCCAGTGGGGTGCATGCAGGAGGCAGCCAATCGATGTTCTCTCTCACTGATATTTCTATTTCTCTCTCTGTCCTTTCCTCTCTCTAAAATCAATTAAAAAAAAGTATTTTTAAGAAAAGATGAGGACTCCTAAAGAAAAAAAAAGAAAGAAAGAAACCAGTCCCATTGAGGGCATTCGTGGTCCATTGGTGTTGGCAAGAACACCAATATCAAATTGGCAGATAGAGGACTCGGGAGGCAGTGGACTAGACATCTTTTCCCCCCTACCTCCTCTCAAATGGAAAAACAACTGCTTGCAAAAGGGGAGTAGGATGAAGGTTGTCATGTTTCCACTTAATCCAAGGTAAAAACCTGAAGGCTACCCAAATAAGATATTCTATTCTGGTCCATGATTACAAAAGAAAGGGGCAAACTCTGTATTTTAGACTTAGAACTGGACAGATTTGAATAAAAGAAAGTGACTTGGAAATTATAATCATCTTCTATGGGGAGGATTGAGTTTATTGAGCATAGTTTGTGTATAATATTTTTGTGGAAAGAGCCATAATTCCTCCAAATTTAAAAATAATACATTATTCCCTCATTTGACACAAACAAAGGCTAACATTTGAGCATAGTTATCAGATACCATGACATAAATCATGATTTTCTCCCAATTATACTGACTTTTGTATTCATTTTATTACCAATGAATAGCTTGTACCTTGCTTTCACTAAAATATAATTCTTCCCATATTTGTAATAGTTCAATTCTGTAGAGACAAAGAAGAAATAATGCCACCAGAAAACATTAGGCACACTGAACAACGAACTAGGTTCATCGATTTTCCTGTTTTTGTTTGAAGTTATTGCAGTCAGAAGCTTTCCCCCCAGTATAGAGTCCATTGTATTAAACATTACTTAAGGTCATTGCAATATTTTGCTCTCATCTCTGAGTCTCCTCATTTTCCCTTGAGTAAGTAACTTGACAAAGTTCAGATCTCCTTGTAGATAGAGATGCATATGCTATGGCATCCACAGATCTTAACATATTAGGAAGCATTGAATTTATCTAGACAGTCTCATTAAAAGTGAACTCATACTATCTGTAAGGACTGGATAGAATTGGAGATATTATTTACTCTCTGCCACACAGTATTCTCACCCATTAACTAGGATGAGATTTATTCATGAGACTGTTATAATTGTTATATTAGATATTTATTCAGAAAGCATTCACTGAGGACCTACTTTGAGGAGGGCACTATGCTAGCTAGAATAGAGAACGTGCCAGTCCTCATGCCATTTACAGAAAAATACAGAAAAAAAAATTATGTATAGTCCGGCTGGCGTGGCTCCATGGTTGAGCATCAACTCATGCACCAAGAGGTCACTGGTTCGATTCCTGGTCAGGGCACATGCCCAGGTTGTGGGCCCAATCCCCAGTGGAGGGCATGCAGGAGGCAGCCAATCGATGTTTCCTTTTTTTTTTTTTATGAATTTTTATTTATTTTTTTGTTACAGATATTTTACCTTTTTACCCCATTGGCACCCCCCCCCCCCACCCTGTCCCCGGCTTAGTTGTCCATGTCCATTGGTCATGCACACATGCATATAAGTTCTGTGGTTTATCTCTCCCCCCCACCATCCCCTCTTCTGAGGGATGTCAGTCTGTGCCCTACTTCCATGTGTCTGGGTCTACTGTATTCCTCAGACTATTATGTTCATTATATTCCGTATATAAGTGAGATCATGTGGTATTTGTCTTTTTCTGCTTGGCTTCTTTCACTTAGGATAATACTTTCCAGGTCCCTCCATGTCGTCTCAAAGGATAAGAGATCTTTCTTTCTTACCGCTGCATAGTACTCCATTGTGTATATGTACCACAGCTTTTTTATCCATTCGTCTACTGGTGGACACTTGTGCTGTTTCCAGATCTTAGCTATTGTAAATAGTGCTGCTATGAACATGGGGGTACATATATTCTTCCTGATTGGTGTTTCAGGCTTCTTAGGGTATATTCCCAGCAGTGGGATCACTGGGTCAAATGGAAGTTCAATTTTTAATTTTTTGAGGTAGCACCATATTGTTTTCCATAATGGCTGCACCAGTCTGCATTCCCACCAGCAGTGTATTAGAGTCCCCTTTTCTCCACACCCTCGCCAACACTTATTGTTTGACGATTTGTTGATGGCGGCCATTCTGACAGGTGTGAGATGATACCTCATTGTTGTTTTAATTTGCATTTCTCTGATGATTAGTGATGTTGAGCATTTCTTCATATGTCTCTTGGTCATTTGTATGTCCTGTTTGGAGAGGTGTCTATTCAGCTCCTCTGCCCATTTTTTAATTGGGTTCTTTGTCTTCCTTTTGTGGAGTTGTATGAGTACTCTATATATATTGAAAATTAACCCCTTATCTGATACATCATTGGCAATGATGTTCTCCCATACAGTGGGTTGCCTTTCCATTTTGATGCTTGTTTCTTTTGCTGTGCAGAAGCTTTTGAGTTTGATGTAGTCCCATGTGTTCATTTTCTCCTTTATTTCTGTTGCCTTAGGTGATGTATCAGTGAAAATTCTGCTCCGTATGATGTCCGAAATTTTGTTGCCTACATTTTCTTCTAGAATTTTTATGGATTCACGGGTCACATTTAAGTCTTTAATCCATTTTGAGTTTATTTCTGTGTATGGTGTAAGTTGATGGTCTAGTTTCATTTTTTTGCATGTAGCTGTCCAGTTTTCCCAACACCATTTATTAAAGAGGCTGTCTTTACTCCACTGTATGCTCTTGCCACCTTTGTCAAATATTAATTGAGCGTATTGCCTTGGGTCCATTTCTGGGTTTTCAGTTCTGTTCCACTGGTCTATATGCCTGTTGTTGTGCCAGTACCAGGCTGTTTTGGTTACAGTCGCTTTGTAGTACAACCTGATATCTGGTATTGTGATCCCACCTACTTTGTTCTTCTTTTTCAAGATTGCTGTGGCTATTCGGGGTCTTTTTTGGTTCCATATGAACTTTTGAAGTATTTGTTCTAGTTCTATGAAATATGTCGTTGGTATTTTGATGGGGATTGCATTGAATCTATAGATTGCTTTGGGTAGTATGGACATTTTAATTATGTTAATTCTTCCAATCCATGAACAGGGTATGTGCTTCCACTTTTTTATATCTTCCTCTATTTCTTTTTTCAATGACCTGTAGTTTTCTGCAAATAGGTCCTTTACTTCTTTGGTTAAGTTTATTCCTAGGTATCGTAATTTTTTTGGCGCGATGGTAAACGGGATTGTTTTTTCAGTTTCTCTTTCTGTGAGTTCATCATTGATGTACAAGAATGCCGTCGATTTCTTGACGTTAATTTTGTATCCTGCTACTTTGCCAAATTCATTTATTAAGTCTAATAGATTTTTGATGGAGTCTTTAGGGTTTTCTATGTACAATATCATGTCATCTGCAAATAATGACAGTTTCACTTCCTCCTTTCCCATTTGGATCCCTTTTATTTTTTCTTCATGTCTGATTGCTGTGGCTAAGACTTCCAGTACAATGTTAAATAAGAGTGGCGAAAGTGGACATCCCTGTCTTGTTCCTGTTCTTAATGGAAATGTTTTTAGTTTCTGTCCATTGAGTATGATGTTGGCTGTAGGTCTTTCATATATGGCCTTTATTATGTCGAGATATGATCCCTGTATTCCTACATTGCTGAGCGTTTTTATCAGAATGGATGCTGGATTTTGTCGAATGCTTTTTCAGCATCTATTGATATGATCATGTGGTTTTTATTCTTCATTTTGTTTATGTGGTGTATCACATTTATTGATTTGCGAATCCCTGGGATGAATCCCACTTGGTCATGGTGAATAATTTCTTTGATGTATTGGTGGATCCGATTTGCTAATATTTTGTTCAGGATTTTGGCGTCTGTGTTCATCAGGGATATTGGCCTGTAGTTTTCTTTCTTCGTAGTGTCTTTTTCTGGTTTTGGAATTAGAATTATGCTGGCCTCATAGAACGTGTTTGGAAGTCTTCCTTCTTCTTGAATTTTTTGAAATAGTTTGAGGAGAATGGGTGTTAGTTCTTTTTTGAATGTTCGGTAAAACTCCCCCGTGAAACCATCTGGGCCTGGGCTTTTGTTTGCTGGGAGAGTCTTGATTACCTCTTCAATTTCCTTAGTTGTTATTGGTCTGTTCAAGTTTTCTATCTCTTCCGGGAATAGTTTTGGGAGACTGTGTGTTTCTAGAAATTTGTCCATTTCGCTTAGATTGTCGAATTTGTTGCCATATAGTTGTTCATAGTAGTTGTTAACGATCTTTTGTATTTCCGTGGTGTTGGTTGTTACTTCTCCTCTTTCATTTCTGATTTTGTGTATTTGGGTTCTCTCTCTTTGTTTCTTGGTGAGTCTAGCTAAGGGTCCATCAATCTTGTTTATCTTTTCGAAAAACCAGCTCTTTGTTTCATTGATCCTTTGAATTGTTTTTTTGGTTTCTATGTCATTTATTTCTGCTCTGATCTTTACTATTTCCTTCCTTCTACTTGCTCTGGGGCTTTCTTTTTGTTTGCTTTCTAATTCTTTAAGTTGTGAGGTTAGACAGTCAATTAGAAATTTTTCTTGTTTTGTGAGGTAGGCCTGTAGTGCTATGAACTTCCCTCTCAGAACTGCTTTCGCTGCATCCCATAGATTTTGTTTTATTGTGTTCATTTTCATTGGTATTCAGGAAGTTTTTAATTTCTTCCTTGATCTCCTCGGTGACCCATTCATTGTTTAATAACATGCTATTTAGCCTCCATGTGTTGAAATGTCTTTGCATGTTCTTGTTGCAATTGATTTCTAGTTTCATGCCATTGTGATCTGAGAAGATGCTTGATATGATTTCAATCTTCTTGAACTTGTAGAGATTTAGTTTGTGTCCTATCATGTGGTCTATCTTTGAGAATGTCCCATGTGCACTTGAGAAGAATGTGTATTCTGTAGTTTTGGGGTGTAATTCTCTGTAGATATCTATTAAATCCATTTGGTCTAGTGCTTCATTTAGAGTCTCTGTTTCCTTGCTAATTTTTTGCCTAGAGGATCTATCCAGTGCTGTCAACGGGGTGTTGAAGTCCCCTGCTATGATTGTATTGTTGTGGATTTCTCCTTGGAATTCCTCCAGAAGATTTTTAATATATTTTGGTGCTCCCATATTGGGTGCATATATGTTTATCAAGGTTATATCTTCCTGTTGGATAGATCCTTTCAATATTATGTAGTGGCTGTCTTTGTCTTCATTTTGAAATCTATTTTATCAGATATGAGAATTGCTACCCCAGCTTTTTTTTGCTTTCCATTTGCTTGGAAAATTTTTTTCCATCCCTTCACTTTCAACCTATGTGAGTCTTTTGTTGAGAGGTGGGTCTCTTGTAAACAACATATAGATGAGTCATGCTTTCTTATCCAATCAGCTACTCTGTGTCTCTTTATGGGAGCATTCAATCCATTTACGTTTAAGGTAGGCCTGTACTTATTTATTGCCATTTTTGTTTAGTGTGGTTCCATTTTTCTTTCCATTTCTACTGCTAACTACAGCAGTCCTTTTAACATTTCTTGCAGTGCTGGTTTGGTGCTAATGTATTCCCTTAGACTTTTTTTGTCTGGGAAGCTCTTTATTTGATCTTCTATTTTGAATGATAGCCTTGCTGGGTAGAGTAGTCTTGGATTCAGATTCTTGTTTTTCATGACTTTGATTACTTCATGCCATTCTCTTCTGGCCTGTAGTGTTTCTTGTGAGAAGTCAGCTGAGAGCCTTATGGGGTTCCCTTTGTAGGTAACCTGTTGCTTCTCTCTTGCTGCTTTTAGGATTCTCTCTTTGTCTTTAATTTGTGGCATTTTAATTACTATGTGTCTTGGTGTGGGCCTGTTTGGGTTCTTCTTACTTGGGACTCTCTGTGCTTCTTGAACATGAATGCCTTCTTCCTTCACCAAATTAGGGAAGTTTTCTCTCACTATTTTTTTGAATATATTCTCTATCCCTTGCTCATTTTCTTCTTCTTCGGGGACTCCTATGATGCGAATATTATTACGTTTCCAGTTGTCCCATAGTTCTCTTAAGCTGTCTTCCTGTTTTTTAATAGTTTTTTCCTTTTGTTTTTCTGATTGGTTGATTTTTTCTACCCTGTCTTCTAATTCACTGATCCGGTCCTCAGCTTCCCCTACTCTGCTTTTTAAACCTTCCAATGTGTTTTTCATTTCCGATATGTCATTTTTTATCTCTTCTTGTTGGTTTTTAATTTCCAATTGGCTTATTTTCAGTGTCTCTATGTCCTTACTCATGCTGTTCAGCTTCCTCAAGATCATGGCTCTGAATTCTAGCTCTGTTAACATGCGTAATTGCTCCACTTTGATCTCATCTTCGGTGGACGTGTCTTGCTCTTTCATTTGGCTTCTGTTTCTGTGTTTCACCATTTTGGCTATCACTGTGGGCTTTGGAGACTGTCAAGTTTTCCCTGTGGGTGTTGGTGTTCTGCTGTTTGTGGCTCCCTCTCCTGTGTTTAGATGAGCGAGGGAGGACCCACGTTGAACACCACTGTCAAGTCTTACTTTCCTGGTTAAAGTTGCCAGCCCAGGAAACGTACTGTTGTCCTCTAGCTTTTTGCCTCTAGGCTAGCAGTCTAGGTTAATTGATGAGTTTTGGGTTGTCAGTTGATTGAAAAACTCCCTCTGGTGCTCAGCCAAGGGGCTTTCAGGAGGGTGGGGCAGATGCTGGTTGTTAGTGAGCCTCAATTAGCACTTCAATGGCCCACAGGGTGGGGTTGGATCTCTGAGGGAGGGGCTGCTGCCTCTCCTCAGAGCCCTGGGAAGGAGCAATGTGGCCACCGTCCTGAGTGGCTGCACTCAGCCAAAGCTCTGATCGCCCTCCAGATCCCGAGTGTCCCCACACAGTTCCAGTCCAGTCCGCCCTCCCTCCACCGGCGCCCAAGGTGAGTTGCTGTGGCTGTTTTAGCCTCTGTCCCGGCTGCGCTGTGGAGCCGCCTGGGAGTGTAACCAGAGGGCGCTGCTCCCAGCTAAGGCCGCTGCCGAGCTGCGGACCGTGGGCTCCCAGCCCCGTCTCGCGCCTTCGCAAGCCTACCGGGATCGAGTCGGTGTCCCTCGTTGTATGGTCCTCGCAAGCTGCTTTTCTGTTGGTTTTTCCCGTCGATTTGTCTGTGTTATAGTTGTAATTCCAGTTTGGTTCTGGGAGACGGTCTGTGTAGCTCCCTTCACTCCGCCGCCATTTTTCAGTTTCCCAATCGATGTTTTCTATCATCACTGTTTCTATCTCTCTCTCCCTCTTCCTTTCTCTTAAAAAAAAAAAAAAAAAAGAAAGAAAGAAAAAGAAAAGAAACCATGTATAAGTAGGCAATCATACATATTTACTGAAAAACTGTAAAGCACGGAGAATAAAAATTTTATAAGATCCTATCTATGATGGAGAAAAGTGGTATAAGAAAGAAGACCTTCTTACTTTGGGTCCTTGGTAAGTGGATTGAAATTTAGGGATTTGAAAATATGAGATGTGGTCAAACTATACGGTCAAGATCATCTGCAAGGTACTGAGGCAGGAAAGAACTTGGCAATTGAGGACTTCCAGTCAAAATGGTGGCGTAGGTAAACGCGGTATCGCATCCTCCCACAACCACATCAAAGTTACAACTAAACTACAGAACAACCATCATTCAAAACCACCTGAAATCAAGCTGAATGGAAGTCCTACAACTACGGAATTAAAGAAGCTGCATCAAGACTGGTGCCCCGCTCAGGGTTCCAGTGCCAGGAAGAGAATCCCCATAACTTCTGGCTGGAAAAACCAGCAGGAACTGAGGCTCAGGGAAGCTGATGCGGCTGGAGCCCCAGGCAGCTCCTTACAGGCCTGCACACAAACATATCGGACTCACTCCCTCTTAGCTTGGAGGGGAGGCAGCTTGAGGGGCACCAGAGACGTACAGGGAAGAACTGAGTTGTTTGGCACTAGAGCGAGGGCTGGAGAGGGGGATTTCTCTGGGACAATCCTGCTGTCAGAGGCCCTTGTTCCTTTGGTGAGCCCTTCCCTGGGGTGGCAGACAGCTGCCATACCTGGGACTCCAGCAACCTGGCTCACACTGGTAGCCCTGCCCTGGTGATTCCCTGAGGCCCCTCCCCACCCAACTTTTAGGCCCACCCAAGCTGTTGCCTCTTGCTTAACCATAGGATCCTGCTTCAGGTTTCCCTAAATTCTTTTAAACAAGCAGCATCTGGTCTCAGCTAGCCCCATACTGCTTGCTAAGTAATACACAGAAACAAACACAGGGAGGCAGCCAAAATGTGGAGACAAAGGAACAGGTCCCAAATGAAAGAACAGAACAAAACCCCAGGAAAAGAACTAAGCGAAATGGAGATAAGCAACCTAACAGATGCTGAGTTCAAAATACTGCTTATAAGGATGCTCAATGAACTTAGTGAGAACCTCAGTGAACTTAGGGAGGGCCTCAAGAGCATAAAAAAGAACCAGTCAGAAATTATGGATGCACAGTCAGAAATGAAGGAGGCGTTAACTGAAATAAAGAATAATTTACACAGATTCAATAGTAGAGTACGTAAATCCAAGAAGCAAACCGTCGATTTGGAATATAAGAAAGCAAAAAACTCCCAATCAGAACAACCAAAAGAAAAAAGAATCCAAAAAAATGAGGACAGTGTAGGAGCCTCTGAGACAACTTCAAGCATGCCAACATTCGCATCTTGGGGGTGCCAGAAGGAGAAGAGCGAGAACAAGAAATTGAAAACCTGTTTGAAACAATAATGGCAGAAAACTTTCCTAACTTGGTGAAGGAAACAGACATACAAGTCCAGGAAGCACAGAGAGTCCCAAACAAGATGAACCCCAAGAGGCCCACACCAAGACACATCATCATCAAAATGCAAAAGTTTCAAGACAAAGAGATAATCTTAAAAGCAGCAAGAGAAAGGCAGCTAGTTAACTACAGGGAGTTCCCATAAGACTGTCAGCTGATATCTCAAAAGAAACTTTGCAGGCCAGAAGGGAGTGGCAAGAAATATTCAGAGTGATGAAAAGCAAGAACTTTCAACCAAGATTACTCTATCCTGCAAAGCTGTCATTTAGAATCGATGGCCATATAAAGAGTTTCCCAGACAAGAAAAAGTTAAAGGAGTTCATCACCACCAAACCGTTATTATATGACATGATGAAGGGTCTTTTTGAAGAAAAAGATAAAATGTATGAACAAACAAATTGGCAATGAATACATATCTATCAACAATGGAATCTATAAACAAAATGAACAGGCAGAACAGAAACATTCTCATAGATACAGAAAACATTTTGTTGGTTGCCAGATGGGAGGGGGGTTGGGGGAATGGGTGAAAAAGGTGAAGGGGTTAAGAAGTACAAATTCATTGCTAGACTGACAAACCTCAAAGGGAAAAGGGTTGGGGGGGGGTGGGAAGAAATAAACCAAAGAACTTATATGCATAACCAATGGACACAGACAATAGTGTGGTAAAAGGCGGGAGGGGGGTGGGAGTGGGGAGGAGGGGGTTAATGGGAGGAAAATGAGGAACATCTGTAATACATTCTACATTCAACAATAAAGATTAAAAAGAAAAAAAAAGAACTTGGCAATTGAGACACTAACAATTGTTTGGATATAAAATGTTCTGCCCAGTGCTAAGCATGTAGTGATAATTCAATAAAATTTACTTCATTTCTTCTGGTTTCCTCTCTAAATTTCTCATAAACAATAATTTGCCTTTAGATTTTGTTATTCTCCAAACTTGATCTTGAATGTTGATTTCATTATATTAGTTATTTGATTTTGTCCAAAACTGTGAAGTGGTTGAACTAACTGCTCTCTGAATTTCATAGACAGAATAAACTTTGTCTAGGAAGGTCTAGACATCTAAGGAGAACAAATCATGTCTGTGGAACTATAGAAATTCAGGTTATCTAATCCCAAGCCAAAGACTACAGTGAATTATGAGTTGTGGGAAGTGATAAGAATTGCTTTAGATATCTTATATTTTCACCTCCAAGGCTATTATTTAATTAAGACACATTTTTGGTTCACCAGTGTGAAACAGAATCATGAATTGTGCATGAAGGAGTGTGTGTGTGTGTGTGTGTGTGTGTGTTTAAGGGGGGGAAATGGTCACTAAGAAACAAAAGACTGGGCTGATCAATATGTTGATAGGCTGCCTGTTTCCTCTGATTTACTTTTTTTTTTCCTTTAAAATCATTTAGTAGATTTCCTCTCTTTGTGTTATGGAGATATATTCATTCCTTTTTGTATTAGCCTGTTAACAGGATTGACATAACTGTGAGAGTGAAGTGAAGCAATTCTCACAGTGGGCACTCCTAGAGGTTGTCACAAGTGACTGACAACCAACTAAAATTTTAGCTCTGCTGTTTTATTCAGGGTATATTTAAATTTATGTGTACCTATGAGGCTGAAAATCAAGAGATGTCAGCAATCATGCACAGTTATGTTTTAGATTAACTCCTCTGTCCCTTGATTCTCTTCTGATATTCCCCAAACTCAGGCACAGGTGGCTTGTGACAGAAAGCAAACTGGAAATCTCTGGTCAGCCAGGCTGACTGAGAAGTGGTCAGTGCATGACTTTTCCTTGTAGAGAAGCCATGTTGAGTGTCCAAATTCAATCCAAAGCTTTTCTTACTGAGACTAAGGACAGCCCAAGGAAGAACATATTTTCTGGGCCTTTTAATTTATGAAGGCATTCTTTAAAAAAAAAAATATATATATATTTGTTTATTGATTTTAGAAAGAGAGGAAGGGAGAGGGAGAGAGAAAGATAGAAACATCGATGAGAGAGAATATCGATTGGTTGCCTCCTGCATGTCCTGTACTGGGGGTTTGGCCCATAACTTAGGCATGTGCCTTGACTGGGAGTCGAACAGGCAATCTCTTGGTACATGGGTCGACGCTCAACCACTGGGCCACAATGGTCGGTCTGGAGGCATTGTTTTTGTTGGTTGATTGGTTGGTTTTGACCAATGTTGAAGACCCACAGCCCATATCTCTCCATGTTTACTATTTTTTTTTTTTTTATCCTCACCCGAGGACATTTTTCCATTTTTTGTTCAGATAGAGTGGGAGAGAGAGAGAGGAACAGAGAGAGAGAGAGAAACATCGATGTGAATGGAACACATCGAGTGGCTGCCACCCGCACGACCGACCAGGGCCGGGGACAAACTGCAACCGAGGTACACGCCCTTAGCGGGAACCGAACCCGGGTCTCTCAGGACCCCAGGTCGACGCTCTAACCGCTGAGCCAAACCGGCCAGGGCTATTTTTTTTAAGATAATTTATATAACTTTTTTTCTGTAGATTTTATTGCTATAAGATATCTTTAAGAATAATCTTTCTTTTTTTCACTGAATACAGCAGCTAACATGAAAACACATTTGTGAACCATTAAACTCTCCAGTACTTCCAATACTCAGGCCAAAATTGATGTTCTCTAGGAACGCTTCTCATTCTTTGTCAACAGGGTTAGAGATCTCCTGGTCCCCGATCATGTAGCTCTTATTCACATTTTTCTCAAAGTATGCTGTCTGTGAGCACTGGTTTACTTGCTTTCTTCTCTGTTTCACAAAGAAACTCTGCAGGGAAGTGACTGTGTGTCACACACCATTGTGAATGTCCAGGTATTCTCTCAGAACCGGGCACAGAATAATTGCTAGATGCCACCAGGTTAAATTTATACACTTCAGTTTCTTATTATCTTCACTCACATACTATATGCCCCCACCTCCTGCAGATAGAATTATAGATCCTCGCCAAATTCCCATACCCACTGTTGAGATTCGCAGTGAAGCAGTAGAAAATAACAGGTATAGGAAGACCCTGGTAGCAGCGATATTAACAAATTCTCTGAAATGTTGGAGCATAAATGTGGCAAAAGTTGTGAGCAATAATTATAGCCACACAGGCAGAAGAATTTATTTTAACGTTACAAGGATCACAGAGGTTAATTTATTTTGTATCTCCTTTTACCCTTTAGGATGAATTTGAAACATCCACTAATGGAGATAAAAATATTTTAGTGACTATCAACTCTCAGAATCTGTCTTGAGACAATTCACTGTTAAACAAATAAAACAGAAGAGGTGTGTGCGTCTATGAACTCTGTGTGTATATCACATATCATACATTCATGTGTGTTGGACATATGTGTGAATATATGTGAATATGTGTGTGTGTGTGTGTATGTATGTATGTGTATATATATACATATACCTAGGAACTGACTCATCCTAGTACTGTTAATATTTATTTGGTGATTGAATGAAGAAGAGCTTGACAGTAAACCTCTCCCTGTTCAACCATCATCTTTTACTCTGCCTTCTTGTTCACATTTCCTTTGGTTTATTCTGTTTTGTACCCTATATTTCATTTGTTCTTCACCGGATGCAGAATAAGGAGGATGGACTTTGGGACCAGAGAGATTTGAGTTTGAATTTCCAGCTCATCTATTTATTCTCTGAGAGGACTTGGCCTGCTACTTAGCCTTCTGAAAGTCAAAGGTCAAGTGGAAATGAAGAGGTTGACCCACAGAGCTAGCACGTTGCAGGCATTGGTAAATAATAAATAATAAAATAAACAGCAGCTCAAAGTCAAATTTTTCTGCTTTATACATTTAGGGTATTAAGTATTTTCAGCATGTACTGATTGCCTGATTATAACTTTTGCTGCTTATTTTTTACCATAACCTGCAGTCACAATTAACATTGGTTTATTTCTTTCCTTTTACACCCTGTGCATTCCCACAGTTTCTATTCTAGTTCAGTATCTCAAGATGTCAAGCACACTAATTTAAAAAAAACATTTTAAGCACATGAAACATCCTCTCCCTTACCATCGATGTCTCCTTGCAGAATCATGATACACAGTATCGCCAATTTCACCATCCTAAACCTTCTTTCTCATCAAATGATGAGGTTCCTAACAACATTGATGCATCCCCTTCATGTCTATTGCATCAGACAACAGCTCTCTACCTGGCTGACAAAGCATTTAAACGTGTGCTTAAATGCTATTTCCTCTTGAGGAACAGAGGCACACTTCCAGGAGAAACCACAAAATTAGCATCTTGTAAACTCACTTCATTTATCTCAGCCTCAAAATGCCCTAGCTCTCTTTTTCTAAACTTAGTTAAGAGTGTTAGCAACTACCCAGAAATCCAAAGACCGAAACCTGAACGTTTTTCTCAAAGCCCACTCTTTTTTTTTTTTTTTTTCTTGTCTTTTTTTTTTTTTTTTTTTCTTTATTTATGAATTTTTATTTATTTTTTTGTTACAGATATTTTACCTTTTTACCCCATTGGCACCCCCCACCCCACCCCCTCCACCCTGTCCCCGGCTTAGTTGTCCATGTCCATTGGTCATGCATACATGCATATAAGTTCTGTGGTTTATCTCTTCCCACCCCCCCACCCCCCATCCCCTCTTCTGAGGGATGTCAGTCTGTGCCCTACTTCCATGTGTCTGGGTCTACTGTATTCCTCAGACTTTTATGTTCATTATATTCCGTATATAAGTGAGATCATGTGGTATTTGTCTTTTTCTGCTTGGCTTCTTTCACTTAGGATAATACTTTCCAGGTCCCTCCATGTCGTCTCAAAGGATAAGAGATCTTTCTTTCTTACCGCTGCATAGTACTCCATTGTGTATATGTACCACAGCTTTTTGATCCATTCGTCTACTGGTGGACACTTGGGCTGTTTCCAGATCTTAGCTATTGTAAATAGTGCTGCTATGAACATGGGGGTACATATATTCTTCCTGATTGGTGTTTCAGGCTTCTTAGGGTATATTCCCAGCAGTGGGATCACTGGGTCAAATGGAAGTTCAATTTTTAATTTTTTGAGGTAGCACCATATTGTTTTCCATAGCGGCTGCACCAGTCTGCATTCCCACCAGCAGTGTATTAGAGTCCCCTTTTCTCCACACCCTCGCCAACACTTGTTGTTTGATGATTTGTTGATGGCGGCCATTCTGACAGGTGTGAGGTGATACCTCATTGTTGTTTTAATTTGCATCTCTCGGATGATTAGTGATGTTGAGCATTTCTTCATATGTCTCTTGGCCATTTGTATGTCCTGTTTGGAGAGGTGTCTATTCAGCTCCTCTGCCCATTTTTTAATTGGGTTCTTTGTCTTCCTTTTGTGGAGTTGTGTGAGCTCTCTGTATATATTGGAAATTAACCCCTTATCTGATACATCATTGGCAATGATGTTCTCCCATACAGTGGGTTGCCTTTCCATTTTGATGATCGTTTCTTTTGCTGTGCAGAAGCTTTTTAGTTTGATGTAGTCCCATGTGTTCATTTTCTCCTTTATTTCTGTTGCCTTAGGTGATGTATCAGTGAAAATTCTGCTCCGTATGATGTCCGAAATTTTGTTGCCTACATTTTCTTCTAGAATTTTTATGGATTCACGGGTCACATTTAAGTCTTTTATCCATTTTGAGTTTATTTTTGTGTATGGTGTAAGTTGATGGTCGAGTTTCATTTTTTTGCATGTAGCTGTCCAATTTTCCCAACACCATTTATTAAAGAGGCTGTCTTTACTCCACTGTATGCTCTTGCCACCTTTGTCAAATATTAATTGAGCGTATTGCCTTGGGTCCATTTCTGGGTTTTCAGTTCTGTTCCACTGGTCTATATGCCTGTTCTTGTGCCAGTACCAGGCTGTTTTGGTTACAGTCGCTTTGTAGTATAACCTGATATCTGGTAATGTGATCCCTCCAACTTTGTTCTTCTTTTCAAGATTGCTGTGGCTATTCGGGGTCTTTTTTGGTTCCATATGAACTTTTGAAGTATTTGTTCTAGTTCTATGAAATATGTCGTTGGTATTTTGATGGGGATTGCATTGAATCTATAGATTGCTTTGGGTAGTATGGACATTTTAATTATGTTAATTCTTCCAATCCATGAACAGGGTATGTTCTTCCACTTTTTTATATCTTCCTCTATTTCTTTTTTCAATGACCTGTAGTTTTCTGCAAATAGGTCCTTTACTTCTTTGGTTAAGTTTATTCCTAGGTATCGTAATTTTTTTGGAGCGATGGTAAATGGGATTGTTTTTTCAGTTTCTCTTTCTGTGAGTTCATCATTGATGTACAAGAATGCCGTCGATTTCTTGACGTTAATTTTGTATCCTGCTACTTTGCCAAATTCATTTATTAAGTCTAATAGATTTTTGATGGAGTCTTTAGGGTTTTCTATGTACAATATCATGTCATCTGCAAATAATGACAGTTTCACTTCCTCCTTTCCAATTTGGATCCCTTTTATTTTTTCTTCATGTCTGATTGCTGTGGCTAAGACTTCCAGTACAATGTTAAACAAGAGTGGCGAAAGTGGACATCCCTGTCTTGTTCCTGTTCTTAATGGAAATGTTTTTAGTTTCTGTCCATTGAGTATGATGTTGTCAAAGCCCACTCTTATGTTCCCAAAGCAAATACATGGAACCACCAACTAGTGAGTAGCTCTAAGTCACGTTTTTCTGCTTTATACATATTGGGTATTGAGTATTTTCTTGGATTATTTCAGAATCCTACTATCATTTATTCAGCCCATTTGAAGTCATCTTCTCACAGTTAAAATCTCATCCTGAATATTTCAGTCCACACTGCCTTATAACAATGGAGCTCACATCTGTTAGTGCAAAGCCATTAACCACACCCCGAATGTGGCAAGTAACGCCCTACAAAATCAAATATTTTCAGTATTACCTTTGTCACCTGTCAGAAACGTTTCTCCCTGACAAACGTTCTTTCAGTCCCTGAAAGGGCCATGGATCTCACAATTCTGCCTCCAGTTGGCCTAAAATATATTTTCCCAGCGTGATCATATAGACAATGTCTGCATATCAGCTAACACAAGGCACCATCAATTCCCTCTGGGAACAAGCCACCTAACTAGTTCGCTCGTGTGGCGTCAACTGTGTAACTGTTACAGCTTTCATCGTCTTGAATCGCAGTTGTTTGTCCATGTTCCCAGTTAGAGACTGACCATCCCTCTAGCTATCTGCTCCAGCAACTGCTGTGCAGATTAGAGAATGGATGAGAGCATGTATTTTACTCTTCATTAGTGTTGTGGTCTCCACACTGCCCCAAACATGTTATGTTCACTTGCTACACTCTCCTTTTCTTCTGAGCCTTCACTTATATCTTTTCTGTTTCTTAACATGACTTCCTTTCTACTTTACAATACTTACAAAGAAAAAAATTACTTCTTTTTTAATTAATATATATGTTTTTCTTTACTGATTTTGGAGAGAGAAGGGAGAGGGAGAGAGATAGAAACATCAATGAGAGAGAACATTGGTTGGCCGCCTCCTGCATGCCCCCCACTGAGGATTGGGCCCACAACCTGGACGTGTGCCCTGACCGGGTATCAACTTGGCGACCTCTTGGTGCATGGGTCGATGCTCAACCACTGAACTACACCTGCTGGGAGAAAAAAAAATGACTCCTTTTAATTCCTATAAAATCATTGGGAGATTGGCATTTCATCTGCTCTAACAGAAAAAAGTAAATGAGACTCAAAACTAATGACTGCTAAAAAGTCTGATGCTCAAAATAAGCACAACCAAAAGAGGAAACAGAGCCTGATGCTACAATTAATAGTATCCTTACTAGGTTATGCTATAATCCCATCTAAACTCTAATTATTCTGAAAAATATTACAAGCTCCCCCTCTGTGACTTTGCCTAAATAATCAAGGCTTAAATGATCTGCCCAGCTGTGGTTACCTTGTCAATTACTTTCTGGATCACAGAGAACTGGATCATATGCTACTTTATATAATTCTGTATTTATTTATCTTTTCATACCCAGGCTTCTAATCTGAGATCAACATTTTTGAAGTGGAGATAGTAATAGAAATCTTATATTAAATGAATGAAGCATTTAAGATGTGTAGCTCAGTATCAATACCTATTAGGAACTCAACATATATTAACTTCTATCATTTTCTTTAAGATAATCTAAGTATAAAGGTTTATAATATCAAAAATATTATTACTATATCAGGTGCTCTTACAAATCACAAAATACTAGTATTTCAGTGAAGGGGAAAATTTAAAAAGAATGAATACAAGTGATATACAAATATATGGTGACAAAGGAAGACTTGTCTTTGGGTGGCAAACACAATGCCATACACAGATGATGTGTACAAGTCACAGAATTGTGCACTTGAAACTTTTGTAATTTTATTAACCTATGTCATCCCAATATTTTAATTTAAAAACATTTTACCTCACTAAAGGCCAAAGACGTGACATTTTACTGTGTTTCTATCCAGAAACAATTAAGAGTTTGATAAATTTTAGGTTAAACATACATTTTACATACTATTATAATGGAAGATTTCTATAACAGTTTTGAAGATCTGATACAACAATATTAATAAAAGTTAAAATGCATTTAGTCTTTGAATCAGCAATTTTTCTCTCCAATAATTTACCCTTAGAAAACAATGTACAAAGTCCATCAAGATATATATGGAACACTGTTTATTACATGCATGAAGACACTTCATCATAATGTACTATAATAAAAAATAAAAACAAATTAATTGCCATCAATGCCACATTGGTTAATTAAAATAGTATACATGTAGCCCGCCCTGTATGGCTCAGTGGTTGAGTGTCGACCCGTGCATCAAGAGGTCGCCAGTTTGATTCCCTGTCAGGGCACATGCCCAGGTTGTGGGCCAGATCCCCTGTGGGAGGCATGCAGGAGGTGGCCAGTCGATGTTCTCTCTCATGGATGTTTCCTTCTCTCTCTCCCTCTCCCTTCCTCCTCTCTCTTTCTCTCTAAAATCAATTTTAAAAAGTAAAGAAAAAAAGTAAAGAAAGAAAAAAATATTTTTAAATAATAAAATAAAATAATATACATGTATACAATATTTTGTTTCATAATAAATTAATATGATTTATTGCTTTTTTATAATTATGAACATGAAAATATTTCAGTGATACATGTTGAAAGTAAATAAGCAATTACAAATTAATTTAACACTGTGATATCATTTTTGTTTATAAAACCATCATTCAGCCTTGGCTGGGTAGCTCAGTTGGTTGGAGCATCATCCTGATACTCCAGAGTTGCAGGTTTGATCCCCGATCAGGACACATGCATGAGTTAGCCAGTGAATGTATGAATAGGTGGATCAACAAATTCATCTTTCTCTCTCTCCCCACTCCTCTCTCTTTCTCTCTAAAATCAATTTTAAAAAGTAAAAAAAACATAAAAAACAAATGTAAAACCATTATTTAATCTCTACCAAGAGAAAGAAAAGAAGACAGAGTCTTAAAGAAAAGAATGATATGGCTATTTCATGGTGGTTCAATTAAAATTGTGTGAGTTGTTTTATTCTTTTTTCTTTCTTTATTTTTCAAAGTCCTCACCCAATGATATTTTCCCATTTATCTTTAGATAAAGTGGGAGGGAGGAAGGGAGGAGAGAGAGAGAGAGAGAGAGAGAGAGAGAGAGCGCAAAACATTGATGTGAGAGAGACACACTGACTGGTTCCCTCCCACATGACCCAGACCAGGACTGGGGACTGAACTGCAACCGAGGTACGTGCCCTTGACCAGAATCAAACCCGAGACTCTTTGGTCCGAGAGCTGATGCTCTAACCACTGTGCAAACTGTCCGGGCTGTTTTTTTTCCTTTTTACACTTATATGTTTTCTGAAATTTTGTTCATAGACATGTTTTAAAATATTTTATAAGAACAATAAACAAATTAAAGGAGAGCAATTTTCCAGGTTTTAACTTTCTTGGAACAGAATAGAGATGGACATTTCCAAATTGCAGAGATTACACCAGGTGTTTTTCTTAGTGCCTTTTTATTCCTACTACACAGTGGTATTTTTCCTATATGACTGATAATAGTTTAATAGCAGACATGCAGAGAAGTATATGTGGGGCTGGAACTGAATTCCAGGTTTGAGTCATTTGTAGTCCGATGTGGATAATTTGTGTTTCAACTCAAAGATTTTGGAATACCATTGGTTTACATACCATAGTACTTTGTTAGCACATGTGGTGGACTATACACATTATTAGCAAATATTCACTTTTCCCTCCTCTCACATTCCTGTGTTGATGTAAGAAACATCTATACCTGTAGAGAATTTTATGAATTTATTTGAACCAAACTGATGACAATTGCTGGGAAGCAAAATCTCAACGGATTGAGACAGTACTCCAGGGAATGGGAGTTTTGCATTTTATTTTATACATTAGATCAAAGAAGGAGGCATAAAGAGTGTTACATGAGATTCATTGGCGGTAGATCAGGGAGGCGGGAGAAAGCGAAGTGGGGAATTCTCTGAGATTGGATAAAAAGTGAAATGAAGAGTCAAATACTTGTTTTACATAAGTGTGTATAGGAAAGTTAACAATTAACATTTATGGCATATAAAAAACATACGTACTAAAAAAACAAACAAACAAACAAACAAAAAACACTTCTCCTGGAAATCTCCTATCATCTGTCTAAGCCAACAAAGTGTAGCACAAATTCTCAAGTCTTTGTAAAGACGTCATGAATCCCATGTATCCTTCTTTTTTACCCCCCTTTCATCTCCCAAAGCTCAAACCTGGTACCTTCTGGAGAAGGGGATTCTGGGAAATGTAGCTCCTGGTTCTGAGAAGGGCGGGAGAGAATAATAGAATAATAGAGAACTAATCGTAGTGGGGTACTAGCCATAGTTATAAGAAAGGTTAAACATCCTTGCTCTTTTCATCATGATTGCTTTATTCTGACTAAAGAAAGGCCATTCTGACCTGGCTGGGAGTTGTACACACTAGGAGTTGACTCAGAAATACTGTCCATTCTTCTTTTCTGAGAACAAGGGAAGACTGCTTAACATCATGGAAAGACGAACAACCTTGGAGCCCTGGAAGTGGACAAACCTTTGTAGCCCCGGTCCACACTCCCCAGCCTGCATTACTTCCCCGTGCCTGTAATCTGTAACTGTTTTACCCATTGTTATTCCTTTTTTGCCTACCTGCCCTTCCCCATGTAGCTAACCAATATAAGCCACCATCTACTGAGAGAGTTCGGAGTAGATTTTTCAGGCATGACTCGCTCCTCTCTCATATTGGCGACAATATTAGAATAAACCCTCATATATGGTTCAACCTTTTCTCTGATTGATAGGCTCAAGTAGTGACAGGCAGCCTGGACCCATTCCTTGTCTGGTTTCAATTCCATTCTACGGTGAAGAAGTCAATGCACAAATGAGTGATGCTGGTGCTCACATGACAACATACTTTCTGTTATGACACCATTTTCTAATGTAGCGTAAAACAGTGTACACATATTAAACACACAGTAATGCTGTTTTAAGAAGTGATGGATTCTCTTTCGCTCTGTCAGTAAATCAACATATGACTTTGGGTGAATGGCTTCAACTAGTGAGAATTTGTGTATTTAAATGTAAAATAAGGGATTGAAAGAAACTGGTAATTATGAGGAGCCTAGAGAAGAACATTTTACTGTTGATAAAGGCTGGTTTCATCTTTTCAGAAGTGGACAAAAGTTGGTAACTATGGAACGAGCTGATGGTGCTGCCCTGGCAAAAGGTTTTGCCATGAAATTAGCATCCAGGTTCCAAGGATTAGTTAAGGAAGGTGGTTATAGTGATCATCATTTACTGTTGATGAAGCATCTTTTTTGGAAGAAAACCCAAAGATCTTCCATGAAGAATGATGTAGGATTGTAAAGTGACTGTAAAGGACAGACATTAGATGTTTAGCAGGAGGAACTTAGTGAGGGCGAATTTCCTGACATACATGAGGAAATGATTGTGAAGAAAAAGATGAAGGTATTCCAGAGAAATTGACACCAATAACAAAACAAACAAAAAAAACCTTCAAGTTAAAGGAACTCTGAGACATTTTACTACATTGAAAGGGCAAAAGATAAAATGGAAACTGATCCATGGCAATTTCCCAAAGCATAAAAAAGATGTTTGCTCCGTATCATAAGTTATTTAATAAGAAAAAGGCAATTGTTATCCAAACAATCTTGATAAACTTAAAAAAAAAAATCAATGCTCAATGTTTTAAATTAGTGTAATAAATTAATATTCATTATACCATGTATTTTATTTCCCTGTCCATGTATAACCAACAATAGAATCTCTGTCACTGTATAACCAAAAATAAAAGTTTTTTAATGTTTTGACATACATTTTTAAAGGTCATGAAACAATCATAATTTTCCCATTGATTATTAAAATGTCTTTATATGGTTTTAAAAAAAGTAAAATAAAGTAATTGAAGTAGATCACATTAATACTCTTTCCCAGTATAGATTTCAGCACAAATGAATTAAAAATATACATATAAAAAAAAAAAAGAATGATAGAAAAAAAAGAAAGGAAAAAGAAGAAAGAAATAAATCCAAAAAAAACTGTGCATCTCTTATTTCATTTGCTCAATGTATGTAATTCTAGAAAGAGATTGTTGTTTAGTTTAGATTATGTTCCTATGAAAACTTTTATTCATTTATTTATTTTTTAATGTGTACTAATTGGCTTGGTGCGAAAGAGCTCATTATTTTAGTTCAATAAGTCCACAATGTTAGGTTTCATTGCATTTGGCCCCAATTCCATCCCTAATGCCTTTATCTCCTTAGAGGAACACTTCCAGTTGTGCTAATTACTAGTATTTGTAAATCTCATAAGATACTACATAGTCTTTTTCAGGCCATAACCCAGTACACATTGTATATTCTGGGCATTAGCTCTATATCCACACTCAAGAAACTGAATGCTTATTATTATTATTATTTTTTTGTGGAGGGGGAAGCACAGAGAAATATTCAAAATAAAAATCACAAGATTAAGAACAATAACCCAATCTATGAGATAATTATTATCTGGAAGTGTAGCTAGGTATGATCGCATGGTTACAGCAGCGCTCTGGGTTCATGGCCTCTACCTGGTGTTTTGGGATGAAACCTGCCTGCTGAAAAGCTACATGAGGAATTATGCCAGCAATGACAAATGAAGAAGAATCTATCCATAATATTTAGTTATTACAGGAAACTCTTGGATACACCTGATATTAGATAAGGTATGATATTAGGTTATGTTACTGACATTGAGCACGCAATAATGCCTCTAAATTTTTGAAGAGAAAATATTTTCTCTTGTTTCTCTAACTGACATGGTAAAACACATACTTCTTAAACCTTATGTGTAATTTTACCTGTCAAAATCCCAAATATGAGTTGTTTAGATGAGGTTGAATGTGATGATTAGTTAGGACATTATGTACATGACAATCACTTTGACCAAAACGTAATGAGTAACTTATTCATAAACTTTTAAAAGAGAAAAAGGTACTGCAAAAACTGACAGGAGTTAGAGAAAGTCACAACTTATAGTTATGACAACTGTACATCCTTGTTGGCCCAAATTTAGCCATCATTGATTGTCCTTATAAAACTTTCAATAGCATCTCTTTGACTCTTAAGAGTGTTACAGTCCGGATGATAGATAGTGAATTTGGCAGATAGGATGCATTTGTTCACTCTATTAGAGTTTCATCAAATTATAGAACTCCTGCCCTGGCCGGTTTGGCTCAGTGGTTGGAGCGTCTGCCTGGAGTCTGGAGAGACCCGGGTTTGGTTCCCGCTAAGGGCATGTGCCTCGGTTGCAGTTTGTCCCCGGCCCTGGTTGGTCGTGCGGGTGGCGGCCACTCGATGTGTCCCTTTCACATCTATGTTTCCCTCTCTCTCTTTTCCTCTCTCTCCCTCCCACTCTGTCTGTACAAAAAATGGAAAAATGTCCTCGGATGAGGATTAAAAAAAAAAAAAAATTATAGAACTCCTAAAAGGTTTGGTTTTGGACTATCTACAACCTTCAGAGTTAATCAAAGACATCGGTGATGAGACAGTATTGGAGAATATGGCACCTGAAGAACCAAGTACTTTGTCCTTAAGATAAAATCAGGCAATGAGGAGTTGATCTTTGCTAGGGAAGGAATGTTTGTATCTTCCCTAAATGCATATGTTGGAACCTAATCCCCAATATGATGGTATTTGGAGTTGGGTCTTTGGGAAGTGATTAGATCATGAGAGTTAGGCCTTCACAAATGGAATTCGTGCTCTTACAAAGTAGGTCTGAGAGAACTTTCTCACCCCTTCTACCATGTGAGTACACAGCAAAAGGACAGCTGTCTATGAACCAGAAAGTGGGTTCTCATCAGACACTGAATCTGCCAGTGCCTTTATCTTGAACTTCCCAACCTCTAGAACTGTTAAAACTTGTTTATAAGTCACTCAGTCTATGGTATTTTTTATAGGAACCCAGATGGACTAAGACATTTATATGATGATCTTCTATAAGCTCTTTATTGGTTTCATAGGCAATCAAGTGTCTGCACGTGTCTTGGGCAATTTCCAAGGTGCTGCTACTGACCAATAGCACAAATGCAAGCAGAGACAATAAGAGAATATTTCTAAATAGAGGGGACAATTTGATCAAATAAAAATGGTGTTGTGAATATTACAATATCATGCATTTCACCCAGGTTGTTGCATAATTTGTGGGGACCAGTATAACATGAAAAAGTGGTGGCCCTTGTTCAAAAATTAAGAATTTCATGATTGCAAGAGTAGAGTATTAGGTTAAACATTGGGCTTGCATGAATACACAAGTCACATGGCCAAAATCTCACCCTGTTACAGACAGGAAAAAGGTATCCTAGTAGAACATGAACATAAAGAATCATTGTACGGATACTGCTGCTTTTGATGACCACAGCCAAGTTGATGAAATTTCCTATTGTGTGTGATGTCATAAATGCCATCTCAGTTTTACGAAGCATCCACAGATCCTGGTCCAGGTAAGCAAGAGTAAGATTACCTTATCTGTGAACTTGGGAGTTTTCACAGAAATATTTATCATATCCATTCCTTAAGCCATAGTTGGTCTAGATGAGTTGGAGTTAAATTGGGCCTTACACTGAGCCTCATACCCAGCCAGAGGCACTATGAGTTAAACTCTGACAATTACATCAGTTTATCTCAGTTGGAGCTAGTTATCAGGTCAGAGAAATAGTCTGAGGATATATCTTTAATCATTAGTTGGGTAGGGAGGGGAATGTGGTGTCTTTCTGGCAGATAGATCCGTCTCTATGGTAGATAGCAGCATAAGGAGCTTTCCACTATATGGTAGTACTGAACGTCTACTATTATTTTTGGAGAAAACAGAAATACAGCAGGGCATTCTACTTCTAAAACTCCCACCAGCATGTGCCCTGAAAGATTGTGTAATAAAAAGAAAAGAAGGGGGAAAAAGTAATCATGCATTTATCCCGTCCCATTTTCTTTCTGTACGATTTAATCCTACGTCACATAATTCCTCAGACAAATGTCAAGTCATTATTTCTTACCTCATTTGAAGAATGTGGAAACTGAGATCCCATTGGGCTAAATAATTTCTCCAAAGACATATAGCTAGTGATGAATGGAGCCATGGCATGAATTCGGGCATGTGTGAGTTATAAAAAGCCATGCTTTTCATACAAAGCTACAGCATAGAAGCAACATCTTAGAGGTATAGATCCCCATTGATTTCTACGTCAGTGCATTATAGCACTAGAAATACCTTTCAATTAAAAGGAGCAGGGCCCAAGTCCTGCAAGGTGGTTTGCACAAGTGGTGATAGGCTTGGAGTGATCATGGGCCTGAAAAGATGCAAGTCCCAGAGTAGCCAAAATGATAGGTTTACAGGATCTATGTCAGAAAAGTGGTGTTTGATTGAGTTCATCTGAGGATAAAATAATTTTAAATGGTAACATGAATCAGTAGCTAAGCAGGGGATGCAGTAGTTGCTATCTGAGGAACAAATTCTCTGTTGAACACAGGACACAGGAAGTTTCTGCAGTGGTAATCCAAGCTGAGTTTCATTGATAGAGTTGTTACCATCATTGGTTAGTTACTGAAAGGAGAGAGCCAGGGAAGCCAGCAATTGTTGAGCATATTCAGCTGGAAAGCAGAGGCCTGTTTGCTTCACCTGGGAGCTACAGCTTCACATCCCAGGGGATCATAGCATTAGCCCTCCAAGGGAATTATCACCCCTCCCTTCCGCACTCTGGTGCAGAATTGTGTGGAGGAGGGGGCAGGGGGGACAGGAGAAGATAAGCACATGTGCAGGGAGAGATGTTTGACTCTAGAGGCTTGTCAGTCTAAACTGGGAAAGGAATCATTGGACCCATTAGAAGCCTGGGAAAGTTAGGGAAGCTGATTGGTCATTTTGAAAAAGCTTCTAGTTCCTCTCCAGCCTGAGAATACATAATTCCCGGTGAACATAAAAGCTCACTCTCTCTTCTTGGTGACCTATGCTCGCCTGTTTGTTTGCGCTCTCCCATGACCCGGAACATGCAACCATGCAGGTGGAGTGGCCATCTGGGGCCTGGGGCAGGCTGTTTGGGCTCCATGAGGGCTAGGAGGCAGAACCTCTGGGCACTGGCCTTGTTGAAGACAGGTTGTACTTTTTTCATTGACTGAGGGGTGGAGATGGGACA
This sequence comes from Molossus molossus, assembly GCF_014108415.1. NCBI lineage: Eukaryota > Metazoa > Chordata > Mammalia > Chiroptera > Molossidae > Molossus > Molossus molossus. The sequence continues at coordinate 62,664,426 of NW_023425350.1, read as the reverse complement.
CTGGGAAGCCAGGAGGAGAACTCTTTTGATATTACATCACAAATAAACCATGAAACCACACCTCAGTCTCCTATGTGTGGGTCCTTTGAATTCTTTCCTCGTGATCCCTGATTCCCACCACAGCAGTATCTTTCTCACTTGGTGATAATTTTAGCCAACTAGATATAGGAACAAGCTCCATCATTGGCCTCCTGAATCTTCAAGTTTCTGATATAATTGAATCAGAATTTAAGTTACAACACTTCCTGGACAATCTCCATGCTATTTCCTGGACTCCTAGTTCCCACTTGTTATCACTGCTTACTTACTGCATTTGACTGCTGTCTGAAGTTGGTTTAAATAACGTCTAATTCGCCTTTCTGCCTTGGCCCTACAAGGCGGCACTATGTTGCATCGTTCTATGCTTTCTGAACATTGTTGTCCTCATCTAACTCAGTTTCCTCAAGACTAAAAAAAATCCAAAATACCTCTTACCTTGACAGATGTTCATGGAAGAGTCACCTAATGCTACCCAAATAGGGGTAGTTCAATGTACAACCTGCACATGGTCTAGATCAGGTGACCCATGCCTGATCAGGTGACCCATGCCTCTAATCTTATTTATGTTTTAACTATTTGATAAGGGCAAAACTGTATCTATTTTAAAGAAAGCTTTTAATAGTAACACATTGTCATTATAAAAGTCTTAATAAATAGAGATAAGTATGAGAAACAAAAAATTATTAATCACAATGAAACCCATCACCATAGGAAAACCATGCTGAAATTTTGGGTTCTTTTTTTCTGGTCTCTCTTTTTTTTTATTTTCCCCTTAGCATAAACTTATGCTTTCTTTTGTTGTTACTGTTATTTTAAAATCTTTGAAATATAGTTTAATGACAAGACAAGAGATACATAAACATTTTTAATGACTGCATAATGGATCATTGCATATATAATGTCCTTGTTTAACATTCTACTGTTACTAAAATTTCAGGGTATTGCAACATTACAAATACTATTTTTGACTTAGTAAAGAATGCCCTTGATATAGCAATGGAAATTCTGTCCTGAACACAGATTATTGATACGCAGAAGTGACTTGGTCCCCATATTTTATCCTGACACTGAATTCTTCCCTTGGATACTTTTCTAGTCTGCCATTTCATAAGACTCCATCCCCCTATTCTCGTTCCATAAATATGTAACACAAAGTTTTGCAGTGTCCCGACTGTGTCATTATCCAGAAGTAATAACAGTTTTCTAAATTTAATATTCCCATTTCCGAAAATGTGTTAAAAATTGCCATGACATTTGGTGAAGCTCTAAAAATGCAGTGCCATTTTATTTGTACAAAAATAGTATTCAATCACACATGTCTGTTAACAGTCAGACTAGGACCGATGTGGAAAGTTGATGAGGACGGCCCCAGCATGGTTTCACAAGCGTTCCTCTTCCATCTCTAGTAAGTTTTATGTACCTTTCATATGGCTCCAGCTTGCTTATTTTTCCCCATGGCACAGTCTAATCTATACTTTTTCTTCTTTCTAAGGGGTATCCCTTTGCACTTAAAGAGAATCCTTTTCAGATGTTAAATATCTTCATAAAGTCAATAGGGAATAGAATACAACCATACTTTACTCCTTTCTTGTTGACTTTAATAGAGCCTGGCTTCTTCTGGCAAGTTGGTGATGATGACACAGATAAAATGTCTTTTGCTTTTTATTGTTGTTAGAGAGAGGGGGGAAGGAAGAGAGAGAGAGAGAAACATCGATGAGAGAGAACATCGACTGGTCACCTCCTGCATGTCCCCCACTGGGGATTAGGCCCATAACCTGGGCATGTGCCCTGATCGGGAATCAAACCAGCAACCAGATAAAATATCTTTAAAGAAATAATCACAGGAAGGGAGAGATCTATAAAACTTCTTCAGGTTGTATAGTTTAACCTACTGAATAGAAGTTGATTTGGGGGATGTTTTTAAATACTTGCCTGTATCTAAACAATCTTAGTTTTGAGATGTCCATATGATCAAATACACCTTAATTGAAGTCAACCATCATTTCTCGTTACTTGCTTTGAATCAATATGCATTTGTTTTTTAATGAGACCAAGGTATCAAGGTAGTTTCTTTCAATACCATATGTATGGGAAAATGTCAACATGGAAATAAATCACATAAACATATTTATAAAAATATGAACAAAGATACATATTTATAAGACATTATGCTGGTCTATATAAGAAATACAACCCCTGACTTCAAAGGTTTTCTAAAGTATTATAAAAAATAAATTATATAGTTTACTTAGATTTTGGAGTGATTCTTTCCATGGGTGAGGACTTTTGCATAACCATATAGAGCTACATTTGACACTGGACTTGAAGCTAGGGTGGGATTGAAAAAGGGAATGCGTTTGGTGATTTTGCTAATGTCAGGGATAATGGCATGATTTCATAAACATTATTTAAATAAGTCAACAGAGATGGAAAATAATCTCACTTAGAGATTGTAATAATCTCCAACCTTCTAGAGCAAAAGAAATAAAACAAGTAAAATATAAGATTGAGTTAAAATTGCTGTCATGTGACCTTGTCCAAGTTACTTAGCTTATCAATTAATGTACTAATTGATTTGTTTAATACAAATATTTAAAGAACATCCACTTTTGTGGCAAATAACTTAATATAAAATAAAAATAGATAGTCAGGTCTAATTAGTTGTGTAATCGTTTATTATGAACATTGTTAAACAGTGTAATTGGGTATAATTTAAGTACACTGAAATTCATTAATTTAAAATTTGATGCATTTGTGGAAATCTATACAGCATCTAACCACCACAACAATTATAATAAAGAAAATTTTCCCCAGCCTGTGTGGCTGAGTGTTTGAGCATTGACCCATGTACCAAGAGGTTACCAGTTCAATTCCCGGTCAGGGCACATACCCAGGTTGTGGGCTAAATCCTCAGCATGCAGGAGGTGGCCAGTCAATGTTCTCTCTCATCGATGTTTCTGTCTTTCTCTCCCTCTCTCTCTAAAATCAATAAAGAAAAAACATTAAAAGAAATAAAAACACCAAAAGAATATTTCTATCAACTTCTTCACTTTTTCTCATGTCTGTTTACAATAAATTTCATCTGTCAAGTTAAGCCCCTTGCAACTTCTAATTTGTTTTCTGTCATCAAATTTTTGCCTTTTCAAAATTTTATTAATAAATGAGCTTACACAATATAATCTGTTCTATTTCAAGCTTCTTTCATGTGACATAATTCTTTTGAGATTTTTTAAAATGTTGTTAATATATCAGCAGTTGTTATTTTTTATTTCTGAGTAGTATTGCACTGCACAGATGCACCTGAACGCATTTCATTTATTTATCTATTTATTTATTTTATTATTTATAAACTCCAAGAATTAACCTGTTCCAAGTGGGACTTGGGAAAACTGTTGTTATTATTATTATTTTTATCTTTATTGTTGAAAGTATTACAGGTGTGCCCCCTTTTTGTCCCCATTGACTTTCACCAGTTGAAGGACATGGAGTTGTCCCAAAGTTTTCTGGATACTATGAATACATCGGCTGTCACTGTTTACTATACCTTGTTATGTGACCCATATATTTTCATTTGCTGTATCATTTTGCTAAGTGCATTTTCAAAATTTTCAAAAACTTGCCAAATTGTTTTTTTCCCAGAATAGTTTGAGCATATTAGCAAATTACAAAATGCTGGGAGTTTGTAAACTGAAAGATAAAAGCTATACATTCAAGCAGGATTATAAATCCTAAACAGATTAAAAAAACACAAAGTATACCTAGTCACATCTTAGTAAACTTCTGCAAAGCCTCAAAACAAAGAGAAATTCATAAAAGATCCACAGAAAGAAAAATAGAAAGAACTTGACAGGCAGATATAGAAACAAGAGAAACCAGAAATCAATAGAGTAAAATAGTCAAATACTTGAAAAAAAATACCCAACAGTCCCAAATTCTAAAACTGGAGAATATACCACTCAAAATAAATGTAAATTGATGGCATTTTATAGACAAAAAATGAAGTTACCAAATAATATCAGTAGGAGACTCCAATAAAGCATTTTGTTCTACCAGAAAAAGAAAGCTATAAAAATACCAAATATGTGGCCAAATCTGAATAAATCTTGACTATAAACAAAAATACTAATAGATGTTATTTGAAAATCTATTCAGAATTTAAACCCACAACTAGCATAAAATACAAGTCAGGGGTCAAGTGGTAAGTGAAGTTAAAGACCTTTTAGGTCCTTGCATTTCCATTGGTGTTAACATTGATAGCTTCTAATAGCTGTTAAAAATTTGGAGATCAATTTGTAATCTTAACCATTAAAAGAAATTTAAAGCATTCTGTAACTAATAGAATCATAGTAGAAAAAGGGAGAGGCAAAAGAGGACTCCCAAACACAGTAAAACAGAAGAGATATGTGGGACATGGTATGCAATGTAAATAAAGGAAATAGAAATGTCATAAAGTTAAACCCATTTTTATTTATAATAATTAAATTAAATGTAAATTTACCAAATCATTTATAAAAAGACGAAGTTTTTCATAACCTAATGACAGAAAAAGTGTTAAAATTATTTTTAAAATTTAAAAAGCAAGCTACTGTAGCTATGTTAATAACAGATAAATGAAAATTTTAGGAAAAAATTTAGCTAGAAATAGACATTTCAAAATAAAATGTTTGCTCTGGCTGGTTTGGCTCAGCAGTTGGAGCATTGGCCTGTGGACCAGAGAGTCCAGGGTTCGGTTCCCGCTAGGGGCTCGTACCAAAAAAAAAATAAAACTTTAACTCACAAGCAAGATAAGTTTATTATACTTAATAATGCAGCCTCTAAATATATAAAGAATAATGAGAAAAACTAAAAAGATATACACAAAATCAAAAACTGGAAAAATACTAATTTTCTCAGTGATTGATAGAACAACAAAATTTATGGAATACAACATTCATCAATATACTTTCTTCAGAGCATATGCAAGTCATTTATAAAAACTGTCTGGATTATAAATATGCCTCAATTACTTTCAATGTCTCGAAGTTATACTATTTATGTTCTTGGATGACATTAGAATTAAGGTAGTTAGACATCTATAGCAAACCATTAAGCAGAATAGTTTATGAAAATAAAAATTATATAAAATATATTTCTAATTGAATTATGGGTCAAAGAAGTCAAGATAAATAAAACTAGAAAAAAATTTTTATTGTCTTCAAGGAAGGGGGTAGGTTAATATATTTGTATCAAGATACTAGAAACAGCTCGGCTGGTGTGGCTCAGTGGATGGAGCGTCATCCCATGGCCTGAGAGGTCCCAGTTCAATTTCTGGCCAGGGCACATGCCCAGGTTGGGGGCTCTATCCCCAGTAGGGGGAGTGTAGGAGGCAGCCAATCAATGTTTCTCTCTCACTGATGTTTCTATCACTCTCTCCCTTCCTCTCTCTAAATAATCAATAAAAACATTAAAAAAAAGGTACTAGAAATAAAAGAGCAAATTAAATCCAAGGTAGATGAGTACTGATACTAGATATAAGAAAACAATATCAATAATATATGTATATTTTAACATATATGATCAGACATAAACATTATGATTATATGTATGAATAAAGAAAGCCAAAATTGATTATTTGGATAAAAACTAATAAAATTGATAAAGTGAAATTGGTTTTTAAAAAGTCCTATAATTATTAAATAGAGCTCAAATTTTTAATTTTTTTCTGAGAAGAAGCAAATTTCAGATCCAAATGGCTTCCTTAGCTATTTCTACCAATCATTTGTCAGAAATATTACTTTAGAAATTATGAAGCTGACATAAGTTGTTTTGAATTGCTGTTTTATCATCCTTTTTTCCTTCTATTATTTTATTTATTACACACTATTTGAATTGGCTTCTCTCTGGCCTCTTGCCTACCATTCTGACATCTCTCTTGCTTCCTTTATTCTCATTCCCTGGGTCCAGCCACCTTACCTCATGTGACACCAAACTGATAAATGATACCAATGGCCTAGTGCGCAGTGTTCCTAAATTGGCTCAAATGAGAATTTTATTGTTAGTAAAATTATGCAAATATATTAATTGGTAACTCCATTTTCTTAAGTTCATTGTAATATGTCACATGCATGGCACCCCCCTGAATGGACGCTTGGATGAAGAACAGGTGATTTTCTTAAGCACAACAATCACCTACAGACTATATAGTGACTTCTGAAAAACAAACGCCTTTCTTCAAAGTTCATTCTGAAATCATTCCTTCTCCAACAGCCACCGTGCCATAGAATGATGAACATAACGTTTTCCTTCACTTTTGTAGTTTTTTTTTTTTTTTCAGTATCTTCAGTTTGTTTTTCTCAACAGCACTTATTTGTATATTGTTCTTATATTTCTTATTTTATCTACCCTCTGCATGTGAGAAAAAGGTTGGGGTGAGGTATAAATCATTCAGAACAGCTTTTTGAAGGCATCCCGGTCTTCAGGACTGCGCTTAATGGTAGATTTTAAAGACAGCAATTAGTAGATAAGTGTTGTCAGTAAGAAAGCTAATTGAAGATCTATTTTCCTAAAACATTACATTTCCATGCTTATAAAATCTACTATTGTTTACATCCATTCATGCATGCTCTGTGGAAATGAAGATCAGATTTTATTCTGGGAGTCTTACTTTCCTAGATGTATAGCTGAAATAATGACCCTAATCTAATACAGCAGGTCTCTTCAGTCTCTAAAATGTTGCTAATATCACATGTGAAGTGACTAGGCTAAAGATGAGAGGGAACCATGACTAAGAGAACTTCAGATTCTGGTTCCTATCAACTGTCACTGTCGTAAGGGCATTCTTAGCAGAAAAATACAAGACTTTGGCTGAATCTACCAGCTGCACCATTGCTCTGTCCATAGTAAACATTTGCAACAATACTGATATTAATTACCTGATAGTTATTTCAATAAGAAATGATTGTGTTTTGTTGACTTGGTGCTTGCTAGAGAAATAAAATAACCAGAATAAGAAAGAAATAGTACAACTGCTTACTGGTTATATAACATCGAGCGTATTACTGTATAAGTTTAATCTTAACGTCCTTCACCTCTGAAATAAGGGGAGATGATGAACAAAATACTCATCAGCTTCAATTTCCAAATATGTTCTTGGGTCAAGTGTTACTTTTGAGTATTTGGTATATAAACATTTGCTCAGTCTATCAAACTATCTCAGAATGTCATAGATTATTATGATACTGCCACCAGCAATGGGCTTTGATACTGCACAACTACAAGCTCTTTGCTAAGATACGTCCAACAACAGATGATACAACTTGTATATGGGGCCTGGGAAGGAGGCAACCATGTCATTTTTTTTCCCATCGGCTTTTGGACAGAGGCTGGCTCAAACTAACTGGGGAGGAGGGTTTATCACTTTTTAAAAGCTTTGATTATTTTATGAAAAGGTTGATGGAATGTTCTTGTTTCTGAAAGGAAACACTAGGCTGTTTTATTATTTACTGAGCCAAGAAGTGATAGGGATCCTGATTTTTATCCACAGCCAGGTGAATTTCTCCCATGAAAGACAGTTTGAGGGATGGTGGCATTTATAAAGGCATTTAATTTTGTTTCAATATCATGATTATAAAAGTACTATAGATTCAAAAGAAAAAAGAAGCCCTGGCCAGTTTGGCTCAGCAGTTAGAGCGTCAGCCCACAGACCAGAGAGACCCGGGTTCAGTTCCCCCTAAGGGCAGGTACATCAGTTAGGTTGCAGTTTGTTTCCGGCCCCACTTGGGGTTGTGTGGGTGGCAGCCACTCGATCTGTCCTCTCACATTGATGTCTTTCTCTCTCTTCCTCCCTCTCTTCCTCCTGCTCAATCTGAACCAAAAAAAAGAAGGAAAACTTAACATTTGAATCTTTGAGTATAATAAGAGGAATATGTAAAGATAGAATGAAAGTGCTCATCTACATTGTACTGGCTTTAGTTCTTGGTGTTAAACTTTTGGGAAGATTTTACTAACAGATTTCTCACAGTATGGTGAATGGACAACAAATGAAGCTTCAAGTTATGAGAGTTAAAGGAATTGACGTGTTTATTGTGGTAAAGAGAACATGAGGTGTAGGAAATACAGGTGCTATGTATACGTGGAAGAGGAATTAAAATTACTCTGTGACGTCTCGTATAGCAAATTAGAAATGTCCTTAAAAAAAAAGAGACAAGTTTTAGTTTAGCATAAGAAAAAAAATATCAAGTATTCAGAACTATCAGAGAATGTCATTGAGCACCTTGGTCATTTGTGCCTCTACAAATTCTGTCATTATGTCACTTTAATAACACTTTCAAGCCTGATATGAGATTCTAGGCAAGAAGAGAAAACAATTAATTGAGTGGGTAATGTTCACTGTGTTTTTTGAAGGTCAAATAGGACTTTTTGAGGTAAAGAAGAAAGAGTACTGATTTCTGAGGGAGAACGTAAGGTATAAATATAAATATAAATATAAATATAAATATAAATATAAATATAAATACAGTATAAATGTAAATGTAAATGTAAATATAAATATAAATATAAATGGACATGGTATGTTGAGGCCTTAGTGAGGAACCCAGTATAGTTGACTATGTAAAGTTTCTAGAGAACTGAAGTTCTATAAGGTCAGACACTTGTTACTCTAGTTCATTTCCATACACCTGGACCCTGGAACAACGACTTGCAATATTTCCATCCACCGTTTCAGGACTACAGAGGATGAGAGGTCATTACTGAACAGATTTAAACAGCCTCTCAGAAAATCATGGGAAAGTGTATTCTCTCATTTTTCAGAGTTGTGTTTCTCAGCGGTAGATGTTTTTTATTAATCTGTCCCCTGCTCTGGAGTTATATTGATCTCTCTTGAAACTGAATGCATTTCGCCTTTGAAAAAAGAAACTCTGAAAGATTGTCTCCTTTCTATATTGGAGAACGTTTCTCTCCTGCATGTTCTAATTTGAAGAGGAGACTTAAGTTCTTATGCTCATGAACATGTCAGGGAAGTGCTCCTCAGTGCACAGGATATTTACAGGACTTGTTCACATTTGCACACTACGCTTTCCTCATCACTAGAGTCTGGAAAAGAGTCACGATCCTCGGTACATCATCCTTAAGGCCCTCTTTAACGTCAAGTTACAAACGAGACTCACTGTGTTCAGAAGACCAGTTAATAAAGGCACAGACAGGTACTGACTCATTTATTATTATTATTATTATTTTCTCCTGTAATGTGTATAATTGAAGGATTTTTTTCAGATAACCCTTTTAGGACCCCAAATTAAATTCTATAAAGTTTCTTGTTCATTCACATTTTATACCGATTAAATTTAACTTGTAAATAATTTTTAGACAATTTGTGTGTGTGCATGTACATATATAATATATATCTCCATAATTTTTATTTATTTCATAATTTTTGGTAATTTTTTATGAAAGTAAAATAAATGAACATATATACATGCATGTATATTCAAGCAAGCACACATGCTTATATCAAGATATATATATATACATATATATATACATATATATACACACACAAAATTTTACTTTAAAGAAAAATGACCAAAATCCTTAAAGAAATATTAGAAAAAATATATATGTACTTTTGTACTAAAATTATTACATTTATTTGTATAATGTAGCATATATATGATATGTACAATGTTATATACAACATATATACACTAAGATTATATACTCTATATAAAATTATTATATACATAATTATATATAAACTGTGAGCTACTTATGAATGAATGAATGTAATGGAGATAAGATGTTAAAGAAAAACTAAGAAAGAAAAGCCTAGATAATCTTGAATACAGTTGTTTTGAAATCCACAAAGGAAAGTTTATTATTCATTGCGAGGAGACCTTTCTGTGAAGATGCTAAATTTTCCATCTGTATTGTAATGATTATCACATCTTATTATAAATTACAGACAAACCATTTCAGGGAATTTTCTATTTGTTCCTGTTGTTAAATGATATGAACGCCATTTTAGAAATTTACCCTGGTAACTAGAATGACCCTAATATAGTCTGTGTATATATACACACACACACCCCCACCCACACACACACACACACACACACACACACACTATCTTTGACTTTGAGATACATACTAGGTGTGTACAAAAAACTTTTGTCAGAATTTAGTAATAGAGTGGCTCTGAGTATCACTGAGTTTATTCTGCTAAATTAAGTAACTGATTAAAAATTTTCAATTAAGAATTTTCTCCCATTCTACAATCAATGTTGTTTAGTGAAAATAGTAAACATTATTGGATATCCAGAATTATAAATTCTATGATCAGTTCTGATAATATTTGGGGTACTCAAACTATTAATTGAAACTTCTTAGATGTCCTTTTACTTATTATTATTTTTATAAAAGAAAGTTTATTTAGAAAGTCACAGAGGCAGAAGAAAGGCCCTTCTTCCTCATTTTTAAATGAAGAGGTTACATTAGAACAATTGTTTACAAAAGATAGTTTGTGAAATCCCTTACTGATAGAACTAAGTTTTTTCTGAGGTGAGCGGTTTGGGGCCTGGTTCTCTCTCTAACCCAGAGTTGTTTTACCTATTAATTTTGTATTCATCATTTCTAAACATTTTATTTTCTGAAAGATTGTTTTTGGTACAAATATACATTAACATTGAAAAATTATGCTTATACAATTTTTTTTCACACTTAAAGTTTCCTGATCCAAAAATATTGCCTACCATTTTTGTGTGTTGTCAAAACTTGGAATTTTCTGGAAATTGGGCAGAATTTAAGGTTTTTTATTGGAATAAAAATTTTATGAAAATTAAAACTTTATTCATTTATTTTTTTGGCAATGCAATTTTATTTTTCTTGGATATATTCAATGTTTTTATTATTGCTTTCTGGTCAAAACAGTTTTGAAGTGCTAAAATTACATAGTAATATAAATGATATATATATTTTTATTTATTTATTTATTTTGTTATAGATATTTCTCCTTTTTTACCCCATTGACACCCTCCTCCCCATCCCTCCCCCGCCCCGTCCCCGGCTTTGTTGTCCATGTCCACTGGTTATGCATACATGCATATAAGTTCTGTGGTTTATCTCTTCCCACCCCCCCACCACCTCTTCTGAGGGATGTTAAAATTATAAATTACATCAAAATTAAAACTTAACTAAAGAAGAACCATCTTTCTGAACTGCCTGAAATCTAGCTGAATGGAAGTCCTACAATGAAGGCTAAGAAGAAGAAGCCACATCAAGACTGGTAGGAAGCACAGAGAAATGTATGGGCTACTCCCACACCCACATGTGGCGGATAAAAATCAGGAGGGATATTTTGGCTTCGGAGGTCCCCACTAAGTATTGAAGAGTACCAGTCCTACACCAGGCCCCCCATCCCAGGTTTCAAGTGCTAGGGAGAGAAGTCCCCATAACTTCTGGCTGTAAAAACCAGTAGGGATAGAGGCAGACAGACAGAAGGCTGCGGGTGTCCCAGGAGTTGCTCTTAAAACCCACACACCGACTTACTCTGACTCACTCCCTCTGAGCTCCAGCACTGGGACAGCAACTCAAAAAGCACCAGGGACATATGGGGAGGAACTCAATTGTCTGGCATCAGAGTGAGGTCTGCTGGGGAAACTTTTTTCCAGATAGAAGTGCTAACAAAGGCCATTGTTCTTTTTCTGAGCCTTATCCCTACAAGGCTGATAGCAGGTGCCCTATCTGAGTCTCCATCTACCTGGCTATCACTGTTTTTCCTAACTTGGTGATTCCCTAAGAACCCATCCCAACAAACTGTGGAACCACCTAAGTGTTTCCAGTGCCTTTTCCATACAAAGAGCCTGTCTTGGTTCATGCTTCAGACTTTCCTAAAATCTCTTGAACAAGCAGCATCTGGCCTCAGCATGCTACATACCTGTTGGTAAGTGGCCCTAGGACCAGCACTAGAAGCAGCCAGCCATGATTCACAGCTTGACCTGTCCTAGATACCTCTAAGCCCAGAACAAGTAGCAACCATCTGTAAATTAATTTATAGCTTATGCCACGTGGCCCCAGGAAAAACACAGATGGTGGCAGTCTTTGTAGCCAATTGGCCTGGGGGTACATTCCTCCCATTAATCTGCCAATGGGAATCAAATCTCAACTGCAACAGGAGGGTGTACACAGCTCACAGGAGGTGGTGCACCTGGCATACCCAGCTCAGGTGAATGGGGAGGCTGTGCCATTGGACCCTATCAAATACCTACTACACAAGACCACTTTACCAAGCCTGGGAGATGTAGAAGCTCTACTTAATGCATTGAAACAAATCCAGAGAGGCTGCCAAAATGAGGAGACAAAGAAACATCTCCCAAATGAAAGAACAGGACAAAACTCCAGAAAAAAGATGTCAACAACATAGAGACAAGCAATCTACCAGATTCAGAGTTCAATACATTGGTTATAAGGATGCTCAATGAACTAAATGAAAGAGTAGATGAAGTTAGAGAGAACTTCAGTAGTATAAAAAAGGACAATGAAGCCATAAAAAGGAGCCAGTCAGAAATGAAGAACACAGTCACTGAAATTAAGAATAATGTACAGAGAATCAACAATAGAGTAGATTAAGCCAAGAATCAAAATAGTAATTTGGAATAGAATGAAGCAAAAACTACCCAGTCAGAACAGCAAAAAGAAATATATATATATATATATATATATATATATATATATATAAAAATGAGGATAGTCTGGGACTACTTCAAGTATACCAACATTTGCTTCACAGAAGTGAAGAATGAGAAGAGAAAGAGCAAGAAAGTTAATACCTATTTTTTAAAAAGTAATGACAAAAAGTGTCCCTAACCTGGTAAAAAAAAAAAATAATCATACAAGTTCAGGAAGCACAGATATCCCAAAAAAGATAAACCAATAAAGGCCCACATCAAGACAGATTGCAATTAAGTGACAAAGATTAGAGACTAAGGGAAAATATTAAAAGCAGTTTGTTACCTACAAGGGAGCTCCTATAAGACAATCAGCAGAGTTTTTAACAGAAACTTTGCAGGCCAGAAGGGATTGGCAAAAAATATTCAAAATGATGAAAACCAAGGACCTACAACCAAGATTACTCTACTTGGCAAAGGTAACATTTAGAATCAAAAGACAGATAAAGAGTTTGCAGACAAAAAAAAAAGATAAAAAGTTCATCATCACCAAACCAATATTACATGAAATGTTAAAGGGTCTTTTTTAAGAAGAAGAAACTTTAAAAAAAAAAATCAATAAAATGACAACAAATATCTATCAAAAATTGAAACCAAAAACAACAACAACAAAGATAATCAAACAGACTCATAGATACAGAGAACATTTTGATGGCTGCCAGATGGGAGGAGAGTCCAGGGGTTGAAAGAAAAAGTGAAGGGATTGAGAAGTACAAATTGGTAGTTACAGAATAGTCATGGCAATGTAAATTATAGCATAGGGAATATGGTCAACAATATTTTAATAACTATGTATGATGTCAGACGCACATAAAATATATGGGGATGATCATTTAGTAAGTTATATAATGTCTAATCCCTTAAAATAAGAATATTCTGTAAAATTGAGGTTCTATGTTAATATATTCCATGACTTTTCTCATGAATACAACATAGCTTCTCCCTAACTTCTGTTGGTTTCTCATGTGTTGTGTGTGTGTCTGTGTGTGTGTGTGTGTGTGTGTGTGTGAATGTGTATGTATGTTCAGAGCTGGGAGCTAAATTTTTATGCTCCTTGAATGTCCATCTAGTCTCATTTCTTTGAAGGATATCAGGTTTGCCTTGGCCATTAGCTATCAAGTAAGAGAAAAGAAATGTTCAGACATTTCTACTAGCTATGTGTGAGGATTCTTCATTCCCTTACCACCACCTGTTATTTTACTTTTTAAAAACTATGATTATAGCTATCCTAGTAGTTTTGAAGTAGCATTGATATTATATATTAATATTATGTTCTTCAAATGTGTTGAATTTGTTTATTTCTTCTAATAGTATTTTTTTAGATGATTTTAGGGTTTTCTATATGTAATGCCATCTGTAAGGAGAGATACTTTAACTTCTGTGTTACTAATTTGGAAAGATTTCTTATGTGACGAAACACAATTGCAAAGAAAGCAGAAGTTTTGTTTGCTATAAAACTTCTTTTGCATTATCAGCAAAATAAAATATTTGAATTTTCAGTGAGGTAAAACATATAGAAAAAAAAGAGTATGCTACAGCATTGTTTACCAGGCCTGGTGTCAGATACAGATTTCTGATAACCATATTTTAAAAATGTTAACTGAATAAACTGACCAAAAAAGCAAAGCAAACACACAAAAATCAGCACTCTGATTAGATATATTTCTATGGAGATGATATGTTTTTGTAATACAATTTTCAAAAGGACAGCTACTAAAAACTTTATTCACAAAAGATTTAAAAAAACAAACAAAACTCCAATGTGGTCGTATGGCTGAATGAAAGGAGTCGAGGGAATCGGAATCCCTATGGGCCCTAAACTTCTGTATCTGATTCCATCCCCTCCCCCTCCCCCACACTGTCCCTCACACTCAGACTGCAGTGGGACTGGTCTGAGAGCAGCGTTGCAATTTTTCCAGGCAACATCATAAGCTAATACATACAAATCTGTTTATGCTTTTTCACCTTCCTTCTTTCCCCCTAATTTGTTTGCCATGAAAAGTGTTGCCTATACCTGAGACATAAGAGAGCTCACGAAGGGAAATAGGAGAATATTCCATGACTTCCAAAGAGAGAGTGGCAAAACAGGATTTATTTTATAAAACTATAAAATACAATAGGCATATACAAACATGTGGTATTCTTTAAATTAAATAGTAAATTATTTAAATAATATTTTCAGCACTCAGTCCTATTTGCCCTCCTAAAATTAACAACACAGTGGTAAAATAGTGAAGTTACAAAGAATCTAGTCTTTGATAAAAGTAAATATAAGAGAAAGTTATATCTTCCTTTAAATCTTTAAATATTCAGTGTTGATACCAAAATAAATCTTTTGTTTTTCTTTTAAAAAAATTTTTTTAGAGAGAGAGATAGAGGCATCGATGTGAGAAACATTGATCGGCTGCATGCCCCCTACTGGGGATCGAGACCAAAATCCAGGCATGTGCCTTGACCGGCATCCAACTTGGATCTCTCAGTTGGTGGGAAGACCCACAATCCACTGAGCCACACTGGCTGGCTCCCAAATAAACCTTAATCCATGAATCTCCAATGGATGAAATAAAGATCAACAAAATGAAGTTAGAGAGATGCTGATTTTTTTCTTGGTAAGGAAGTTCTTCAGAGCAAATAGAAGTCTTTAGCAATATGAACTAGAGTTCTTGTCATGGGGTATGTTCCAAAGTAGATTGCAGTACTACTTCCTGAAATAATATAAATGGTCATTCAATAATTATTATTTTCTCTTATGTAATTGAGAAACTGATAAGTACTAGCATTTAGATTAGTGCAATTGATACTTATTCTTAGCATTTCTGAAATTTACAATTTAGCAGCATCTATAGACATTAGGCAATACATATATAAAAAACACATAAAAACAGTAATAGAGAATCAGTGGGGGAAAAAGGAGAAACATCTGTAACAAAAATAAATTAATTAATTAATTAAAAAAAAGATTATGCACAGGTTGTCAACTTAAAAAAAAAAAAAAAGAACAGTGATAAACATTTTGGGAGACTTGTAAAGGGTCTGAGAAAGTGTGCAATCAAGAGAGCAAACCTGGTCTGCAGTCCAGGGAAAGATTTCCCCACAGAACTCATGCTTCAGTTGACATTGAAGAATAGTAACATTTGAGTTATGGAGAAAATGAAAAAAAGCAGCGAATAATCCAGTT
The DNA here is from genome assembly GCF_014108415.1 of Molossus molossus. NCBI lineage: Eukaryota > Metazoa > Chordata > Mammalia > Chiroptera > Molossidae > Molossus > Molossus molossus. The sequence continues at coordinate 62,648,508 of NW_023425350.1, read as the reverse complement.
AGGATTCATAATGCATTAATTTATTTACAAACATCATCTCTAAGTACTTTTTATTTTCTTTAAATGAGCTCAGTAAGAGTCTCATCCCAGACTGGAAAACTCAGAGGACAGGTTTGTTTGGTTTGGGCTTGGAGGGAGAAAAATATATATATAGATTTTTAAGTCTTAAAACAACTTAAAAATTAAAGCCATTAACTGGGCAACTGATGGAGGGCTTCTGACAGAATGCACTGGAGATAATCTAAGACCTTTAAATTCTGGGAGTTACCAAAGAAACAGAAGATCCCAAAATGTAGAGTGATGTAGAAAAGAAATAATGTCTTCTTCAAAATGTTGCATATGACATGCCACAGTATTTACTGAGCCATAATCCAAATCACAGATTTTAGTGAAGGCTTACAAGTCCTTCTTAATACAACAATGTACATTACTTTGAAATGGTATGCAGAAAAGCTATTAACAAATAGTAGCATCCTATTTTCAACATATCTGCTTCACTATGCATTTGAATCACTTGAAATAGAGTCCAGAAGGGAGCGAGTTCCTATTCCTGTGTAACTAAGCATGTCAGAGTTTTTTGTTTTATATCTTTAATTAATTAATTTTTGTTACAGATGTCCCCCCCCCCCATTGACACCCTCTCCTTGACCCCCCCCCATAGCATTGTTGTCTATGCCCATTGGTTATGCATATACACATATATGGTCTTTGGTTTATCTCTTCCCTCCCCATGGCGCCCCTCCTCTAAGGTTTGTCCGTCTGTACCCTATTGTCTTTCTCCAACTGGCTTATTTCACTTAGCATAATACTCTCGAGGTCACTCCATGTTGTCTCAAAGGATAAGAGATCTTTCTTATAGCTGCGTAGTATTCCATTGTGTATATGTACCACAGCTTTTTTATCCACTCATCTACTGAGGGACACTGGGCTGTTTCCAGATCTTAATAACTGTGAATAGTGCTGCTATGAACATAGGGGTACATATGAGTGGCGTTTCAGGTTTCTTAGGATATATTTCTAAAATTGGGGTCACTGCGTCAAATGGCAGTTCAATTTTTAATTTTTTGAGGAAACACCATACTGTTTTCCACAGTGGCTGCACCAGTCTGCATTCCCACCAGCAGTATGCTAGAGTCCCCTTTTCTCCAAACCCTCACCAGCAATTGTGTGATGATTTGTTGATGGCGGCCACTCCGGCAGGTACAAGGTGATACCTCTTTTTTATTGTTGTTAATATTCACCTAAAGATATATTTTTTATTGATTTTTTAGATAGAGTAGAAGGGAGAAAGGTAGAGAGAAAAACAAACATCGATGTGAGAGAGACACATCGATTGATTGCCTCCTGCATGACCCTGCCTGGGTTCAGGGATCTATCCTGCAACCTGGAATTAAATCTGAGACCCTTCAGTCTGCAGGCCGACACTCTAACTGCTAAGCCAAACCAGCCAGGGCACATGTTAGAATTTTTTAGAAATCATAATTATTGACATTTTAAGATCAAACAAGCCAATGCTATGATTTATTCAAATAACCCACTTATTAAGAGGTGAAGTCAAAACCTGAATGCAGGCCACCCAATTCAAATATCTGGGCTATTTCCAGACTTATACAAATATTACTAGATGGATTTCCTGATCCTAAAAAGCCAGGGGGCAAATAAAATAACTTAAAAAAAAAAAAAAAACAGGACGAAATAACTAAGACAGACATTATGTTTGTCAAGGTTCTCAGGACAGGAACTGACACACAATTAGGGAGGCTGACAGGTCCTTATACTTGTAGTTGCCAACTATAGAGCTGGAGACTCAGCTGAGCACTGCTATGGTTCTGGTCCAAAGGTCAGCGGCCTCAAGACCCAGGAGAGGCTGATGTTCTAGTTCCAGTCCTAAGGGAGGTAGAAACTGATGTCTCAGCTCAAAGGCAGGCAAACAGGCAGTCAGGTGAAACTCTCTCTTAGCCTTTTGGGTCCATCCAGACCTTTAGTAAATTGATTAAGTTCCAAATTCGGGAGGGCAATCTGGTTTATTCAGTCCACCAACTCAAATGTTAATGCCATCCAAAAATACTCTCATGGACACACCCGGCAAAATATTTGATTAAATATCTGGGCATCTCAAAATCCAGGCAAATGGACACATACAATGAACCATCACAAGTACACATATGTATCCTTGGAGGATGCTAAGGAATTAGAATGAATCAGTTTATGTATAGTGACGACATGGGGCCTAAGAGCAAAGGCAGTGGAATTGGTGAAGGGCCTTAAATGATGAAAAATATGACAGGCTTCAGGGACACAAAGGACTTTTTAGACAGAGGGAATGCAACAATTTATGGCACATGAGGGGAGTAAGTCTCATGAAGGGCCAGGCATACAGCTCAAACTCAATCAATACTTTTTGAACGAACAATTAGGTATTCTTGACTCCTTTAACCAAATTAATTAATCGTGCTTTTCTATGAATTTAGGTAAGGTAAAATGGCTGTAAAATATGTATTTGTATTATTCCAGGAAGATCTGCTGATAACCTTTACTATTTTCTCTAGGAACTTGCTGCGTTACAGTGAATATATTTGTAGCAACCACTGGTTATAATATTTTTTCACTGATGTGTTACAATGTTTGATTAAACTTCCCATTACTAAACCCTTCTTGTAAGGACAGAAAACAGGCCTTTTTTTTTTTTTTTTTTAAATGATTTTTCCACAACTTATAAGAAGCACCTGGTAATTAAATGCAGAGATTGTTGGTGTTTCCAAATTCAAGCTCCCCCTTCAAACAAATTTTGAACTGTTTATAAGCACTTCAGATGAGACTCCCCCTTTTCACACTCTCAAATTTATTTGCTCCAAAGCATATTTTATGGGCCAGGGAAGATGCTGATAAAGATGCCTCCTCAATTCACGTGCCGCACTATCCCGTAGAAAGCAAACAAACTGTGGCTTCTCCAGGCCACCCCTGCATCTGTCAACTGGAACATGATCTCCTCCCTGCCCCAATTGCCTTTTACCCCCTCCCCCAAAGCCCCCAATAGAAGAACTTTATCTTTCTCCCCTGCCCTTGTATTGCCAGTCAATGCATGGGTCCTTCGCTACCATGGAGAAAGTAAATTTCCTCCCTTTTCTCTTCCGTGTGAATTCTTTCACAAGCCCAAGTAACCAGCCAAAACCCTACACTTCTCAATCTTGAAATTCTTCTACTTTTCTTTTTTTCCTTTATCGATTTTACAGAGAGAGCAAGTGAGAGGGAGAAAGAGAGATAGAAACATCGATGAGAGAGAACATCAGTTGGCTGCCTCCTGCATGCCCTTCACTGGGGATCAGACCCACAACCTGGGCATGTGCCCTGACTGGGAATTGAACCTCTTGGTTCATGGGTCGACACTCAGCTTCTGAGCCACACTGGCCGGGCAGTTTTGAATTATTTAGATGGTGGATATAAGTAATTTAAAACAGTTCCAGGCATGCTTACTTATAAAGTATTGTTATAGCTATTTCAGTACGATTATTCCTTAAGTAAACCAAGAGACTTTGTCCTTGATTTTCTGTCCAGGGTATGCTCTTCTCCTTGATATTGAAACCATGCAGCAGTGATGGGGACCTTGTCTCATGAAATTGAAGAATGAGTTTACAGACCAACAGTAAGTGATATGAAAATTTATGTGTAAAATAGACTCCCCACATTGGAGAGGGGACCCAAGTGGGCTGCCTGTAGGACTCTGTAGTCTAGGGGTAGGTAAATACTTTGCTAGCCTATGACTGGTCCTTTCAAGGAATTCTGCCTTAGCAACATCCATACATGTTAAAGTCTGTGTTTCCTGCCTGACTGGGTTCAACCTGAGGTCATCTATCGGGCCTCCTTGGCTTCCCTTTTTATGGTCATTTCAATTTTTCCCAGGTGAGGAGAAGGGGAAATGCCCTTAGAGCAACCCTGTGCTTACTTTGGATTTCTCCCCAAATCCAGTCATCGGCAATCCTGTCGCCTTGCTCCCAGCAGGATCGCCAGCACTGTATTCTTTTTTAAAAAGTTCTTTAGAATTATACAATTAATCCCTGTTCCCTGCTTTGCCTGAAACTGGCCTTTCTGGGTTTTTGTTATATAGTTTACCTGTGCCCCTTCCAGGAACTTCTAATTTCTATTTCTTTAAATGGGGGCTGAGAGTTTCTGGCCATGAAGGCAAAAATTTGCCAGGTTGATTTCAGTGTTTACTTTGAGATCTGTAGAGTCCGAATGAACCTCCAGGTACGCTCTATACTGGGTCACCTGCCTGTGTGCTGAGCTCCAAGTCATCTCAATATTCCCCGGGCCTCAGCCTTCCCTGCCCATGACCCGTCCCTCACTGCCTAACCTGCCCCATCTCCTCAATGTTATCTTGTTTATTTTATTCTGTCTTCCACTCTGTTTCTGTTAGACTCAAAAATAATTTCCTGAGACAGACAATCTCTGTCAAATCTACCTTAAAGAGCATTCCTCTCTAATTATTTTCATGGTGTTTTTTATTATTTGCTATTAGCTTGTATATTTGTTTCACCAGCTGATCACTGTCTATCTAATCAACAAGAATGTGAATTACAAGAGAGCAGGGCTTCTGTTTTGTTTAAAACTGTATCTCCAGTGTCTAACATGGTTCTTGGATATAGCAACTATTCACTAAATATTTGTAAATTTAATTAAATAAATTAATGAATAAATAAGTGAATATCTTGATAAGTTTAGTAGAAAAAAAAATAAGGTCTAGTTTCTTATGTTAAAATGGGTGAATATTTAAACAAATACTATTCAGTAGATGCTAAAACTAAATAAAAAATAGCAATAATACAGCATATCTAATTAGTTTTATTGTAGCAATACAGGATGATTCAATGTGAAATTTTTCATAATTTACAATTACATATAAAGAAAGGGAAAATGCCACAGAAATATCAATATAACTTATCAGTATCAAAACTCAACTATAATATCAACTAGAATCCAAATGAGAAACTGTAATATTTTGATAAGATTTTTTGTACGTATTTATCAGGAATCATTACTCATAATGGGAAATATTAGAAATATTTCTATCAAATTCAAAAATATGTCTATAATTTCCACTAATACTCTACTATTTAATTCTACTGTGGTTTTTCTTGTTAATTAAGAGTAAATGATGAAAAGTTAAGATCAGTAAGTATTAGTAAGAATAAGAGAAAATTGTTACCTGAAGATTATCTTCTCCAAAGGAAGAACCTTTATAAAATAAAGACAAAAGTAGTGAAAGTAATAATACTCAAGTAATAATACAAAGAAAGATATAAAAATACAAACATCAATAGCTTCAATTTTTTAAAAAAAATTTTCTTTATTGATTTTTAGAGAGAGAAGATAGGAGAGGGACAGAGAGATAGAAACGTTATTGAGAGAGAACATCGATTGGCCACCTCCTGCATGCCCACCACTTGGGATTGGGCCCACAATCTGAGCATGTGCCCTGATCGGGAATCAAACCGGCAACCTCTTGGTTCATGGATCAATGCTCAACCACTGAGCTACACTGGCTGGGCCAACCATCAATAGCTTTAATATATAATTTACAATTACAGATATAATTAACAGATATAATCTAAAAAGTACATACAGTTAACAAAACAACAAATAAACTAAAACAAATGACCATTATTAAAAAATGGTACCATTAAAACACACACACACACACACTCACACAATCTAAGCTGAAGTACCAGCTATCAATTCGTTGTTCTCAACCATGCTCATTCCCTTTTATATTCTTCCTTTATATTAGAACCAGAGTTGTGAAAACTTCATTTTGATCACTGTGCCCAGCTCATTTTGACCAATAAGAGGCACTAGAAATTAGAAGGCAGAAGTTGGTTAATCTGCCTCTTGGTAGAATAAACAGAAGATGACTGGGTATATTTTGGACTCTAGAGTAGGTTGCAAAACACCTGCTGACCTTAGTCTCCTTGGGGACAGCAACGTAGCCTAAGGTCAGAAGAGCTTGCACTCACATGAGGATGGGCTCCACCAGAATAGCCAGGTGAGAACAGGAAAGCAACTGCATAGGGCTATCATTGTACTGCAATGTAAGAAATGTTCGGACCTGTAAAGAATTTTTATGAGTTTATTTGAGCCAACTGACAACAGTTTCTGGGAAGCAAAATCTCAGTGGATTGAGAAAATGCTTCAGAGAATAAATCACGGTTTTGCACCTTACTTTATGCATTACAATCAATAGAAGAGGGGCCAGTGGGTTACATGAAATCCATTGGTAACAGATTAGGGAGGCAGGAGAAAGCAAAGGTGGGGGAACCTCTGTGATTAGATAAACAGTAAAATGATAACACATGTACATCTTTTACATAGATGGGTACAAGAGAGTTAGCAGTTAACAATTAACTTGATAACAATAAAAATGGGGGATTTGTGGTCTCTGCTCTGGTGTGCCTGGAGGGGTCTGGAAAAGTGGAAGTTACCTTGACATTCCACAGGTATGTTATTTAGATACAAAAGACAATATCAGGCTCATTTAAGGTAAAGATAGACTTTTGTCAGAAAAGATTCTGGCCTAGAACATAACTGCCCTCCATATGTTGTGGCAGAAATTCTATCGACAAGAAGAGACAGACTACATGCACTCGGAAGATTAGAAAATGAGTGTGCTGGCCCAGCGGAGTCCCCTCCAAAGATTGAGCCCTGTACCCAAGTTCCAGCTGCCTTTTATACATGATAAGCTTCCGGGTATTTGGGGGTTTTCTAGTTCCGCTGCAGTTTAGGAAGTTGGTGGATATAAGGGGATTACAAAAGCCAGGGGATGGGTCTCTGCACTGCTTAAGGGGGTTGCCTGCACCCGGCTTGCATTGTCACATGAACTGCTTTTAGTTTAAAAGTTTTCATTTCAGACCATCCTACGTAGTAACTTTAGGTCTTTGAGTTTATAAGGCCACCACGCTGGCCTCCCCTGAGTTTATCATGGCTAGTGTGTGGCCCCTTTGCATCCACAGTACCAACTACAATAAATGATCGTGGTGCCACCAGTACAAAGTCCTCATGCCTGACATCTCAAAAAGCCAAAACTCACAACATCAGAGTTTAGAGTATGAAAGGTTTATTGAGCGAGATGGTGCCAACCAAGAAGATGGGAGTCCTGATTCTCAATCCATCTCCTGATAATACAGGGTTTAAGCTTCTTTTAAGTCAAAGGAAGGGAAAATGAATGGTGCTGTTTTGGTAAAAACCAAGCCCCAAGCAAAATTCCTCTAAAGATTAATGTGTCTAAAGCAGGAGCTCTCAGTCTAAAGGCCCAGGGAACAATGCGGACTGGAATAGGAGGGAATCAAAGAGACCTAGCACGGCACTGTTACTTTAGATACCACCCCCACACAAACCCTGAAACAAATTAATTTGCCAAACTGTTCTCTAAATTCGTAGAGCAAATTTTATTTTTTTCTAAAGAGGAAAGTATGATAATTATATGTATATAAAAAGAAAATTTATAAAATAACAAATAAGGTTTTTATGGAAGTAACTAAAATTGTATTTAGGGAATAACTATTTTAAAATAAATGCTAAAATATGCCACATTCATTGACAAAGAATTTCAAGAGTTTTAAAATCATTGTTCCAAAAATAATTAAATTTAATTAAGAATTTATTTATTTATTTATTTATTTATTTATTCTTTATTGATTTTAGAGAGAGAGGAAAGGAGAGAGAGAGAGACATTGATGAGAGAGAACATCCATTGGCTGCCTCCTGCATGTCCCCCGGGGATCAGGCCCACAACCTGTGCATGTGCCCTGACTGGGAATTGAACCGGTGACCTCTTGGTGCAAGGGTCGATGCACACCGGCTGGGCTTAATTCAGAATTTTAATAGTGAATTGCAAATGGAACTTTATATCATGATTCTAAACTAAAATTGAAGACTAAAAGTTTAAGAATAAGTAAGACAATTTGAATAAGGATAACAAAGAGTTTCTTAATAGATACTAGGACTTACCATAAATTTTTGGTAGTAGTACATGAGGGATAATATATCAGTGAGAGAGAATACGTACACACACAAACACAATTCTGCACAATACAAGAGCCATTGCAAAAGGGGTGGATATGTAAGAAAAGGATGGACCAGTATGCCATAGCACAATTTAAAATAGGCCGGAAGCATGGATACATGAAATAGACGGACAGATCTCAAATGGAAGGGGGGTAAGGAGACTAGAAGAGATTAACCAAAGAACATATGTGCATATATGCATGGCCAATGAACACAGATAATGTGGTGACAGCCTGGGGAGCAGGGGCTCAGTAGAGGAGGGCAAAGGGGGAGAAATGGGGGACATCTGTAATAATGACAATAAAAGATAAGTATTCTAAAATTTAATGTAGTAGAAAAAGCATTTAAGATCTTTATTACATCAAACAGAGAAAAAAACTCATAATGGAGACAAAATTCATAACAAAAGTAAAATGTTTCATCAAATTTTTCTACATTAAAGTTTTTATGATAGTATTAATTTAAAAGGACATTGTAAAATAATATGCATATATTTTGCTTTTATTAGCTGATTCTTTTTGAAAGGATATTTGAAAGGTCTCTGTTTTACTTAAGCTCTTTAGAATATGAGAAGAAAAAATAACATTCTGATAGTGAATTTATAAGTTGCTTTAGCTATCTTTGCTTGTTTTCTGATACATTGATTTGTAGTGATCAGTGTTGTCCAAATAATATCATTGAAATAAACTGACTATTAATTAACAAGAAAGGCACAAAGGGAAGGCCAGATTAGATAGGCATGACATTTTCAGGAAGCTCCAGTTTAACACTGTCCAGGTCTGATCCCTGCAGATCCAAGGGGAAGGGACTGGACAAAGGAAGCGTAGATGCATGCCCAGTCAGGTCTGGATGATAGGAAGATACTTGTCTCTCAGTCACACCTGGAAACAAAGTGTGAGAACATTTGAAATTTGCATTTCTGAACAAAGGAGTTCCACCCTCCTGCTCTCTTACTTGCTTGCATTCCTGGCTATCTTGTTGCAGGGGGCGTGCTCCCCTGCATTTGCCCACATGGCCCACAGCCATGTGAACCCCACACAATGGACTAATGGACTGGAACTAGCCTGATGCAGTACTGGGCTTAACTTCACCATAAAAGAGGGACATTGAACACTGATTTTGCTTCTAGCTCTGCTGAATCCCCAGCTGCACCTCTTCCAAGATGGTTTAAGGGAAATGGAACTTTGCAAAGCCAGGGATGCAATTCCACTCAAATAAAGCTTTCTACCACATTTTATAATTCTGTGGGGGCCTCCAGAAATGCTTATTCCAGTGACACCCCAAGAACCCCACTCTCACTAGCAATGGAAAAGGACATTCCATGCAATTCTCTGATAATCTAACTTTAGCAACTGAGAACAAACATTTCCTGTCTTACAGTTTCTGGTGATCAGCTTTGGGAACAGCTTAGCTAAATGGTTCTTGATGCAGCTGTGCATTTCTAGGCTGTCTCTGCAGACATCTGAAGGCTCAGCTGAGGCAGGAGAATCTGCTTTTAAAGTGACTTACTCACATGGTCTTTGTCAGGAGGCCTTAGTTCCTCTCTAGCCATTGGCAGAGGCCTCAGTGCTGTGTCTGGTGGGCCTCTCCACAGGGTTGCCTACTGCATGACAGTTGGCTTTCCCCAATGCATGATCCAAGAGAGCAAGAAAATAATCGAGGTGAAAGCCACAATATCTTTTACAACCCAATCTCGGAAATGAACACACCATCACTTCTGTCACATTTAATAAGTTACAGGACTGACTCTGGTATGATGTGAAAAGAGTCCACATGGGCATGAATATTAGAAGGCAGTGATCATCGGGGGCCATCATGGAGATGGGCTAACACAGTGGATGTGGGTCCTTTAGCATGTTGCTTAATCTCTCAGTGATATAGTTCATTTATAAAAGAGATTCAACAATAGAACTGGCTCATCGTTCAAGATCAGGTTAAATAAGCACTGTGTAAAAGTTTGTACTTATATTACATGCTATATATGTATTTAACAAATGCAAAACATAGATGAAGACAACTTTTAAAAAATTTCTTTTCTTTATTGATTTTAGAGAGAGAGAGAAAGAGACAGGGAGAGAGAGATAGAAACATCAATGAGAGAGAAACATTGACTGGCTGCCTCCTGCATGCTCCCCACTGGGGATCAGGCCCACAACCTGGGCATGTGCCCTGATTGGGAATTGAACCAGTGGCCTCTTGGTGCATGGGTAGACGCTCAACTACTGAGCCACACCAGCCAGGCAAAGCCAAATTTTTATACCTACATTTAATTTATCTGTCACTACTTAAAAATATGCTCAATAATATATTTAAAGAAATTTCACTATCAGTTTAGCTTGAAACAACATTTGTCATGGATGCTATGTTTCTATATTCAGGTAAAATCTCCCCTTATATCCTATTAAATTATTTTGGGTGAAGCATTGTTTTATTTGAATAGAATTTACCATGTTGCCTTTCTTTGTATTAGGACAGATATTTGCCAAATGAATAAATACTTGGATAAATTAATAAATAAAACTCCATTTACACATTACTTATGAATTAGAACTTACAAAAATAGTGTCTTACCACACTGGTTCTAATTTTTACTGTACCAATAGGACTTCATTATTTATTCCTTTTTTAATATATCCTATCATCCAACATCCATCCATCCATCCATCCATTTATTTTTGCTTTTATGTAGCACTCCTCATGCATAGGTCCTAGGAATAACCAGCAAACAGTATATTCTCTTTGACCTTTAAGGGATCAATATGTATCTCCCTTTCTACTCTGCCCATGCTCAGAAATGACTGAAAGAAATTCAGGAGTTAGGGGTTAGGTAATCGAAGATTACAATTTTACTTGTGTCATTATTGGGGTTCTATTGGAGGGCGTGGCTTAAATCTCACCAAAGGACCCTGTTACCACTTCCTGAATTCAGTTTATCTCCCAAAACTAAGTCAGGAGCTGCCCCAGGGACCTTAATGCTGGGCTGAGAGCAGGTGAGAGTGTCCTCTCAGCTGGCTTCTGATACATGGCAGGATACCTAGAAAATGGAAAGAACAAAAAGACCGTGAACCACAAAACTGAATTTCTCTCCTCAATTCACCAGTTTGATGTACTATTTCTCCTGCCAGGGGAAGAAGGATAATAAAATGTCCCTTGTGATTCTAATGAATCTATGTGATAAGAAGTCACAAACACTGAGTTCCTTTTCTTCTCCCACTATTTTCGATATTTTACAAATAAGTGACAAAATTTCTCTATGATGAAGGACAGGAATCATTTCTTGTAAATCAGCTGTTATTATATAGCAATTTCAAAGCAGACTGCTGGAAAGTGCATCTGTGTATGATTTTTCTTTCTGTTGACATGGACTCTACATTTCTTATTTTATCTGAGCTGCCAGTTTATTTGATCTGGCAGTTGTTTATTTTGATTGATCTTTCCCCCCTTTTCATTTTATTTTATCTTTTCCTCTTCTGTTTCCCCCCACCAAGGACTTTATATTAAATGTCTTTGACATCTCCACAAAAAGCCATTGTGAATGAATCCAGAATTTTGATGTCTGTGATGAGACTTCTACATCATTGCGAGGTGCAAATGGCCTTTCGTGTGCCATGTAGAGTTATTAGGCAATGGTATAGGCACATGCGTGAGATATCTATGGACTTACTCTTTCCAAATGTGACTATCTTCAAAACTGATAAGAAAATTTAAAATGAAGAATTACCTGACATTCTTAGAAGCGACGAGAACACTTCTATATATTACATACATAAAAGATAGTTTCTGTCTCTTCAGATATTTCCCAGTTAAAAAAAAAAAAAAAAGAAGAAGAAGAAGAAGAAAGAACACCTCTTTTCCTAAGGATAATATTATTATTTCCTTAGGAGAGAAATAAAATAAAAATAAAATCCCGCCCCCCCCTTAGTCTCATATATGTATTTGATTTGTGAGGAAACAAATAAAAACAGCCAACAGTAAAAGGGCATGGATGTTTTAATCAGTGTTTTTAACACTTGCTGTCTATTAAAAAATTGAGAAATTTAAGAAAAAAAAAATAGCTTCCTGGGTCTCCCTGCAGTCTTGACCATGTCAGAAACTCCTGTGTTATTTCGGTTGATCAGACACAATTTTGAAGCCTGCTCTCAGTATGGAGAATATATCCACAAATGCTAATAAGCAACAGGTCTTATTTACCCCAAAGTAACCAAGGCTCCTGTCTTAGTTAAGCCTTTACAAATTCTTCCCAAGTTGTTTTCCATTTTTTGCCTTTACTCAGGTGAATGAACCACTAACTACTACCCCTATGGGTCTTGCTATGTTTCCTCCCAGTTCTCTACTAGCCAAGTTCATTTTTTTCTTTCTTTCTTTTCTTCTTTATTGATTTGAGAGAGAGAAAGAGAAACATTGATGAGAGAGAACATGGATTGGCCACTTCCTACATGCCTCGCACTGGGGATTTGGCCTACAACCTGGGCATGTGCCCTGAATCAAACTGGCAACATCTTGGTGCATGGGTTGATGCTCAACCACTGAGCCACACCAACCAGACCCAGCCATGTTATTTCTACCTCCTGTTTCTGCATTTACAAAACCTATTACTCATTTTAGTTCTGAATAATTATATCCATTTTTCCTGGAAATGTCCATGGGTCTTCTTTTGATGAGTAAAGTTACAACACATGCTATTGATTCTATTTTTATCTTTACATCTGATGTGAAGTAATTTTGGTTCATATTATGTATTTTAACTTCAGATTAATGTTTACATATTTAAAAGTATGATCCATAGAACATGACACACAGAAGTCCAAAAGATGTATAATGAGTGAATTAATTAAGGAATATGGAGTGATTAAATATAAATCTAGAAATCTGACCAATAATGATTAAGTAACCAAAAGGTATAAGAAAAGGTAGAACCCCTAAATCAAAATAATAGCAATCATAATTAATAATAATAGTTGTCATAAATGTGAGATAAAGTTGAATAGAAATTATAAAGTTGGACTAGAGTGATAGACGTGTCAGCAAACTAGATTATTTGTTAAAACTACCTTAGCTCTAAACAACTGCTTTGGGTGTTATTCATTCAGTCGCTAGATGATCATTGGAGGACCCGGACCCTTTACTAGTTTCTTAGATTTGCTATTTGCTAGATGTTGGAGCTGTTTGCTTTATAATTAGAACCTCACCCTAATCCCCTTAAGTCATTACCAGTTACTGACTATTCTTCTATTTCCCAAATCAATTAATTGTGGATTTAGATGGGCTCTGAAGAAGTTAAGACTGGCATGGTTAACTGAGCACAGAATAGCTTAACTCTCCTAGAAACTCATCCAAAGATGTTTTGTTAGTGTTCATCTTGGCTTTTCACCTGTCTTCTCAACTATACACATTAGTTCTTTAAATGTCAGATCCTGTGTCAATATTGAACAATGAAGTGTATCATGTACCCTATTTCCACTAATCACTGAAAAGTACATTGAGTTTGACCACTCTGATTCTGCTATCTGAAATATGGAGACAAGATCCTGAGTATCTCTGTGCTCACTTAAGTACAGTACCCGCCCCCCGCCCCCCGGAAATGGAAGGTAATGTACAATATCTAACTCATTTGATTACAATTCATATATTTATCTGAAGCTCTGAAAACCTAACTAGAAACACCCTCTTAAAAGGAAATGATTCTGTACCTTTTGTCTTCTGCTATTGACTACCTACCTGTGCTAGAACAGACATAGAACCAGATTTCATAAACCTATTACCTATTAACTCCAATTTCTCTACTTACTGGAGCAGATCCTCACTAATTCTGATTATTACAGATATCAAAGTTAATCTTTGCCAAGTCCCTGGTGATATGAGCTCTTAGGACATTATTGAATTAGATTAGTTGCTATTTACCTGTTAACCTAATTCCATAATGGATGGGTTTCTCCTTAGTAAAAATAAATAAACTGGATTGAACAATGCTATATTTATTTTCTAGAAATAAAATTTTAAACTCTGAATACCATTTGTTTAAAATAAAATAAAGGAATCAGAGGATTTAGGGATTATATACTACAAATTTATGATAGAAATTTTATAAAAATGATGTAATAAGTTTTGTAGGTTATGTGCAAGGGAGTGAAATATTTTAGTTTTCTTAAGAAAAACAGAAGAACCTGAGCAAAGAGTCAACATGTATAAAGAAGATGTATATTATAAAAATGGAAAAACAGTCTTCTGTATCATATTAATGGAAGGAATACCACCTGACTGTACATTTTTCTAAGCAAACAATCAAATAAACACAGATTACATCACATATGAAAAGTCCAGTAACTTAATGGAAGAGTATCCCGTCTGGATTATGCAAAATGGATTTCAATTCTGCCTCTACCCTTTTTCTACTGGGTGGTCAAGATATATCAGAGAGAGAGGAAAGACACATGTCTAAATTAATTACAATTTATTTTTTAACTTTTAATTTTTATAGAATTTCTTTGTTTGTATATATCTTCTAAGTTTTCTATATAAAAGTCATAAGCATATCATGCTTTGGAATGCAAACAACAATAATCAGTTATTCTCTCTAAATGAGTTAGTGCATTCTAGACCAGTAGTTCTCAAACTTTACCTTGTTTCAGAATCATCTAATGATCTTGTAAAAACACAGATTGCTGGACTTCCCAGACATTCAGGTTCCAAAGGTCTTTGAAGGAGCCTGATAATTTGAATTTTTACCAAATTTCAAGATAACAGTGATGCTGCTAGTCTGGGGATGATACTTTGTTAACCTAGGTTGCTATAGTGGTGAAAAACACCAGGTATGGAGTCTGCTGATCCTGTTTCTAAATACTGGTTCTGAACACACCCTGCGTGACCTTGGGAAGATACTTAACCTCTCTGAGCCTCACTTTCCTTTTCCATAAAATCAGCTTTAAGATGCACATTTTTCATCTTTTTAAATTGAATTTATTGAGGTGACATTGGTTAATAAGACTATCTAGGGTTCAGGTGTACAATCCTATAAAATACATCATCTGAATATTGTATTGTGTGTTCACCACCTTGAGTCAAGTGATCTGATGCAGAGTCCTTAGAAGACTTCCTATTATATAGAATAGACTTGAAAAGCCTCTACACATTATTAGCTGATGAATGTAGGCAAGTTATTTAATGTCTGCTTGCCTGTTCATGAAAAGGAAAATTATAATGTCTACCTCTAAATATTGTTAATTCAGATAACTTACATTAAGGCATTGGAACAGCAATAAGCCAAAGTAAGTTCTCAGTATATGATTAGTTATTATTTTTAATGAATCCTAATTACCTGCCATTTCCTAGTCTCTTATGTGATGCATCTCATGTTATCCTGTAGGAAAATTCTCCCCACAGTCCCAAATTCGGTTAGATTTCTCTTTTCCAGTTTCAAAAAGCACCCTATTTTGCTTCTATGACATTCTTGCATAATGCATCGATTTATCCATCTCTCATTAGTTCATGAATTTTTTCAAAGAAAAACTATATCTCACTCCTCTTTACATCCTTCAGACTTCAATCTCTGTCTTTTTTTTTCTTTTTTTTTAATCCTCACCAAAGGACATTTTTATATTAATCTTCAGATGGAGCTGGAGGGAGAGAGGCAGCAAGAGAGAGAGAGGGAGAGAGAGAGAGAGAGAGAGAGAGAGAGAGAGAGAGAGAGATTGGTTGCCACCAACACAACCCCAACAGGGGCGTTGGTGAGAAACACAACCGAGGTACATGCCCTCGGCTGGAATCAAACCTAGGTCTCTTTGGTCTGTGGGCAATGCTCTTGCCACTGAGCCATACTGGCCTGGGCTCAATCTCTGTCTTTTTCAAAGAAGTGTTGTTTAAACTGAAAGTTAATTTGCGTACAAGGATACAATGTGTTAGACTTCAAAATTGCACTGTTTATTTTGTTTAAATCTTTTCATTATCTCCCTTTTATATATAGAAAATGAGTCTTCATATTTAAGATAAAAATGCCTTTTCATTCCATTGCAATAAGATGGAATGCTGCTTCCCCAGTTGACTAGGAGGCAAGCCTACTATTTCAAATATATCTGACAACAATCAACCATACAGAGAATTGCTAGTTTGCTGGTGGTGACTTAAGGCTCTACAGTGAGAATGGGGTTTACAGTTTGTAAGAAAGGTCTGATGCTTCCCAGAATTTCTTTTTATTTTTTGTGTGACATTTTCTTATGTAGTGTAGCCCAGATGATGCCTATTAATTGCAGGATTGGGGTTGTTTTATTGGAGTTATGTAAAACACATATTTACAGTTTTTTTATTTTAAAAAAATCTTAAATAGAATTAAGCCTTCTGCCTTCAGTTTCTTTTGCTTTATAGGTTGGCACAGAAAAGGCATCTTTTAATCTGCACATGGCCTGGCCGGTGTGGTTCAGTGGTTGAGCGTCGACCTATGTGCCAAGAGGTCATGGGTTCAATTTCTGGGCAGGGCACATGCCCAGGTTGTGGGCCCAATCCCTAGTGGGGGCTTGCAGGAGGCAGCCAATCGATGTTCTCTCTCATCGATGTTTCTATCTTTCTTTCTCCCTCTCCTTTCCTCTCTCTCTAAAATCAATAGCGAAAAAAAAAAAAAAAAAAAAAACCTAATCCACACATGTATGATGCTGTCTTTAGTTGCAGAGAAATTATTACATTGGTCATAACTGGCTGAATGTTCAGACCTATAGAGAAATGAGTCAAATATAACATGTAAAAGATGTGGGTAAACGTTGGCAAAAGTAACTTACCTGTGCTAGTGAGAGATGTAAGACTGAATCCTAAATTCTTTATTCAACACTGGCATTCACTAATGAACACTTAGGGTGAAAATGACACCTAAGGTTAGGTTCCTATCTTGTGGACCTGAAGATCTAAAGAAGATTGAAGGATTAGCAAGGGCCATGAGAACAGAGAAATAAATAAATACTGATCCACAGAAAGTAAACTCTGGAAAAGTTTCATAGAAAGGGGGCATTTTAGCTGTTCCTGGAAGAATGTGTAGTGGTTACTAGATGATTCAGAAGGAAAATTTATTCCAGGTAAAGCATAACATATATGTCACTTCAAGACAGATTAATATTTAAAATTTTGTCTGAAGTTCTCTTCTTAACCATCTGAACTCTTCAATTTCTATAATTTTTAAGATTTTATATATAAATACACATATGTATATTTAATATACTTTTATTAATTGTTTAGGGAGAGAGAGAGAAACATAGATGTGAGAGAAATTCATCAATCAGCTGCCTCCTGCATACCCCTCACTGGAGATTGAACCCACAACTCGGGCATGTGCCCTGACTGAGAATTGAACCGGGACCTCTCAGTCCATGGAATGATGCTCAATCCACACTGGTTTGAAAGATTACATATATTTTTAATTACACAGCTTTTTAATCTTCCTCTCATAGACAAAGTAAATGTTTTTAGCCCAGAATTTTAAAAGTCAATCTAGCCATGTTCTATGCAACTGCAAGTTATATATCTTCATCTCAATATTCTACAGTTATTAAAAATCAGCATTCTTAAAACTGAACTCAGCATCATTTTTAGTTCATTCCCTAAATTTGTCCCTTTTTCTGTATTCTTCATCTCCATAAATGGTATCATCGAATAAACAGTAGTGCAAGTCCAAAATGTGTAAGTTAGCCCTGGCCAGTTTGGCTCAGCGGTTAGAGCATCAGCCTGCGGTCCCGAGAGACCCGGGTTCGGTTCCCGCTAAGGGTGCGTACCTCGGTTGCAGTTTGTCCCCGGCCCTGGTCGGTCGTGCGGGTGGCAGCCACTCGATGTGTCCCTTTCACATCGATGTTTCTCTCTCTTCCTCTCTCTCCCTCCCACTCTACCTGAACAAAAAATGTCCTCGGGTGAGGATAAAAAAAAAAAAAATGTGTAAGTTAGTCTAAATAAACTTATCTCTCTCTTAATGTCTCCAGATCTGTTTAAATCACAGATTCTAGTGTATTGTACTTTGGGTTGGCTCTCATGGTTCATCTGAATTCCCTCTGTGTTACTTTAATATTGATATTTAAACATGAAGTAAAACATTAAATGTTTTGGATATCTATTATTTCTATTATCAATTAACAAAATATATTATCTGCATACCTACAGCCCATGAGAAGTGAAAATATCACCTTGTACAGCAAATGCAGCCACTAGAACATGACTTATTAGAAAAGAGTTGGGAAAGTAACTCAGGGAAGTCATCCATATGCTGATCAATGGCTTAATGCCCAGAAAATAAAAAAAGAAAAGTTTGTTCAACCAATTCCCATTTCAAGATTAAGTTTATGAAGCTGAGAGATTTCTAGATAACTATGAAGAACAAAACAGATATATGTATATGATTTACCAGTTGAGCAGGTCATGATGACTATGTGCAAATGTATGCCACAAGAAAGCTCATTGGTACGGCATCAAGACTTGAACAGATATGCAAAAAGAGTAGAGACTAGATATCATGCAGTTTTGAGACACAAGAGTTCTTGTCTTCCGACATAATTATAGTTCCACTATCATCTGATGTTACATCTAAGAAGATTTTCTTGCATGTGCTCTTATAATATTTTAATAAATCTCTCTTTACTTGATGAGCTTGAATGCATTTCTATTTCTCATGAACAGAAGAGTCCTAATCAGAATGGCCAAAGTCTTGTGAGAAATAGGAGGGACAAGCATGCCAACAGGAAGCTATTCTTCAGTAAAGAGGTATAGCTCCTTCTTGGTATCAGAAATCTTATGATCTTTTTTTGGCATCTTAACATGTAGTGACATGTAACATTCACATAAGATCATTAACTTGTTTAAAATCTTGGAAAGTCTTCACTCCTAAATCCATTTTTTTTCTTGATCTGTATCAACACTTCTGTCCAGTGTAAATGGAATAAAACAATTAAATGTAGTTTATGCACCAAGTAAGGGAATGGAAAATAAAACATAAACAAAGAAAAAGAAAATTTAAGTCACCAATTGGTGGCCCTATACCTATATCAGTAAGAAAATGTGGTTGTTAAAATGTGTAAAAGTGAAAACCTAGGTAACAATCAGAGGAAAAACTTACAGTTTGAAAGGTTTAGTTGTTGTTGTTGTTGTTAAAAGCCTAGTTCATTATACTATTGTTTTATTTAGGTGTCTTAATTAAATCATCAATATTATGAATTTCATTCTCCAGACTCAAGGAGTTAGAAAATGGTTTTCAGATGGACAAAATACATAACTGGGTCACTGCTGTGTAATATAATATATTAAGTAGTATGAGTGATATATGGGAGTGAGTGTGGGGTCAATTAGATGACTCTTGTATCCAATATAACCCTTTCCCAGGTTAATTATAGAAAGATCACAAAGAAAATGACAATTCGCCCATTTTTCTTGCAATGATCAGAAAATTGTTGTTTTGATTCATCAATTGTCTGCTGAATGAAAAGTTACTATATGCTTCAAACACAGGCATACACTTAACATTCTTTTAATGATAACAAAGGGATTTCAGATTCTACTGAAACATGCACTTACTATTCAGAACCAGGATAATAATTGTCATACACTTAAAAGGGAGGAAATGCTAATCAATAAGGTTTCATTTAGTCAAGTACTGAGTAACCTGCATCCACTGTTCTGTAGATAGCACGATTGCAAAACCTGGACCTCATGAAAGGAACAGACAAATATAGATATAATGGGATTTTATGTTTTAAAAGAAATACAGCCTTTTCCCCCTACTTTAACTAAAATAGCATGTTTCCATGTGTCCATTTTATTAGATATTGTGAAGTGGTAGTGGGTGGTGAGAAGGACTTAGAAAACAAGCATATCTCTTCCCTTCCAGTTGCTTATAAACTAGTTGAGGTGATAAAACATCTATAGAACAGCTCTGGAACATTTTGTACAAATGATGAAAATTCTCATTTCTTAAAAATTTTTTAGTATTACCTCTGCTTTGAAAAGATAGGATAAAGTAAGTAACTTTCTTCTTTATAATAATAGATCCTTTTGCATGCCTGAATACTAACTTCATGGTTTTATCCTTTGCAATTGAAATTTTATATCAAGCAAAATGCAAAAAAAATATGTACATCAGCGATCCTTTAAAAGTACACAAGTTATTTTTCTAAGCAAAGAAGTTGCATCCTGGGGCATCCTCGGGAAATGTTCTATTGGATTTTACTCTCAAGTCCTATTCCGCATTCTTATTAGTATTGCACTTAGGGCTTTTATGCTAATCATAACCAAAAACTTTGAGAGTGACTTTAAGTCGAAGGATAATGGTAGAAAGTACAAACAAAATTTACTAAGGTATTGGTAGCCGAATATAAATGTGATTTTGGGATGTTTTATATCAAGTTAACATGCATTAGTACTAAATAAAGAAGAGTAAGTTGTATAGACATTAAAAAATAAAAACTCTATCATTCTTTCTTATTCTTTTTGTGATAGTTACTTTATTTGGAAAACCTTACATTTTTATACATCTGTCTGTATATCTATCTATCCTTATTTATAGATTTTATGTGCATGAAGTAGACTTACAATCTACTTGCACATATGAGAAAGAGTATTTAAGTTTTCAAAAGAAGATTCTAACCTTGGTTTCATAAATTTAAAATGTTCAGAAAGAGTCCTGGAGTGCTATGTATTCTGGGCATCAAATAGAGCATAAATCTAGAAAAGAGATGTCAGTGATTTTTCTTCATGCAGAAACTGGGAGAGAAGTGTTTCTGTGATTTATATAAAATTAACTTTATATGTATACTTTTAAAATGAGCTTGAAATGGCACTTTGTTCTGTCCTGTGGAGTTGCCTAACTTCACAAGTGTGTTAAGGTGTCACAAGTTATATGAACTGACTTTGTTTTGCAGCTTTTCCATGTTTTCCCAGGTCTCCAAGGATATAAAAGTTCATAAGGAAAAGAACCTGGATTCTGAAATGTCATGGTCAGATGAATCAGATCTGACAAGAACATCCACAGCAGGAGATACATTATAACTGTTCTATACTTCAGTCCTATTGAAAGTCGTCTTTGGGCCCTGGCTGGCTTGGCTCAGTGTTCGGAGCCATGGCTCATGGACTGAAGGGACACGGTTTAGATTCCTGATCCAGGGCACATACTTGGGTTGGAGGTTTGATCACCTGGCTGTGCAGAGGAAACCAATCAGTGTGTCCCTCTCACATTGATCTTTCTCTCTGTCTGTCTGTCTCTCCCCTTCTCTCCCTTCCACTCTCTCTAAAAATCAATGAAAAAAAAAATCATTGGAGGAGGATGAAAGAAAAGAAAGAAAGAAAGAAAGAAGAAGAAAGAAAGAAAGAAAGAAGAAAGAAGAAAGAAAGAAAGAAAGAAAGAAAGAAAGAAAGAAAGAAGAAGAAGAAAGAAAAGAAAGAAAGAGAAGAAAGAAGAAGAAAGAAAGAAAGAAAGAAAGAAAGAAGAAAGAAAGAAAGAAAGAAAGAAAGAAGAAAGAAGAAAGAAGAAAGAAGAAAGAGAAAGAGAACTAGCCTTTGGTCATGACAGGACCTTTAAGGATCTGTGGAACTTAAGAAAATATCTGGAATTAGTCAGATGAGAACTGTGAACACAAATGTGAATCCAAAACAAGTGTGTGTTCTGCAGACAATGATGAGAGGGAAACACATACAAGAAGACCTTGCATATATTGGGGATTCACTTCCAAACGGCCACAATAAGACAAATATTGTGATAAAGCAAGTCAAGTGAGCTTTTTGGTTTTCCGGTTCATATAAATGGTATGCTTATACTATATTGTAGTTTATTAAGTGCAACAGCATTATTTCCAATCAATGTACATATGTAAATTAAAAATAATTTATCACTAACAAATGCTAACCATAACCTGAGCCTTCGGGGAGTCCTAATCTTTTTGCTGGTTGCAAGTCTTGCCTCAGCGTCGATGACTGCTGACTGCTAGGAGGGGTGGTGGCAGTAGACTAGGGTGGCTGAGGCAGTTTCTGAAAATAAAACAATAAAATGTGTTGTACTAGTTGACTCTTTCTTAGCACAAACATTTCTCTGTAGCATGCAATGCTGTTTGATTGCATGTTTACCCGCAGTACAACTCCTTTTAAAATGAAAGTCAATCCTCTCAAACCCCGACACTGTTCTATCAGCTAACTTGATGTAACGTTCAAAATCCTTTGCTTTCATTTCAACAGTCATCACAGTATCTTCACCAGGAGTACATTCCTTCTCAAGAAACAACTCTGGTTATTCAGAAGAAAGAACTTATCATGCATGGGAGTGTAATCATAGGACTGCCACAATTCAGTCCCGCCCCAGGCTTCACTTCTAATTCTATTGATCTTGTTATTTCTACCACCTCTGCTGTTACTTCCTCCACTGAAGCTTTGAACCCTCAAAGGCATCTATGAGGGTTAAAAGCAACTTCTTCCAGACTCCTCTTACATTGATATTTTGATGTCTTTCTATGAGTCACAAATGCTCTTAATGGCATCTGGAATGGTGCTTTCTTTCCATAAGGTGTTCAGGTTACTTCACCCAGATCCATTAGAGGGATTACTATATGCCAGCCATAGCCTTATAAAATGTATTTCTTAAATAATTTTGACTGGGAAGTCAAAATTACTCCTCAATCCATGAGCCAAAGAATTCATGTTGCATTAGCATGCATGAAAACAACATTAATTTTATTGTCTCTCATCATCAGAGTTCTTAGGTGATCAAGTGCATTGCAAATGAGAAGTAATAATTAGAGTTATTTTTTTCTTCTTCTGAGCAGTTGGTCTCAAAGTGGGTTTATTGTACTGTTACTCATTGGCCTGATTTCAATATTGTGTATCTTAGGGAATAAGAAGGCCTGAGGAGAGACAGAAAGATGGGAAGATGGGGAAATAGTTGGTTAGTGGGGCATGCAGAACACACATGTTTATTGATTAAGTGTGTCATTTCATATGGCCAGTTTATGGTGCCCCTAATAATTATAATAGTAACATCAAAGAGGGCATTTTCTCACCAAAAGTATATTAAACAGTACTGGGAGTACATCATATATATTTTTCAGCAGGAATGTAGAACATCAATCAAACTAAAAACTACCCAACTAATAACAGCTACAATCTTCATTATCTGGGGCAATCTTATTGGTTATGATTAATATAAATGCCCTATGTGCAATATTGATAAGAATGCTGAATAAGATCTGAGAACAAAATCCAATAGAAAACTTATAGAAAATGCCCCAGGTAACAATCACTTTGCTTAGAAAAATAATGGTGCAATTTTAAAGGACAGCCAATATACATTTTTTTCCTTTTTTTTTTTTTTTTTGTATTTTGCTTGCTATAAAATTTTAGCTCCAAAAGACAAAATGACTTTACATTTAACGGAAAAAATCAGCAAGGACATACAGAAAGGAGAAAATAAGAATCGAATAAAACGTAAGGGATTAATAGCTCTTGATGGTAACAATAGCCCAGAAAATGGAAATGGAGGAAGGCAGGCAGGAAGCATGGAATAGCTCAGGAGGGGGAACTCCAATAGTTCTTAAAATGGAGCTTACAGCTCTTGCTAAATTTATTCATCATGTGTAACATTATCAGGAATCTCTTCTAACTTTATAAAACGTCTCATTGTCCATGAGACATTGTCATTTTATGGAGTAGTTTGATGGTGGGCCAGTTGGGATCGGAAAGAAGTAAGTATAAATGTTTCATTTTACCACCTTCTAATTTCAATCTCCTTTCAAAGAGTAAGTTTTCTAAAATACAAAATGACCTTCATCCACAGAGGACTGTGAATTGTCCCTAAAACATAAAAATATAGCAGCAGTGATAATCATATAAGCAATAACAATAATCAAGAGAATCAATATATCTGTATAAATAAGTTTTTAAACATCTCTTTCGATAATGATCTCATATGGTCTTGATATTATACCACTGAGGTATTAGTACATAGAAGAAAAGGAATATGAATACAAGAACACTCGAGAAGGGTATGTCTGTTACTCCAGTTACGCTGATGTTGAGCCAAGACCTTATGATCAACTCCAGTCGTGTCTGTGATTTCATCTCTTACGACTCTATCTTGTTTACTCACACTTGACCACCTTGGTGTTCTTTCTATTCCTCTAAACATTCCAGAACTAATTGTAAGCCTACAGTGTTAGATTTTAAATTAATGTTGTATTTGTAGACAAAAAGGGGATTTCTGCAAAATAGGTTTTCTTGTGTGTATATCTAAAATATTGCGCCTCACCTTTAAAGATGAATTCTTATCTGCATGCAATCAGCAAATCGGAATTCTGCCATTGACATACTTTTTAAACTTTATAAAATTTTCCACAGAATTGGTCGGCTTCAATATGGGCAGATTAGAAATAATGGCAATCGCGAGAGTCAGCCTGCTATGGACAGTCCAGTGACTTGCATCATAGAGACATGGGCCAATGTGGAAAGCTTGTGTGGGTGATCTGGTTTTGCTGCTGACGTGTTGTCCAGATGTCCCCCTCCCACCAAACAGGTATATTCCCACTTAACAGTTTCTGTAGATTCAAAGTGAGCTTCACCTGAAAATGTGTATATCTTTTAGACTTTGCCTGTGATCCCTCACCCCACCCCAGTTCTCTAAATTCCCCACCGTCTGCATTATTCAGCATCATCACTCATCGGCTCCCTTGTATAGACTTTCGTATTTCAAATTGTCTTTGAGAAATCAACTGAATACATTCGTCAAGATATTTTATTTAAACAGTGAAAGAAGTAAACCCAAATCAAATTACTTTAGAGAAAAAAGGGGGAAACACTCAAATGTGCCCTGGCCAGATTGGTTCAGTGGTTAGAGCATCAGCCTATAAATTGAAGGGTTGGAGGCTTGATTCCCACTCAAGGACATGTACCTGGGTTAATGGTTCAATCCCTGGCTCTGGTTGGAGTAGTATGGGAGGCAACCAGTTGATGTGTTTCTCTCACATTGATGTTTCTCTTTCTCTCTTCCTCCCTCCCGTACACTCTATCTAAACATTAATGGAAAAATATTCTTGGGTGAGAATTAACAACAACAAAAACAACAAAAAAATGTAATGGTCTTGTTAACCTGGCCTTGGTGTTTCCAGAGACTCTCAGCAGTCATTGTAATTTTTCACCTCATTCTTGTATATTGACCTCATTTTCTCAAATTCCTGATGGATTTTTCTTCATTTTCGGGGGACAGCCACAGACCGGTCTAGGTTTATATCATTACATTGGAAACAGCAGGGTTCTGTCATATAGCATCTGTTTATCAGGCATCAGGGGGAATCACTGACTGGCCTGGCTTAGGCCATGTTGTGACGAGGTTGGCAAGACATTGTCACTGTCAATCCCATGAAAACCACATGGAGATAGGAAAAAATGGCAGCGGAGTGAATGGAGCTACACAGACCATCTCCCAGGACCAAACTGGATTTACGACGAAAATAAAGACAAATCGTCAGGAAGGAACAACCAAAAGGCAGCCTGGAGGACCACATAACCAGGGACACTGACTCAGTTCTGGTAGGCTTCCAGGGACACGAGAGGGGGCCGGGAGCCCATGGTCCACAGTGGCCTGGGCTGGGACCAGGGGACACGCGGGAAGCCGCTGCTGCCTCAGCTGCGACCGTGATGAAGTCCTGCGAACTCCGCTGAGTGCTACGCTCTCGGCTGGTGCCGCAGACTCTGCCACCCTTAGCTGGGAACAGCGCCATCGGGTTAAAAGTCCCAGGCAGCTCCATGACACAGAGTCTAAACAGAGGCTAAATTGGCAACAGCCACTCACCTTAGGTTCTGGAAGAGGGAAGGCAGACTGGACTGGAACTGTGTGGGGACAGTTGGAGGGTGCACAGAGCTTTTGCTAAGTGCAGCCACGCAGGACTGAGGTCATTTTACTCCTTCCCAGAGCCCTGGGGAGAGGCAGTGACCCCTCCGTCAGAGATTCAACCCCACCTGATGGCCTTTGAAGTGCTAATTGAGGCCCATTAACAACCAACATCTGCCCTACCCTCCGGAAATCCTCTTACACTGAGCACCTGAGGGAATTTTTCAGGCAACTCAGAAACCATGGTTCTTCAGGTGACCTCTACAAATAGCCTCCAGGCAAAAAAAAAAGCTAGAGGAAAGTTAAGACTTGACAGTGGTGGTTAAAGTGGGTCCTTCCTGCCTCATCCAAACCCAGGAGAGGGAGCCACAAATAGCAGAAAACCAATACCCACAGGGAAAATTTGGCAGACTCCAAAGCTCACTGTGATAACCAAAACGGTGAAAAACAGAAAGAAAAGCCAAATTAAACACCAAGAGACCTCTACCGAAGATGAGATAAATGAGGTACAGTTAAGCAAGTTAACAGAACTACACTTCAGAGCCAAGATCTTGAGGAAGCTCAACAGCATGTATAAGGACATGAGCACCATGAGTAAAGACATAGAAATGTTGAAAATCAACCACTTGGAAATTAAAAGCGATGTATCAGAAATGAAAACACATTGGAAGGTCTAAAAAGCAGAGTAGAGGAAGCTGAGGACTGGATCAGTGAATTAGAAGACAGGGTAGAAAAAATCAACCAATCAGGAAACCAAAAGGAAAAAAAAAACAAAAACGATTGAAAAACAGGAAGACAGCTTAAGAGAACTGTGGAACAACTGGAAACGTAATAATATTCGCATCATAGGAGTCCCCGAAGAAGGAAAATGAGCAAGGGTAAGAGAATATATTCAAAGAAATAGAGACAGAAAACTTTCCAAATTTGGTGAGGGAAGAAGGCATTCAAGTTCAAGAGGCACAGAGAGCCCCAAGTAAGAAGAACTAAAACAGGCCCACTCCAAGCACATAGTAATCAAACTGCCAAGAGAGAATCCTAAAAGCAGCAAGAAATAAGCAACAGCTTACCTACAAAGGAAACCCCCTAAGGCTCTCAGCTGACTTCTCAATGGAAACACTACAGTCCAGAAGGGAATGGCATGAAGTAATCAAGGTCATGAAAAACAAGGATCTGAATCCAAGACTACTCTACCCAGCAAGGCTATCATTCAACATAGAAGGTCAAATAAAGATCTTCCCAGACAAAAAAAGGCTAAGGGAATACATTAGGACCAAACCAGCAATGCAAGAAATGTTAAAAGAACTGCTGTAATTAGTAGGAGAAATGGGAAAAAAAATGGAACCACACTAAACAAAAATGGCAAAAATAAGTACATATCAATAATCACCTTAAATGTAAATGGATTGAATGCTCCCATAAAAAGACACAGAGTAGCAGACTGGATAAGAAAGCATGGCTCATCTATATGTTATTTATAAGAGACCCACCTCACAACAAAAGACTGACATAGATTGAAAGTAAAGAGATGGAAAAAAATCTTCCAAGCAAACGGAAAGGGAAAAAAAAGCTGGGGTAGCAATACTCATATCTGATAAAATAGACTTCAAAATGAAGACCATAATTAGAGACAATGAAGGCCACTACATAATATTGAAAGGATCTATCCAACAGGAAGATATAACCTTGATATACATATATGCACCCAATATAGGAGCACCAAAATATATTAAAAATCTACTGGAAGACGTCAAATACAATACAATCATAGCAGGGGACTTCAACACCCCGCTGACATCACTGGATAGATCCTCTAGACAAAAAATTAGCATGGAAACACAGACTCTAAATGAAGCACTAGATTAAATAGATTTA
Source organism: Molossus molossus (assembly GCF_014108415.1). Taxonomy (NCBI): domain Eukaryota; kingdom Metazoa; phylum Chordata; class Mammalia; order Chiroptera; family Molossidae; genus Molossus; species Molossus molossus. Next base: position 62,620,757 of record NW_023425350.1, on the reverse strand, counting down.
ATAGATATCTACAGAGAATTACACCCCAAAACTACAGAATTCATATTCTTCTCAAGTGCACATGGGACATTCTCAAAGATAGACCACATCTTAGGGAAAAAACTAAGTCTCTACAAGTTCAAGAAGACTGAAATCATATCAATCATCTTCTCAGATCACAATGGCATGAAACTAGAAATCAATTGCAAGAAGAACATACTAAGACATTTGAACACATGGCAGCTAAATAGCATGTTATTAAACAATGAATGGGTCACCAAGGAGATAAAGGAAGAAATCAAAAACTTCCTGAAAACCAATGAAAATGAAGACACAACAACACAAAATATGTGGGATGCAGCGAAAGCAGTTCTGAGAGGGAAGTGCATAGCACTACAGACCTACCTCAAAGAACAAACAAAAAAATCTCTAATAGATTATCTAACCTCATGACTTAAAGAACTAAAGAGCAAACAAAAAGAAAACCCCAGAGCAAGTACAAGGAAGGAAATAATAAATATCAGACCAGAAATAAACGACATAGAGACCAAAAAAACAATTCAAAGGATCAATGAAACAAAGAGCTTGTTTTTTGAAAAGATAAACAAGATTGATGGATCCGTAGCTAGACTCACCAAGAAATAAAGAGCGAGAACCCAAATACACAAAATCAGAAATGAGAGAGGAAAAGTAACAACCGACACCACAGAAATATAAAAGATCGTTAACAACTACTATGAACAATTATATGGCAACAAATTCAACAATCTAAGTGAAATGGACAAATTTATAGAAACTCATTGTCTCCCAAAACTGGACCAGAAAGAGATAGAAAATTTGAACAGCAGAAATTGAAGATGTAATCAAGACTGTCCCAGCAAACCAAAGCCCAGGCCCGGATGGCTTCAGGGGGAAGATTACCAAACATTCAAAGAAGAACTAACACTCATCCTCCTCAAACTATTTCAAAAAATTCAGGAAGAAGGAAGACTTCCAAACTTGTTTTATGAAGCCAGCATAATTCTAATTCCAAAACCAGAAAAAGACACTACAAAGAAAGAAAACTACAGGCCAATATCCCTAACGAACATAGACGCCAAAATCTTGAACAAAATACTAGCAAATCGGCTCCAGCAATAGACCAAAAAAATTATCCACCATGACCAAGTGGTATTCATCCCAGGAATGCAAGGCTGGTACAATATTCGCAAATCAATAAACGTGATACACCACATAAATAAAATGAAGAATAAAAACCACATGATCATATCAACAGATGCCGAAAAAGCCTTCGACAAAATCCAGCATCCATTTCAGATAAAAAGACTCAGCAATGTGGGAATAGAGGGATCATATCTAGACATAATAAAGGCCATATATGAAAGACCTACAGCCAACATCATACTCAATGGGCAAAACTAAAAGCATTTCCCTTAAGAACAGGAACAAGGCAAGGATGCCCACTTTTGCCACTCTTATTTAACATAGTACTGGAAGTCTTAGCCACAGCAATCAGACAGGAAGAAAAAAATAAAAGGGATCCAAATTGGAAAGGAGTTAGTGAAACTGTCATTATTTGCAGATGACATGATACTATACATAGAAAACCCCAAAGACTCCATAAAAAATTTACTAGACTTAATAAATGAATTTGGCAAAGTAGCAGGATACAAAATTAACGTCAAGAAATTGATGGCATTCTTATACACCAAGGATGAACTCACAGAAAGAGAAACTAAGAAAACTATCCCATTTACCATTGCGGCAAAAAAATTAAGATACCTAGTAATAAACTTAACCAAAGAAATAAAGGACCTATTCGCAGAAAACTACCGGTCATTGAAAAAAGAAATAGAGGAAGATATAAAAAAGTAGAAGCACATACCCTGTTCATGGATTGGAAGAATTAACATCATTAAAATGTCCATATTACCCAAAGCAATCTATAGATTCAATGCAATCCCCATCAAAATACCAACAGCATACTTCACAGAATTAGAACAAGTACTTCAAAAGTTCATTTGGAACCAAAAAAAGACCTCAAATAGAAACAACAATCTTGAAAAGGAAGAACAAAGTTGGAGGGATCACATTACCAGATTTCAGGTTATACTACAAAGCCACCATAATCAAAACAGCATGGTACTGGCACAAGAACAGGCATATAGACCAGTGGAACAGAACAGAGAACCCTGAAATGGAACCAAGGCAATATGCTAAATTAATATTTAATAAAGGTGGAAAGAGCATACAGTGGAGTACGGACAGCCTAATTTAATAAATGTTGCTGGGAAAATTGGACAGCTACATGCAGAATAATAAAACTAGACCATCAACTTACACCCTACACAAGAATAAACTCAAAATGGATAAAAGACTTAAATGTGAGTCATGAATCCATAAAATCCCTAGAAAAAACTATAGGCAACAAAATTTCAGACATCATACACAGCAGAATTTTCACTGATAGGCTACCCACTGTATGGGAGACCATAATTGCCAATGATATATGAGATAAGGGGTTAATTTCCAATATATAGAGAGTGCTCATACAACTCCACAAAAGGAAGACAAAGAACCCAATTAAAAAATAGGCAGAGGAACTAAATAGACACCTCTCCAAACAGGACATAGGAATGGCTAAGAGACATATGAAGAAATGCTCATCATCACTAATCATCAGAGAGATGCAAATTAAAACAACAATGAGGTATCACCTCACACCTGTCAGAATGGCCGCCATCAACAAATCATCAAACAACTAGTGTTGGCGAGGGTGTGGAGAAAAGGAACTCTAGTACACTGCTGGTGGGAATGCAGACTGGTGCAGCCACTATGGGAAACAATATGGTGTTACTTCAAAAAATTAAAAATTGATCTTCCATTTGACCCAGTGATCCCACTTCTAGGAATATACCCTAAGAAGCCTGAAACACCAATCAGAAAGAATATATGTACCCCCATGTTTGTAGCAGCACTATTTACAGTAGCTAAGATCTGGAAACAGCCCAACTGTCCATCAGTAGATGAATGGATAAAAAAGCAGTGGTACATATACACAATGGAGTACTACGTAGCTGTAAGAAAGGAAGATCTCTTATCCTTTGAGACTACATGGAGTGACAAGGATAGTATCATCCTTAATGAAACAAGCCAAACAGAGAAAGACAATTATCATACTTATTTGTGGAATATAAGGAACATAACAGTCTGAGGAATGGGGTAGTCCCAGAGACATGGAGGTGGGGTACAGACTGACAATCCCCAGAAGAGGGGATGGTGGGGGAGAGATAAACCACAGAACCTATATGTATGTATGCATGAACAGTGGACATGGACAACAAACTGGGGACTGGGTGGGGAGGGAGGGGGAAGGGGGAATCAGTGAGGGAAAAAGGAGAAACATCTGTAACAAAAATTAATTAATAAAAAAAAAGAGAGAGAGAGAGAAAGCCGTTTCTTGAAGGAAGGGAAGCTGTTCAAATAAAACTAGCAAATGTCAGCAGGGCTTTTTCCTTTCTTTCCTTTTCTTTTGTTCTTTTCCTCCCCTCCCCTCCCCTCCCCTCCTCTCCCCTCCCCTCCCCTTCTTCTTTTTTCTTTAAATAAATGTATTGTGGCAGAACCTATCCACCTTGAATACTGAGGAAAGGCTTGGGACTCTAGAACACAAAAATTTATGGTTATTCCTATGGCCTTATTGGCTCAGTGAAGAACTGCAATTGTTTCTTGATCTCCACAAAGCAAACAAGGCTCTCTAAAGAGTGCCTCATCAAATAGAAAACTGATTAGATGACATGTTGCAAGCAGTTCAACATCCTAATTTCTCTGACTCTTCTTTATACATTCCATTCCATCTTCAGACCTACAAGAACCCTCATCTATCACAGGAAAATCAAATGGCAGATTACAGAAAGACCAGGAGTGGGAATAAGCAACCTACAGAGGAGTATTATTCACTAGGTTTGTGTTGGCTGGTGTTGGGTTGTAGGTGAAGGTGTGGTTAGCATTAAGGTGGGAGATAAATAGCACAGTCCACTTAGTTCATGAGTCTAACTCCAGACAGCTAGAAACTTCAGTTGCAGAAATAAAAGTCCTCAAAGCTTTTATGCATCAAATTCTTCATGGTAGTCAGGTACAGGGAATTTTCCACTGTGGAAAGAGGGGAAGAAGATAAAGAGGCAAGGCCCAGATATTCCTACTTGTACATTAAGAAGCCACTGCTTATCAGAAATACACATTTTAGACTTCTGGTAGATGATTTACTATGTTAATTGCCTTATCAAAGACTCAGCTTGTAAATATATTTGATAAAATTTCTAATGAAGAAAATATGGAACCCCTGCTATAGTTTGGGTTGACACATTAAAAAAAGTGTTTATATTGCTTATTCTTCAGGTGGATTATCATGTCTCATTTTGGACTAGTTAAGAATTTGGCTTTGGCCTGGGGACTACTCAATGCTTTTGCTCATTCAGTTTATCTTCGTGGATGCCAAATCCAATCAACGCCCCTTCCTTCACCTTCCTGCCACAAGTTGGGGAGAAGATCTCCAGGATATGGCTTCCCGCCATGTCTAGCCCTCTATACCTGCACTTCATTCCATTTTAATGATCTAGTTTCCAGACTAAGATTGGCCCAACCTTCAGCTATCAATGCTGATTATAAGGTAATTAAAATTTATGTTCTCAGGCTAGCTCTTCAAAAAATGAATCTGTATTTCTGTATTGTAATGAAGAATGGAAACAACTTATTCTCAATAACTGTTAGAACATTTTATGAGAAAAAAAATCAGGAGGCAGGGAGAATTGGCAATATAATGAAATATATTAATAAGCACCCTTAAAGGGCAGAGTTTTGGCTTGGGTATTATCAAATACTTTTTGTCTAATTGATTTTGAATAAATTTTCTGTTTTCTATGCATAGGTAGACATACATTGGCTTTCATAATAATTGTCAGCAGGGAAATTTACTCAGAATTTTAAAATCCCAATTTCTAATGTGAGTTCTGTCTTCCTGGTGAAGATGTTTAAACCTAATCCCGCTCACTATCTTTCTTATTCTATTTACCTTTAAGTTATTTATTAAATTTTAGTTTCCATGAAGGCAGGGTATTTTGGTGTGTTTTATGTTCACTGTTATATACCCTGATACCAAGAACAAGACTTGGCATACAGAAAGAATTCAATGAATATTTTTTAAGTGAATAAATGTCTCTACTATTAAAATTAAAACCAGGAAGTCATGCTGCAACCATTTTCATAGTTGAAACCAGTAATTATAATACATTCTATATATTTTCTAAGAAAGATTTCTCCATTTTCTTTTACATAAATAATTCTTTCAGATACATTTACTACTAAATATCATGTGTGTAAATTTCACCTGAAACCATGATTATTTTTGCTGTCATGGGTGTAAGAGTTTTTTGTTCATATAAATTTGTTTATTCCATAAGAGACAGTGTATTGTGGAAGAGAAAGTATATTGCATACAAATGAAATACATTTCAAAATAGGTAAGTCAAAACATTTTCCAATCAGTCAAATGATGGGAATTAGCATTGAGGGAAGCAGTGAAAGTCTTTATAGCTTTTGTCCAACTCTGACTTGGAATAACGAGATTCTATCTCACACACGTAGAGAGAAAATGGTCAGAGAAAAATTACCTGTCTACAAGCAAAGAAGGATGAGACTTATTGGAAAGAGGTAAAATTAATTCATTTCTAAGAAAACTGATCAAAAGTAGTCTATAAAATGTTTCAGTGAACTTCCAATGTTATCAGGCAAGTGCAGACTGAAAGACACCTTTGCCACAAAAGGCAAACCTATCTATATTAACTAAGTTCAATACATTTTTGAATTGAGAAACTGCTATGCTTTCTCCCTCTGCTCTGTGGGAGCTTTGCTTTCTTTCCTTTTTTCTTTCCTTCCTTCCTTCCTTCCTTCCTTCCTTCCTTCCTTCCTTCCTTCCTTCCTTCCTTCCTTCCCTCCTTCCTCTCTTTTTCTTTCTTTCTTTCTTTCTTCTTTCTTTCTTTCTTTCTTTCTTTCTTTCTTTCTTTCTTTCTTTCTTCTCTTTTCTTTCTTTCTTTCTTTCTTTCTTTCTTTCTTTCTTTCTTTCTCTTTCTTTCTTTCTTTCTTTCTTTCTTTCTTTCTTTCTTTCTTTCTTTCCTTTCTCTCTTTCTTTCTTTCTTTCTTTCTTTCTTTCTTTCTTTCTTTCTTTCTTTCTTTCTTCCCTCCATATATATATATATGAAAAAAATCTACCTTTCACATGTGTTCCTCTATGATATATAAATGTGGCTAAAATGATAAAATTAACTTTTTTTCCTCTTAAAACAAAAGAAATTGCTGTCTTGACTCAGAAGTTTTCAAAAGAATTATAGACATGCCTTGCAAATGACCCAGTCAAATCACATGAAGACTGCAAAAAATATTATTCTTCATGAGTTTTTCATGGTGACTATAGAACATTATGGGCAAAGCAAAAAAGTCCTTTGACCTTGTTGGAATCCTAGATGATATGGATTATCAAAGATGTTCAAACTTTTGTCTATTTAAATCCTACCTCTGGTATTTATAATCATCATCAGTTATTAGTTTGTCAAACTCCACTCTAGTCAAAACCACTAAGATGTTGCCTGGCTAGATATTATTAGTTTGTCCCCAAGTGAGACAAAAAGTATAATGCCCAAGGGTCTGGAGGGAAAAAGAAACTGTCCTAAAATTACCTTGTAGGCTTTCCATTTAACCCAACTACTCAGAGCCCATATACTTCACATAGACAAAACCAAGTATGCAATTTTAAAGACTGCATGTACCTACAACCTGTTCCTTGGCAAACTTCCCTAACACTGGCAGCTGGCTTAGGGTTGAAAAGATGACTGAATGCTGAGCCCAGAGACATAGGCTTAAGATCTGACATTACAATGTACTTTCTGGGTGACTAAAAAATGAGAGTAACAGCCCTGGCTGATTTTCTCAGTGGTTAGAGCGTTGGCCCTTAGACAGAGGGGTCTTGGGTTCGGTTCCTGGTCAAGGGCAAGTGCCTGTGTTTCAGGTTTGATCCTTGGCCCCAGGCAAATCTGCCTCCTTTCCACTCCATCTAAAAATCAATGAGAAAATATCCTTGGGTGAGGATTAACAACAAAAAATGAGAATAACAAAAGCTACTTTAAAGAGATCTTATTAAAAAAAATATATATGTGAAATTTTGTGTCAGCACTTTTCAAACTATAAAAATTATAAAAGTGTTAATTTTTTGTTAGTGTGATTATAATTCAAACAGATGGGTCAGCTAAGGAAAAGAGAGACAGAGAAAACAATGAGTATAAGGTCATACAACATGTTAGTTGTAGTATCAAAATTAGAAGCTACTTACTAATGATTCCATCAAACTATGAAACTGGGAAAACTTTTTTTTTATTTCAACATGAAAAGTTTTTCAGAAGTGTTTTATTTTATTTATTTTTTAATTTAATTTTATTTTTTTGGTACGTGTTCCTAGCAGGAACCAAACTCAGGATTTTCTGGTCCGCAGGCCGATGCTCCAACCGCTGAGCCAAACCAGCCAGGGCTAGAAGTGTTTTACTCACCTCCTACTCACCATATTGGTGAAGGAGGAAGTCCCACTCCAGTTTTATGGAGATGGCCAATCACACAACACCCAACAATGGACAGAAGAAATCACAGTAGTTCATTGGTTACATGCACTCACCCCTCAGAGGAGGAGGACACAGCATGCCATGCATGGCCACTTGAGTGTTACATTTGAAACTGAATACTCAGGGACTGTGAAATGCAGGCTTTTTGTATCAAGAGGGTGTAGCGCCCTCAGTTACCATGAAAGAATGTGATTGGTTTGTTCGAATAATTCCATGCACTGTCAAGTAACTGACCCTACTATTGAGAAATGAACAAGAACTGTGCCTGGTCTTTTTAAGAAAGTTGTTTTGCTAAGGGATCATTTCTGGGGTGAGAAAGTAAGGAAGAGAACTTGCACTTAGGTCATCTAAGGCCTCCTAGTTTCATTGGACACCGAGGCAGCACTTACTATAGGCCTTCCTTCCTGAGCGGCATTAACTCAAGTAGACAGAAGACCTCGAGTGGAAGCTCTGGCCCTGGAGGCGGTTCCATGTACAATGAGAAAAGTCTAAATTCAGAAGCCTGGGAAATAATAGCCTTTAATCAGCTGAGAGAGGGAAAGAAGTCACTAACAAATAATAATCAAGGGTTGTAGAATAGATAGGTTGAGAATAAAAAAAAATGATGTCTTGCGAAATCAGAGAACATTTCAAATACTAGGTTATGAGGTGATCAGTTATGTCAATGAATACTGAGAAAAAGAGTCAGGTGATGTCCAGCCGGTGTGGCTCAGTGGTTGAGCGACGACCCAGGCACCAAGAGGTCGGCGGTTTGATTCCAGGTCAGGGCACATGCCCAGATTGTGGGCCAGATACCCAGTGGGGGGCATGCAGGAGGAGGCCAATCAATGTTCTCTCTCACTGATGTTTCCATCTCTCTCTCTCTCCCACTCTCTCTAAAATCAATAAAGAAAAAAAAAAAGTCAGGTGATGACTTAAGATAGATTTTAAATGTGTTTTTTAAATTAAAAAGCCCCTATTTGAGTATGTCTGCCACTGAGGGCCCAGACTGAAAATTTTGCGTGTCCTTGAAAGAGAATTCAGCAAATCAATCAAGGGACTGTGGTAATGTCACTGAATCCAAAGTGCGCCTTGAACATCTTAAGTTCTACCTTCAGAGATTCATCACTTCGCCTTACATGTATTTTTAAAATTAAAACAAACAAAAAATTCAACTAACTATAACACAATGCTGCAATTGTTATATAAACCCAGGAAATGGAGGCACTGAAAGACCAAAATCACAAGATAAATCACTTATAATTCCACTACACAGAAATTACGACAGGAGACATGGCATGAGAAAGTTATCATCATTGGTAAATGTTAATACACTTGAAAGGGCAATGTTTTCTGAAAGTCATAGACTTTCTGAATAAAAGTCTTACAAGCATGTCCAGTAAAATGAGTTCTGTTGAGGAATACCCCTCCTAAAGATAAAAAAAATAATAATAAGCCAGCCCTTTCTTAAAGGTTAACAAATACAGAGGGACAAACTAGGCTTAGAGGTCTTTCAAAAAAAAGAATGAGTTTAAGAAACTTTATTTAATTTTTTGCTAATAAACTGTTTGCACTTCCAACAGATAAACTCACTCCACACTTCTGATTAGTTATCCAATACAGCTAAGTCATCCTTGGACTGATCTGTCACATTTATTACTTCTCCCCTCTTACGGCGATGACTTGTTAGGCCTTAACTGTCTTTGAACTGGAGCATTTTAACACATTCTAGGTTGAATTCCCCTATCACCAGTCTCTCACTACCCTGGTGCCATCTTTACTGAATCACACTAATCTATCTATGGGCGCTGGTCCTGATTTTGTGGGTTTGACACTATTAACTTTTGTTGCTACTCTTAAACCAAGAAAACAGAATCTTACTTATGCAATGTTTATAATAACATATAACCACATATGTGGTCATCAGAAGGGATTCATATAATTCTATATTTATAGTAAAACTATGTTGTTATGTGTGTATTTCTAAGGAGGGTTCCCATGGCTGCTATCACCTTCAAAAGGGATCTATGTACCCAGACGTTAAGAAATGTCATCCCAGAGCATAGATCAGAACACAGAAATCTAGACATTAGCACAGATTCTCAGGCCCCAATCAGGGAAGAGGATACCTTGGCTCATAATTTCTGTGGTGAGCAATCTCCAAATCATGTTGGTTTTCTTGTGACGCATCACTACAGGCAAATGCTGGATTGATCTGTCTACACAGAGAGGCTGTGCTCTTGGCAACTATTTTCTATAAAGTGAGTAAAAGAATGATGCAGCATTTTGACAGCCACTCAGTCCCTGAGAACATGGTTGAATTCAATTTAGGACACGATCCCTCTCTTGATTTGGGAAAATTGAGAATTCCGCAGTCCAGTGCCTCATAGCCACGCTGCAGACAGCATGAATCCTCCTAGAATCGCATCCACTACATGTCTACAGCACATGTTCTCCATAGTTTTGCAGATCGTTTTCCTTCCTTTTCGTTAAATCATATGATATGAACTTGTGTTATTTTGGTGTTGCAAATGTGTCTCTTCCATTCACTCACTGGTAAAAATTGCATTTGCAGGGGTCAACACTCTTTGTTTCATTAAGAATACCTAGCGTAACTGTGCCCAGTGTGGCTCAGTGGGTTGGTGTCATCCAGGCACTGAAAGGTTGCTGGTTCCATTCCTGGTCAGGGCACATGTATGAGTTGTGGACCCCATCCCTGTGCAGGAGGTAGCCCATCGATGCTTTGCTCTCCTATCAATCTCTCTCTCACTCCCTCTCTCCATCTCTCTTTCTCTCTCTCTAAAAATATCAATAAAAATTTTTATATAAAGAAAGAATACCTGGCATTTAGTAAAAATAATTTTTGTAAGCAGAATAAAATAAACAGCAAGATAAAAACAAATAAAGAAAAAGGAAGAAGGAAGGAGAAAAGAAAGGAAGAAAAGAGGGAAGGAAGGAAGGAAGGAAGGAAGGAAGGAAGGAAGGAAGGAAGGAAGGAAGGAAGGAAGGAAGGAAGGAAGGAAGAAGAGAGAGAAATGAAAAATGAGGGAGGGTAGGGAAAAGAAGTGATGGCAGGCACAGGCAAAAGAAACAGAGCCAACAGCATAGAGAAGCCCCGATGGTCTAATGCAATTTTAATGCCAAGTATCTGGATGAAAATCGGGCCAACCTCCCCCGCCCAAAAAAAAACAATGTTGCTTTCTATAGTTTGCATTTTCTAACTCTTTTAACATATGGCTATTGTTTCACAAAATTCTAAGTTCAGTAAGATTAGCTGAGAGGTGTATGTTACAGAGTGAATCTGAGCACATACACTAGGTTCAGGACACTTTTGGGTTCTTTCTTTATATTTCCCCTAGGGATTTCCTTAGCATGTATTCTCGTGACCACAGTTCTTTGCCAATCCATTTCAACATGAAACGCCTTTTCGGAGTGTTTTAATCACCTCCTACTCACCACATTGGTGAGGGAGGAAGTCCCACTCCAGGTTTATGGGGATGGTCAATCCATGTAGAAGAACCTATCCTAAAGCACTTCATTGATCATTGCTATATAATATGGCTATTTTAGTATTGTTGAATGAATTTGGAATCAATTTGGGCCACTTGTCAAATGTATTAAGGCTGCATTATCAAATTAATTTAGTAGCAGTAGAGACAGTGACATACTATCATTATAAATTAAGTATTATTTATTTCTAAGATGATAATTTATTGGGTATTTCATAATGTACTACTTATTTTCACACACACACACACATATACATACACACATGTTTATATTTAAGTGAAGGCTTTAATTATTTTTAAGCCTGAGGGAGAAAAACAAAAGTTTTTAAAAAATATTATGATCAAATACATCTTAAGGTGAACGTACTCAGTGCCCTCACTATCCAATTTGAATATTCATTATTTTCTTTTTTCAATATTTAAGGTGGTTATATCTCACCTTGCTAGAGCAGAACAGGTAACAGAGACACTGATTATTTTTCAAAATATGTTTTATATATTGTGTTCAGTGTTGAGATAATACATTTTTGGGGTGCTTTTGTTATAAGAATAAACTTTCAAAAATAATCTGGGTTCTTAAAAAAAAAGAGTGGTAAAATTTAACTTACAGATAGAGTACACAGATATCTCTGCTGAGTTAAATAATATTGCAATCCTCACTCTTCAAAAGCTTTCAGTTTTGTTTTGTTTTTTTAATTTTTTTTTTAATTCTCACCTGAGGACACTTTTGTATTCTTCGGACAGAGCAGGAGGAAGAAAGGAGGGAAGAGAGAGAGAAAGAAACATCGATGTGAGAGAGACACACCGAGTGGCCGCCACCCGCACAACCCCAACCGAGGCCGGGGACAAACTGCAACCGAGGTACGTGCCCTCAGCGGAAACCGAACCCGGGACTCTCCGGTCCGCAGGCCAACCCTCTAACCGCTGAGCCAAACCAGCCAGGGCAAAGCTTTTAGTTTTTAATATAAACTATTCAAATATGTCTGTTGAAACATTAAATTTGGAGGAAAAACTATTTCTACTCTGAAGAAAGTCAATGGAATTTCATGGAAAATAATTCTGAATGATTTAGTAATTATTTTTTGAAGGATCGATAACAAATATACAAAAAGTTTTCTAGTCTCATGAGTACTACTTGATAAACAGACTTGTGTAATTATTTAGGTCACAAAATAAAACAGAAGAGAATAACAGAAGCTATTCGTTTCCTGCAAAGTTTTCCATTATTCTGACATCTAACACATTATATTAGTTTTATCCATTTTTGCTTTCACTTTAGTGGGATGATGTAGTATGTATTATTCTGTGTCTGGTTTGTTTTCCACAACAATATTTTTATTTGTTTGTTTGTTTATTTATTTAATTTTATTTTTTATCTTCACCTGAGAACATTTATCTTCAGACAGAGCGGGAGGGAGTGAGGGGGGAAGAGAGAGAGAGAGAAACATTAATGTGAGAGAGACACATTGAGTGGCTGCCACCCACACAACCCCATCCGGGGCAGGGGACAAACTGCAACTAAGGTACATGCCCTTAGCAGGAATCAAACCCAGGACTCTCTGATCCGGGGGCCGACACTATAACCGCTGAGCCAAACCAGCCAGGGCCACAACACTATTTATATGATTAATCCATGTTATTGTATCCATCATGTACCTATTCTTCTATTGTTGGGCAGTCATACAAGTTTTGGTTATTAAGAAGAGTAATTCTGTGAATATATTACATAATTTTAATGCACACATTTATGCAATTCTATTGCTTACAACCTAGAATTGATATCACTGGGTTTCAGAATATACGTGGATAGTTTTAAAGAAAATGCCTCATTGCTTGCATAACACTCATAGAAATACTTATGATGACAATCTCTTATATTTTAGTCATTCTATTGAGGGAGCAGTGGTTCATTATATTGTTTATGATTTTTATTTCCTCGCTGACTAATGGCATTTAGCACATATTCAATGTTGATTTAAATGCCTCTTTTGGGTGTGCCTTTTCAAGAATTTTATTCATTTTTTGGTGAGTGTTATTTCATTGTAAAATTTAAATAACTTTTAGGTTTTGTTTTGAAAATTTGTAGGGACTTTATTATATTTTCCAATCTTCAAATAGTTTTATTATTTGAAATCTTAACAAAAACTAAATAAAAACTGTATACAATGATGCATAATGGGCATTTATCTTAAAACTGTTATTTTTTATTTTATTTTTTTATCCTCACCTGAGGACATTTTTTCATATTTTGTTCAGATAGAGTGGGAGGGAGAGAGAGAGAGAGAGAGAAACATTGACGTGAAAGGGACACATCAAGTGGTTGCCACCCACACAACCCAACCATGGCTGGGGACAAACCGCAACTAAGGTACATGCCCTTAGTGGGAACTGAACCCGGGTCTCTCTGGACCGCACGCTGACGCTCTAACTGCTGAGCAAAACCAGCCAGGGCAAACTGTTACATTTTTATTATAAGGTTTCTTTTCTTTTCATTGAAATATTGTTGACATACACTATTATATTAGTTTAAGGTATACAACAAAGTGATTATTCCTTCCTATACTTTACAATGTGATCACACCATAATAAGTCTAGTACCCATCTGTCACCACATTATTACAATTTTTTTTAATACATTTTTTTATTGATTTTTAGACAGAGGGATAGGAAGGGAGGAGAGAGGGATAGAAACATCAATGAGAGAGAACATCAATTGGCTGCCTCGTGCATGCCCCCCACAACCTAGGCATGTGCCCTGACCAGGAATTGAATCGGTAACCTATTATTGGTGCATGGGTTGACGCGCAAACACTGAGCTACACTGGCTGGGCCTATTATTACAATATTATTGTAAATACATTACATCACCATGACATTTATTTTATAATTAGAAGTTTGTACCTCTTATTTCCTTTCACTTTTTGACCTATTTTCTCATCAACCTCCTCTGGCAACCATCAGTTTGTTTTCTGTATCTATGAATCTATGAATCAGTTTCAGTTTTGTTTGTTTGTTTTTGTTTTTTATTCTATGTATAAGTGAAATAATATGCCATTGTCTTTCTTTCTATAGCTTATTTCACTTAGCATAATACATTCTAGATTTATTCATATTGTCACAAATGACAAGATTTTATTGTGAATACACACACACACACACACACACATATCACATCTTGATTCATGTAACAATAGATACCTAGGTTGATTCTATATATTGGCTATGGTAAATAGTGCATATATCTTTCCAAATTAGTGTTTTATTTTCTTTGAATAAACGCCCAAAAGTTTAATTGCTGGATCATATGGAAGCTGTACTTTTAATTTTTTGAGGAAACTTCATACTGTTTCCATTGTGGCTGCACTATTTTACTCCCACCAACAGTTCACAAGGGTTCCCATTTCTGCCCATCTTTGCCTAAACTCATTTGGTGATTTTTTACAATAGTCATTCTAGCAGGTGTGAGTTTATGTCTCATTGTGACTTTGATTTACATTTCCCTAATAATTAGTGATGTTGAGTATTTTGGCATATGTCTGTTGGCCATCTGAATGTTGTCCCTGCAGAAATGTCTATTCAGATCCTCTGCCCACTTTAAAAAATTAAATATTTTGGGGTGATATTGGTTAATAACATTATAAAGGTTTGAAAGGGTTAATAATATTTTATTTCTTTCTTTATTTATTTATTTTTAATCTTAATTTTTCTTCTTTATTGATTTTAGAGAGAGAAGAAGGGAGAGGGAGAGACAGATAGAAATATCGATGAGAGAGAACATCAACTGGCTGCATCCTGCATGCCCCCCACTGGGTATTTAGCCCACATCTTGGGCATGTGCCCTGACCAGGAATCGAACCAGTAACCTCTTGGTGCCTGGGTCAATGCTCAACCAATAGCCACACTGGCCAGGCCAAAGGGTTAATAACATTTTAAATGGTAAAGGCAAAAGTTTGCAAAAGGCGGAAACTGTGAAAAATATGTTGCTTGCATGATCTTTGCTCAGCTTTCTGTTGAGTACAGATTATCTAGAGTATCTGCAAGGCCAGGAACCACCCAGCAGATGCAGGACGAGATACCAGACCAGTTCAGCTGCAAACTGAGCAACGGGCCATGCAGAGTTCGTCAGCGGGAACTGCGGAAAGCTAGAAGCAGAGCATATCACCTACACCCAAACTGCAATTCGGCGCTGACTCCCTTTTTGAACTCAGCCCACCTGCACCCTGGTTCTTGCAATAAAGTTGTTTTGCTCTACATTGGCCTTGCATTGTGGATGTGATCTCCCGCCGGCTCAGACCTTTGAGGTTTCAAGTGTACGGTTCAATGATACATCATCTGTATATTGCATTGTATGTTTACCACCCAAAGTCAAATCTTCTTTTTCTGCCTATTTTTTATTAGATTATTTGGATTTTTGGTGTTGAGTTGTACTGAACCTCCTAGAAAAAAACATAGGCAGTGAACTCTTCGACATCAGTCAGCAATATTTTCTGGACATTTGTCCCCAAAGTTAACAAATGCAAAAATAAACAAATGAAATTATGTCAAATTACAATGCTTTTGCACAGCATTGAGACCATCAACAAAATGAAAAGAGAGCATACTGAGTGGGAGAAGATATTTCATATGGTATATCTAGTAAGAGGTTAATATCCAAAATTTTTATTTCTTTGATATCTTTATGCTGTGAATCCCTTGTCCTGTATATCCATTGCAAATATCTTGTTCATGTACTTCCTTTTTACTCTCTTAATGTGTCCTTCAATAAACAAAAATTTTTACCTTAAAAACAGTACAATTAATCTTATAAATTATGGTTAGCAGGTTATTTTTAAGAACTACCTGTCTATCCCATGGTCATGATGCTGTTCCTTGTTTTCTTCAAGATGTAACATTGTAAACTATCTCTTTTATAACTATAACCTACTTGATACTAATTTTTATGTCTGGTAATATGTAGGACTCAAGATTCATTTACTTTCATATAAATGGCTGATAAACCAACATCAGATTAATTAATTTAAAAGTTTTTTTCCCCCCTCCACTACAAAGAATACTGGATTTGTCATAAACCAGTTGGGTATGTAGTAGTACTGTTTCTGTACTTAACTATTTGCTTATATTGGTATGTTTTTCATCCTTGTTTCAAAATCACACTGCTTTAATTTTTAAAAATCTATGACACAAAAGGCTTGATTCTGAAAGGATAATTCTTCCAAAAATATTCTTCCTTCTTCTTAAGATTATGTTGGTTCTATTTAGACTTTTCTTTCCAAAATTTTTGAAATTAGCCAAATTCCACCACACACAATTTTGATAAGATTTTCATTGGAATTCAATTGAATTTATAAATAAATTTGTAGAAAAATAGAAACTTTTACAAAATTAAAAATTTCAAGTCATAAACATATTATATCCTCCAATTTTTTTTTACATTTCCTTGATAATATTTTGTTTTTAAAAAAGTATTTTGTTGGATTTATTCATAGGTATTTAAACAATGTTTGATTATGTTTTAAATAATACTACTTTATTGAATTTTCTAAAGTTTATTTCTAGCATAATAAAATTTATATTTGTGTTTTAGATAAGAAGATTGATGAATTCAATTTTGTGGTTCTAATAATTTAGCTACAAATATTTTTGGATTTGTTATATGTATAATAATGATGTTTTCAAATAATGATAGATTTTAGTATCTTAATAACATATTTTTCAATATTTAATTATTTACTAAACGTATTAATTAGTTTATATTAAATAGTTTGTTGTAAGTTTTTTTTCCCCATGATATTATATATTGATTAAGGAAATTTCATTCTATTATATGCTATTCTATTGCTCTTTTGCTCAGAGGTTATTTTTTCTTTTTTGTCATAGAGGGCTACTGTATTTCTGATAAGTTTTTGAAACATCTTTTTTTTTAAATCCTCACTCCAGAATATTTTTTTATTATCTTCAGATAGAGTGGGAAGGGGAGAGAGAGAGAGAGAGAAAGAGAGAAACATTAAAGTGAGAGAGACACATTGATTTGTTGCCTCCCGCATAACCTGATCAGGGCTCTGGACAAACTACAACTGAGGTATGTGCCCTTGGCTGGAATTGAACACAAGATTCTTTGGTCCAGGGGCTGATGCTCTGACTGCTGAGCTAAACCGGCCAGGGGCAACATCTTTTATGTAGATGTTTGTAAGGTTTTAGTTTTCCTGAAGCACAGCATTAACTGTAACCTAGAAGTTTGACCTGACATAGTTCCATTAGTATTAATTTAAAAATATTATCTAATTTTCATTTCATAACTTTTTAATAATAAAATATTAATTTCTAATAAATTAAGAACATAATAGTTATTAATTTTTTAAATTTTACTTTTAAATTGTCTTGTTTTATTAGAGTAAGAGAATATAAAAACACTGTATTAGTTAACTTATTTCCAAACTTTCATTTTTCTGCATAATCCAAACCCTAATCAATTTTGGTTTATGTTCTATGTGCACTTCAAAAGTTTCTCTCTTTCACATTTGCCAATATATTTATTTTCTTAATTCTTTTGTTCAGCTCTAGTTGTTTATTTATACATTTTGAGTTATGTTTTGTTTTGTTTGTTCTATAAATTACTACTTAAGAATGTCATAGCCACCTACTGAAATTGTGAAGTTGTGCATTTTTCTTTTTAGAAATTGATCGCATTTTCCATTACACATTTTGAGGCTATTATGACATTGGATGTACTTAAATTACAAGTTAGACTTCCTGGTAGAGTGAATCTTTGATCATTATACAATATCTCTATCTCTAGCAACGCGTTTGGTTTAAAATATATCTATGTGCTCTGGCTGGTTTGGCTCAGAAGTTAGAGCGTCGGCTTGTGGTCCAGAGAGACCAGGGTTCGGTTCCCGCTAAGGGCACGTACCTCGGTTGCAGTTTGTCCCCAGCCCTGGTTGTGTCGTGCGGGTGGCAGCCCCTCGATGTGTCCCTTTCATGTCGATCTCTCTCTCTCTTCCTCCCTCTCCCTCCCACTCTACCTGAACAAGAAATGGAAGAACGTCCTGGCGTGAGGATAAAAAAAAAAAAAAAGTAAAATATATCTATGCAATATTAGTATAAATATAAATATTATCTTTAGTGTTGGCATAACATATAATTTTTTTAAATATGTTTTTTATTGATTTTTTAGAGAGAGAGGAAGGGAGGGAGAGATAGAAACATGGACCGGCTGCCTCCTTCATGCTCCCTACTGGTCATTGAGCCAGAAATCTGGGCATGTGCCTGACCAGGAATCGAACCGGGACCTCTCAGTCCATGGGAAAATGCTCAATCCCCTGAGCCACACCGGCCAGGCCATAACATATCATTTTTATTCTTTTTATATTCAAACATTCTGTGCCTGATGTTTATAAAAATTGAATAAAATTTGGTTTTATATAAAGCGTGATTATTTTGAATTTGGTATTTAAAACATTTATAAGTAAAAATTTTTATCTACCATCACACCATTTATTCTTAGTTTTCCCACTTGCTTTATAAAACATTTTTCTACTTTTTTTTGTCTAGTATTTTTAATTTTTCTTATGTTAGTTTCTTAGTTATACATTTTTTGTATACATAGTTATACATTATTTGATACTTTAGAATAAACATTACTGTTATTAGAGTCTAATATAAACTAATAGATTATGTCAGGATCTTAGAATATTTTAACTCTACCTCTTTCTGCCTTTGATGTTATTGCTGTTGTGCATTTTAATATGATATATAGTTCAGACCATATATGAGATTATTATTTTTGTTATTTTGTACCACTGTTATTGATTTCATTTATTTACGTATGTTCCTCTTTATGTCTCTTCATTTCTGCCTGCTTTTCACTATTTCTGTTTAAGATAATTTTTTTTTCCCTGAAGAAATTTATTCATAATTTCTTTTAGTGCAGGTATATATAAAATCTTTTTCTTATTTTGGGAGGTGGCAAACATGGTCTGTGAATGTCTCTACCCTACTTTGATGATCAGTAAATATTTCACTGTATATACATTTCTAGTTGGCATTTATTTTTTGTCACAACTTAAAGAAAGTCATTGCCTATTTTTTCTGGACTCTGTCATTTCTCTTCTGAGGTCAGCTTCCTGTTTTGTTATCGTTTAATGATAATATGAACTTTTTTCCTCCAGCTGTTCTGTATACTCCATTTCCAGTAGTTTATCTATTATGTGTCCGGATATAATTTTAATATATCTCCAGTTTTCATTTTATATTCATTTGTAGCTTGATATCTTTCATTTTTGCAAACGTTTTAGCTATTATAACCTAAACTGCTTCTTCTGGATTATATATCACTTCTTCAGTTCATTTTACTTATGTCAGAATTTTTCACCGTATTCTACATGGTTCTTATTCCCCCTTTTGAATTTTAAAGCTTTTGAAGTCTGGTTATCTTAAACTGACCAATCATCTCTAATATTCTCATTAGTTCTGCTCAATATGCTATTAAGCCTAACTATGTTGTGCAAAATTTTGGTTATTATAATTATGAGTTCCAAAATTTTCATTTGATTCTCTTTTTATTGACTCAAATCTCTGGTTAATTCTTTATCTTGTTCATCTAATGTTTGTATATTTTAAGTAAAGTACTGTAAAATCCAAATCTGATAACTTCAAAATCTGGATTACGTATCGTTTTTCTTCTCTTGAGTGTGTTGGGTATAAATTTTTCCTCTGGGTTCTGTTCTTGTAAGTATTATAAGTTTATTAATGTACGTTTATTAATGTACTTTTGTATAAAAACAGGGTTTTTATTCTAATTTTTAGAGGCCAAGGAGTGACATTTGACCTAAAATCAGTTAGAGGCTGTGCCAACTCCTGGCTGACCTGCAGCTCGGTGAGGCTCCTTCCATTTCTGAGGCATGAACATTCCTGTGGTAGAGGCGAGGAGGGATCTGATTTGAGAGACTGATGTGTTTCCTGCAGTGGAGGTCAAAGGAATTTTTGTTTGTTTGTTTGTTTGTTTTACCTCCTAGGATTGTGGGACTACCAATAAACCCGCTCTGCTTTCCAGGTGTATTTAGCATGGCTTCTTATCCTCTTGTGCTGTGGAGGTTAATCAGTAAATATTTAAAGGGAAAAATAATTGCTAGGTGTTAAGTTCACTTCTCACTCCTCAAATCCTGGCTATTTCGTCAGTCTACTGGAACTACTTTTTGTCTGTGCAGTTTTTGTCTGGTTCAATGGCATGTTCCTCAAAGAAAGCAGATAAGGTAGGCAACATGTAAATTTCACTTTCATCCAATTTTTTGCCAAAGCTAAAGTTTCATTTGGAATGATTGGATCTTTTCAGACGAATAAAGGCATGTTGCATTGGGTCCTTGCAGTGATAAATTTAAATTATTCAAGATGGTGAAGATGTCAATCAAGTAAGCTATTTTCTGCAGTTCATTTTTATCACTGAAAAGTGCTTCGAACTGTGGTCTTGCTTTCTGATTAAAAACGTTTTGAGCCCTGGCCAGTTTGGCTCAGCGGTTAGAGTGTCGGCCTGCGGTCCGGAGAGACCCGGGTTCGGTTCCCGCTATGGGCACGTACTTCGGTTGCAGTTTGTCCCCTGGTTGTGCGGGTGGCAGCCACTCGATGTGTCCCTTCACATCGATGTCTCTCTCTCTCTCTCCCTTCCTCTCTCTCCCTCCCACTCTATCTGTACAAAAAATGGAAAAATATCCTCGGGTGAGGATAAAAAAAAAAAAAAAAAAAAAAACGTTTTGAGTTTATAACAAAGCTCAAAAACATGTTTTAAAACTTTTCCTGTCAACAACCATCTCACTTCAGTGTGAAATAGCAGAACATTGTTCTGCGCATCAATTTGTTGCACAGTTGTAAAAACAGTCTACTGTGTTAAGTGCTTGCCTTTACAAAATTGACAGAACTTATGATGCTTTTCATTACTTCTTGTAACTCTTGTGGCAGCATCTTCATTGCTAATATTTGCCGATGAATCATATAGTGAGTTCCCATTACTTATGGTGACTCATTCAGTACCAAATGTTGAAATCCAGATCGACATCCTAGCATAGCTGAAGCTCCATCTGTGCAAACCCCACAAACCTTTTTCTAAGAGATCTTATGCTCTTTCCTCAATGAACCAACCATGTCAAATACATCACGTGTAGTAGTTGTTGTTTCAAGAGGTTTGCAAAAAAGAAACTCATCCTTAAAGTCATCATCATTAATATACCTCATTTAAACCAGTAACTGAATAGTTTGCAACGTCTGTAGATTCATCGAGCTGGGTTGCAGGTTCAATCTCCAGCCCAGTCAGGGTCATGTGGGAGGCAACCAATCAATTCATCAATGTGCCTCTCACAATGATGTTCTCTCTCTCTCTCCATCCATCCCTCTTTCACTCTATCTAAAAATTTATGGAAAAATCCTTGGGTGAGGATTAACAAAATATATATATTTAGAGGAAATCATCAATGTATATGAGAGTTTTCACCTCAGATGGCTAACATCTAGTAAACATTGTTACTAGAGTATGCAGTTAGGTGGGTTAGCTCATAGGGCTCTGCATTCTCTAGTCATCTTCTTCAAGATCTTTTTCTCTTCTGCTAAGACATGTATTCTCATACATTCTATATAATTTTTTTGGTACTAATCCTCAAATGAAAAGAAATAGCATATAGATTGGCTATGGTTCTACTATTGTTTTACTTGGATGTTGAATAAAATTCCTTTAAAATCATAAGGGAAATTATTTTTTAGGGAATCTTATCCTTTTCCTTTGGTTTAGCAAATATTCGTCTAACCTAAAGGTCAAACTACTGGACTTCCAGATCCTCTACTACTCAATGGCCTTATTGTATTAAAAATTTACTGGGCAGATAATATAAAAATCTTCTATTTTTAGAATCCAGATCAATCAGGGTCTGGCTGCCTCTGCTCCCATTTCAAGATCTCTGTTATAGCCAGTACGTGGTCAGTACTGCTGGCCTACCTCTTTCCCACTTCCTGATTGTGGCATACAGCTTTTTTGGCCTTTGCATAAATAGAGAGAAATGGATAGATATAATGGAAATGAAGTACTTAGCATACCTTTGGGTTTCTAAAAGCAACACCCATGTATGTTTCACTTTCTTCCATTTCCTAGGCTAAAACACGTAGTTAGCCTTAAAAGGCAGAAATGATGAAGAAGGAAGGAAGCGGTAAAAAAAAAAATAATAATAATTTTTTTTTTTTTTGATTTTAGAAAGAGAGGAAGGGAGAGGGAGAGAGAGATAGAAACATTGATGGGAGAGAACATCAATTGGCTACCTCCTGCATGCCCCTCACTAGGGACTGGGCCTATAACCTGGGCATATGCCCTGACTGGGAATCAAACCATGACCTCTTGGTGCATGGATCAATATTCAACCACTGAGCCACAATGGCTAGACAAGGAAGAAGTAAGTTCTATGACTAAATTATAAAGAAGACCAGGTGGTTAAATCATGCAGGGACACAGGTTGAGCATAAAATTGAAGGTAATGTTACCTACATATATACTAGGTCCAGTTAAATATTTTCAAATTTTTCTCCCTAATAAAGATACTGAGCTTCTGACCTAAGGCATGAACAATACATAATGAAAAAGACCTTTATTGTGCATTTTTTAAATGATGCAATATATTGAGGCTGGAAATTTCTTTGAATTTGTCATTTTTATTTTACTTGTTTTATGCCATTACACTAATACTTAGGTATAAAAAATTCTCTAAATTTCAGACAATTTTATTTTGTAATATGTTGTATTATAGTCTCTTTATATACCCTCATATGTCTTGTACTTTGAAACTGGGTATTTTATATGGATATAGTATTTATTTTTTATGGTTGTTCAAAATTACTTTCTAGCAAAAAGCTACCATCATGGTGTCATCTATGCTTTGTATACTAATTAATTCTAATCTATAATTTTTCCTTACATCTAAAATTGTGTTGAGCATTGCAGTACTGTATCATATTTGCCTCTTGATTTATAATTGAAACAGATTTCTCATATTAATATAGTTCCTTTTGGCAAAGGCAGAAAAAGCGTGGCTATATTTTAAAAATTGTAATAAAAGAGGATGGTGAAAGTTTGATTACTATTTCTATTTTTCACCTTTGAAAGTGATCAAATGGAATATAATGAACATAACAGTCTGAGGAATGGGGTAGTCCCAGAGACATGGAAGTGGGTACAGACTGACAATCCCCAGAAGGGGGGTGGGGGAGGAGAGATAAGCCACAGAACTTATATGCATGTATGCATGAACAATGGACATGGACAACAAAGCTGGGGACAAGGCAAGGAGGGAGGGAGAGGGGGGGAATCAGTGGGGGAAAAAGGAGAAACATCTGTAACAAAAATAAATTAATTAAATAAAACACACACACACACACACACACACAAATGATCAAACGACATAAGGTTGCCTTTGGGCTGAATATTTAGATTCTGGAATTAAATGACCAACATATGTTACTTGATTACAAATGAATATTTTTATCATATAATAGTATTCCAAATATAAAATATGTGATTTTAAAATAACTCATACAGTTTACAAAATAATAAAGAGTGTGATATAATATTTGAGGAATTAAATACAATAAAAATATTAGTGACAAAGAGCTGCCTGATGTTTTATTCTCAATGCCCCAATTTGGTTCAAACAAGTCTGAGGAGGGAAATGTTAGAGAATACCTGTCTTCCTCTTCCTTTTGCTGAGCTCCTTCATCTTCTTCCTGATAGACAGGTGAGAAAGGAGATTGTAACTGAGTCTGCCCTTCATTTTTCTCTGATTCTTTCAAAGCATGCTATAAATCTTCCATGTTCCCTTCTCACAGAATAATTGAATTTTATAATATAAAAATGTGAATGAATATCATTTCACTGATTTTCTATATAGGGGATCTAATTTCAGAGGAGTCTCTGACTCTCCAATTTGCCTCAAACCCAAGGGCATTGATGTAGACCTTGAATTCCTTTACAGCACACACCTACTACCAGTGTTCCACGCCTCTGGTGACTGGACACTTACCACTTCCTGAGGTAGCCCTGTCTCTCCTTAGAAGGCTTAGACGACGCAGTGATTGTGATGAAACCCAAACTGGTCCTGCTTTATTTACCTCCACTTTTTCTCTCTTTTGTCCATCCAGGCTTCAGAGAAAACGTCCACATTACTCCCCATCGGCATTTCTTCCCACACCACGCTGGTTGCTTAATTCATTTTGGTTTTTCCTACCTCTTTTCTTTAGTATTTTCTTCCTTTTCACATTTCATTTTTCTACACTTTCTTAACCAATTATTTTGCTCATCCTTTATTTATTTAATCAACAGAAGTTATGGAGCCACTTCTATGTGCCTGACATTGATTGAGTCACTAGGGGAAGCAGGCAAAACATTCTTGCTTGCACGGAGTTCTTTTCTTTCACATTCTTTATCAGATTTTACTTTATTTTTCAACCTTTTCTTCCCCACTACAATATAAACTACCAAATAATTTACATGTATTTGAAGGCCCTGAAAAGCACAATAATACCTGTATTTACATATCACTTGATGGGCATATGTGAATATTCATGTAAGTGTTAGTGTTAATTTTAACAGAATTTTGCAGAAGGATAAAGTGCATGGATTTGGGCTAGCCTCATACATTTAAAAATACAACTAATTGCTTTAAACATCATCCAGTAACTTTATTGGAAACATCATTAAGCCCAAACAAAATCATCGCATGTAAATTTGAATAGGAACAAGTTGCTGGTGTAGGGAGGCAGGTTTTGCTTATACAGGACCTGAATTCAGAGTAGGCCCTGATTGTCAAATTACCCTCCAATTCATAACTTGCTTCCAAAAGCATTAACCATCATGTCTATTTTTAACTTAATTTTTATTGTTGACACTATTACTGATGTCCCCATTTCTCCCCCTTTGGCCAATCCCCCTTCCCTCTGGCCATCACCACAGGGCTGCCTGTGTCTGTGGGTTATGCATATATTTACCTAGTCCCTTCACCTTCTTTCATCCAGTCTTTCCTTCTCACTCCCTTCTGACAGTTGTTAGTCTGTTCTATGTATCTATGCCTTAGGGTCTCTCTATTTGTTTTGTCAGTTTATTTTGTTCATTAGATTCCATATATACATGAGATCATATAGTATTTATCTTTCTCCTACTGGCTTACACTGATTACATATTTTTTATCAGACCCTAAGTGAATGTAAAAAAATAAATAAATTCTCGGATCATGCAGTGGTTTATAATTCATACAGTTTTAGCATTCTAATATCATCATGTTGAATTTTATTAAACCATTTTTACCTAATGTAGAAACAGATCAAGAGACTTAAAACACTCAACAGAAATCAAACATAAAAATAGCATAATTAATATTGAATATAGATTTTCTCATTCCGATATCATTTATTTTCTAGCTATGATTCAGGGATTCATCCAATTTTGTCTGCAATGAAACTTGAAATGCTCAATAATTTCTCCAAGCCTGAAATTAAAGACCAAATCTCATCAAATAAAAATAAATCTTGACTTTATCTTGTCTTCTACTGGACAATGGTTTTCCCCAGAAAATACTTCTCTAAAGAAATTTCTAGGCTTAAGGTCAGCAATATAAGGTCAGCAATATAAACTCTATGAAGAAAGATGGCCTCTCGCCCTGGCCACTTTGCCTCAGTGGTTGAGAATCGACCATGCACCAAGAGGTCGCCAATTCGATTCCCAGTCAGGACACATACCCAGGTTATGGGACTGATCCCCAGTGGGGGGCATGCAGGAGGCAGCCAATCGATGTTCTCTTTCATTGATGTTTCTTTCTTTCTCTCTTTCTTCCTCTCCCTCCTTAACATCAATAAAGAAAATAAAAAGTTAAAAAAAAAAGAAGGATGACCTCTCTTTTACCTGGGTTGTGCTCTAAGTATCATTCCTTGCCTAAAGACAAATGTAGACAATCTGCTAAATTTGGGGTTTAAGTTAGAAGGAAAAATGGTTCTAAGCAAGATTAATAATATATCTACCTTATCTCTTTGCTTGTAAAAGCATTTTAAATCTTTCGGGATATCAACTTCTTTTCAATATTATGCATGTCTGTTGTATGCCTTGCAGCTAACAATGACTACTTCAAGAACCTGTCATTCTCTCCCGGATTTGTGTGCACAACTAACTGAATAATATTTTAGTACTTTTTAAATACATTTTTTGCCAAGATTTAAATGGTTTGTGTGATGCTGTCTACAGAGGATGAAAAAATAATAATTTATTCACTAAACTTTGGGTTACCAAATAGTTAGGTCTAGTTATTCTATAAAGGGCCTTAGTCACTCAGTGGATTGGAGTGGCTTCCAGTATACCAAAGGTTGTGTGTTGGATTCCTGCTCAGTTAGGGCACATACGTGGGTTTGTGGGTTCAATCCCTGGTTGGGGCACATATGGGAGGCAACCAATTGATGTTTTTCTTTCACATCAATGTTTCTCTTTCTCTCTCCCCCTTCTTCTCTCTCTAAAATAAAAAATATATATATCCTCGAGTGAGAATTCAAAACAGTAATAATAAAAAGATACATAGTCAAAGATAATCTTCAGATAGTCCTAAACTGAAAGAAACTTTGCAGAAGAATGTTTAAAAACTATGATGCAGAGACATTACATAACTTTCTAGAGTCTAAAAATTAGTTGTAGACTCATAACTAGAACCCAGATCTAACTTTGAATCTAGAGTTTTACCTAAACCACACTGCCTTTCAGAGCCTGAAATGTAATAAAAAGAAAAAAAGAATACCAATGCAATTTATACAATTTTGAATTAAAAAATAAATAACTGGCCTGACTGGTATGGCTCAATGGTTGAGCCTAGATCCATGCACCAAGAAGTCGCTGGTTTGATTCCTGGACAAGGCATATACCAGGTTGTGGGCCCAATACCTGGTGTGTGGCATGTAAAAGGTGGCCAATCAATGTTCTCTCTCATTGATATTTCTATGTCTCTCTCCCTCTCCCTTAATCTCTCTCTAAACTCAATAAAGAAAAAATATTAAAATATTAAAAAACAAATAGCTGTGCACTTCTGAGAGTATTTGTGGCAGGCACAGCACTACGGCTTTGTGCATTGTCACAACATATTCTTATGATAGAAATGATTTGTGCTCCTCAGATCTGCTTCATTCTCCTTCCAGGATCAGAGCCATGTGACCAATTCCAGTGAGTGGGCTGGAAAAAGGAATAACTTGTGCCCTGTTGGACTGGAGCACAGTGATATGTAAGATGAAACTCTATATATGTATTTTATATGGTGAATCTGAAAAATGACAGAACCCTCATCCACCCCTCTGTGCTTGCCAACCCAAGTGAAACATGTGGTGTAAATGAGATGAAACTTTTTTTGTTTTAATTTTTTTTTCTTTATTGATTTCAGAGAGAGAGGAAAGGAGAGGGAGAGAGCGAAACATTGATGAGAGAGAATATCGATTGACTGCCTCCTGCATGCCCCCCACTGGGGATCGGGCCCACAACCTGGGCATGTGCCCTGACTGGGAATCGAACCAGTGACCTCTTGGTGCATGGGTCGATGCTCAACCACTGAGCCACACCAGCCAGGTGTGAGATGAACTTTTGTTAAATCAGATCACTGACATTTAGATGTTGTTTTTCACTAAACTAAAATCTTGCCTATTCTGTCTCATATATTTTTGCCCAATTTGAGCTAGGTTTTGTTGTCCCCATTTTACAAGAAAGGAAACCGAAGTGCAAGGAGTGCACTAGAGTCCCAAATCCTCAAAGGAATGCAACATTGGTACTGAAGGAAACAAATAACAATGTCAACAAAGTGCAGGTATACGAAACTTAAGCTATTATTTGATAAGTAAATTCAATTCTACCTTGTATCCTTTATCTCACTTGACAGAGAAAGCTGAATATAGCTAAATCCAAATAAAATCAGTTACCTTAGTGTTTTTCTTTATATTTATCCAACTGAGAATTTTCACCAACCCCTTTCTTCTCTCCTGATCTAAGATCTGAGGAGCTTTCACAGCGTTACAGTAATATTGTGGGCCAGCTGAAGTGCCTGCCATCATTCTGCTGGATGGCATCTACCAAGTCCTAGAATGAAATCCACCAGGCACATTGTACTCAGAGCCTTGGGCATCATCACTGTGTGTGATGGTCTTTCTTACAGTGTTCATGCTGTGTTTTTCTGAAGTATTCTCTCATTGAGACCATAACATTATTTAAGGATCTAAGAGCTTGTTCAGCATCTAGGCTTTCTCTATCCCTTCTTAGAGAACAGGAATATACCATTTCTGTATTTTTATTGCCCATGGAGTCCTTTGAAGCTGCTTCTGCCTTTTCTGTCAGTGAAAACTCATGCAGAAAATCATTAGCCCACTGGTACAATGCTCTGGTGATGCCAAGATTAACTACAAGGCTGACAGTGGTAAGATTTTACAATGGAAAGTAGGATATAAATATTATTTATGCTCCAAACTTCAAACTTTTCTTAGAGACCATTAATGGGAGCAACAGGGATCCAGTGATGGTAGGAGCAGAGGGTCATTTCTCAGTCCATTTTCCAGGCTTGGAATCTCTTGCATCTTTACCAGCTGTTTTTTGGACTCCAGTTTCTGAAACATTATACAAGTCTAGGGAAGAAATGCTAGCTTAAACATACCTAACACTATTTTCCAAAGCATAGTTATTTGAATGATTTTAGATTTACACTTTCAAAATCAAGATTTTGTAAAGTAGAACCTCCCCCAAATTTTTCTTTTGCTGAGATTCATAAAGGTTGATGATCAAACTTAAAAACAGAGAAATAACTGAACTGTGTGGTTCATAGTTACCAAATAAAAGATAATAAAATATAATACTTCAGTCTGAGAAATATGATATCAAGAAGGACGGGAGTGATGGTTTCCTCTTTCTGTTTGAGTCGGACTGTACTCAGAGTAAAGTACAGTATTTATCATTGGGAATGGCACAGTAGAACAATTGGTGAAGCATTAGAGATCATCCAGGAAATACTACTTGAAAAGTAAATGTTCTGGAAATTATAACCCCTGAAAAATGAAAGCCCAGATAAGTATTTCCTAGAAAACATAATTATGCAATAATTGTTTTAAAGTAATTTGACATCCATTAATAATATCTTGAAATAGTTATTTCTTATTTGTGTCTCACATGTATCAGTAGCTCATATTTTTATTTTACTGCAAAACTACCAAATTTTTTTCTAACTAATAGGCATTTAATTCATATATAATTTTAGACTATTATGAATAAATATTATAAATAGTCCCCTGTAAGTCATTTTGTAGACATATGCTAATATTTCATGGGTAAATATCATTGACAAGGTTTTTAGGATCTAGGTTAGCTTTCTGCTTAGCGTTTTAAAAAAAATTAAATACTTTTTCCAAAACTAATAAATTTTTACATGCCCCATCAAAAATATATGAGAGATCCCCGCTCTTGAATTTATCTTTTTTCTAAAAATTTCTCCTATTTTAGTGTGTGAAGTGGTGTCTCATAATAATTTAATTTCTATTTTCTTGATGACTCAAACATGCAGAAAACTTACATGTGCTTATTGACTCTTTGTAGAACATCTGTTTTGAAGTGTATATAATTTTTCGTTAATTTTTATGAGATTTGTCATAATATTAATTCACGTGAATTCTTCATACATTCTGAACACAATTTATTTTCCAATTATACATATATAGAAATATATATCATACTTATTGAGTTTTATATATAATATAATATGTGGCATATATAGTACATACATAACAGAGAGAGCGAGAGAGAGACAGAAAACAGACATAATACATTTTCTTACATAGGACTTGTTTCTAATTTTTCAAATGGTGTGTTTTATAAGCAAATATTTCAAAATTTGAGTAAATAAAATTTGTCAATTTTTCTTTGAGAGTTAGTAGGTTTTTCAGGCCTTTCTAAGAAATTTTTATTGACCCAATAGTTATGAAAGTTCTCTTCTGCTTCTTTCTAGAAGCCTTCTATTAAAAGATTCTATG
Organism: Molossus molossus; assembly: GCF_014108415.1. Taxonomy (NCBI): domain Eukaryota; kingdom Metazoa; phylum Chordata; class Mammalia; order Chiroptera; family Molossidae; genus Molossus; species Molossus molossus. The sequence goes on along the minus strand of NW_023425350.1, from coordinate 62,590,579 downwards.
TCTATAACTGATTTTAAGAATGGTGTGATATTTGACTGAAGATTTTTATCCCCTTTTCAAATAGATATCCAATTGTTCCAGCACAATTAGTGAAAGTTTTATTTTTGCCATTAATATTTATAATAATTTTATAAAGAATAGGTTGATTATGTAAATGTGTCATTTTTAAAGACTTTTTAATCTGTTCCAAAGATTGATTGTGGATTATTATGACAATACCATACTGTCTTGGTTACTACAAATTTATGGGGAGTTTTTGAAATCAGATAGCATGACATTTTATTTATTTATTTTTTTATCCTCACCTGAGGACATTTTTCCATTTTTTGTTCAGGTAGAGTGGGAGGGAGAGAGAGGAACAGAGAGAGAGAGAAACATCGATGTGAAAGGAACACATCGAGTGGCTGCCACCCACACGACCAACCAGGGCCGGGGACAAACTGCAACCGAGGTACGTGCCCTTAGCGGGAACCGAACCCGGGTCTCTCCAGACTGCAGGCCGACGCTCTAACCGCTGAGCCAAACTGGCCAGGGCAGATAGCATGACATTTTAAAATTAATATTGTGTTAACTAATCCGGGTTCTTTGCATTTATATTCTCGGTTTCTTTAAAAACTGCTAGAATTTTATAGAGCAAATTGGAGAGAACAGATAGCAGGTAAGGAGAATGTACATGTTGTTTTCCTTCTAATTAACATAGTCTATTTCTCTCTCTTTTTAAAAAAATATATTTTTCTTGATTTTTAGAGAGAGAGAAACATCGAAGTGAGAGAGAAACATCAATCCGCTGCCTCCTGCACACACTCCACTGGGGATTGAGCCCATAACCCGGACATGTGCCCTGACCAGGAATTGAACTGGAACCTCTCAGTCCATGGAAAACATTCAATCCACTGAGCCACACCAGCCGGGCTATTTCTCTCTTTTTAATGTCTTTTATAGTTTTCAACAATATTCAATAGCTTTCCTTATGGACATATGACAAGCCTTTCATAAATTTATTCTTAATGGTTTTATTACTACTCTTTTTCTAATTTTAATTTTTCATTTGTGATGCTAATAACAGAGAGAAAAAGAGTTTCTCTTTTGTTTATCATGAATTCTTTTTAAATGCACTTACTACATCTAAAACACTTTATTACAGAATCCTTAGGATTTTCCACATATGCAACAGTGTCATTTGTAAACAAAGTCAAATTTACTTCATTATTTCAATTTTTATGCTTTTTCTTTCATTTTATCCTGTATTATAATATAAAGAGCAGAAAACCTTGCTTTGAACCCAGTGTGTTCTGTGTGTGTGTGGGGGGGGAGCGGGGGGTGTTCAGTATTTCACTATTATGCAAAATGTAAAATGTGAAATATGGGTTATTTATAGGTTCCCCCTTCACAGACTGAGAAACTGCTTCCATATTTGTTCTTTTTATGATTTTTTTCATTAATAGTTGTTATAGTTTATTGAAAATTGTTATCTTTTTAGAGGTTTAGACATTTTTTCTCTTTATTTCATCATTGTTTTGAAGCACCTTGATTGTTATTTCAATGTTAAACAAAACTTGAGTGTCTGAGATTAATTCATCTGGACTATCTCCCTTATCTTTATCATTGTTAAGTAATTAAACTCATCATCATGTTACAGGTCAAAGAATTGAAACATCAACCTAGAAACAGTCTTGCCCACTATCAAATACTTAATGGAAACTTAAGAGAAACTATCTTTAAAATTGGTTATTTGAATTTTCAGATAGAGTACAAATATTCTACTTGTATGAAAGGAACATACAAGTTGATTAGAGAAGACTACAATATGAGAAGGGAAAACAGAACTATTTGGAACCCATTACACAATGTACTGCAATAGCTTATTCTAAGAAAGTACACCTAAAGGTGAAGCATAGGCTCAGAGAAGCAACTTTCCCTAATGTGATGAAAAATCAAGATGTTCTGACCAAGAAGTCATGGTGACTGTTAACCAGTTACTAACTCTTAATTGTGTTCATTCACATAATTTGCATAACTTTAGCTTGAGTCTATCCGTGGTAGTCATGTGAGCATTTAGACTTCACAAGGAACTGCTAATAAATTGATTAATGCTGTAAATCAATCAGTGGGCTTACTCTCAGAACATGTAACAACTCAGGCTCTAATTCTCTGTCTACTCTGTTAAATGAGGTGTGCAAACTTTAAAAAATTACTCCTTTTCCAAGAACTCTCTATCAGCTAGAAACAGATGGGCTGGTGGATATTTTAACTAAACACCCAAACAGATACTAAAATGATTCATCATCAGAGAACCACATTAGAATACTTTGATACCGCTTGTCTATTTTACCTATTTGAGTATTAGTCAATCACTGAAAGACTTGTCTGCTTTGCAATGTGACATGAAAGGGTTTCAGTTAGAGCATGCTGACAATCACAAGCTTATGTTTAATGATGATAGCTATGAAGATCAAATAATATCGTTAAGCAAATCAACAGTGGAAATTAAAATCAGTCTTATCATGTAGAAGACAACAAACTCATCTTGGGTACAATATTTACTATCATTTTAGCTTTAGGGCAATAGATTTTTTTTTTCTTTTACTGTTTCCTGACCCATAAAGAGCTGAAATTACAACCCAGTAACTGTTTTGTGGAGATAAAAATGTAATGGAACATACGTGAAATAACCTTAATTTACCTAACGTACTATATAAATACAAACTATTATAATTTCTATAATTATTGTTATTTTTAGTTATAATGAATTTAAAGATGGTTCTTCATGTCATTTTGACTCTTAAAAATGAAACCGTTAATGATTATGTTCTAAAAACAATCACCATTTTACTCTTTTAACATGCCAGTTATGAACATGATAACTAACTTTTCATAGATGGTGATGTGTTAATGGCTCATCTTCTTCAATACAACTTTTGTACTTTGATTTTCCTTCAGTATTATTTGAAATTGGGTCAAATTATGCCAAATACAATCAAATCCCCAATGTGGGAATTAACATAAAATGCAAACCCAAATATAAACAAATCCATCCACTTATTTCACTTAGTTCAGAGCATTTTCAAATGTTTATTTGTGAGCAAATAACAAATTACAAAGTTAATCATCTTATTGATAAGTGTATGTTTCTACATGGAAACTTACTTGAATGCATAGGTACATAAAGAAGAAAAACAAGAAAAGTTATAACAAAGTAACATATAAAAAGTGTGTAAGGAATTAGAAAATCAACGTCCTACTCACAGTTAACAAATAGTTCACTCATTCATTCACTCATTTATTCATTCTTCTATCAACAATAAAAATCGGTGTATTTGTTGTATACATGAGTGACATACAAGTTGCTGGGTATACAGAGGTAGCAATGGTATATACTCTCTGGTCTTATGGAACATGTACTCTATAGCAAAGGGCAAACAGGAATATATATTGAGGTAAGCCTTCTCCTTTTTTGATTGTTTCTTTTTCCCCTTTGCATGGGCCAGATTTCTGGCTGGCAAGTATTTGGCTTTGGTGGGGCCAAGGTTGAAGACTTGTTCATTGTGGGTCTGAGATTAAAGGTTTGGCTCACATAACTGGCATGATTGGAATACTTGGGCATGACAAAAATTCTGGTGTGATTGGCATGTTCTGTGGGTCCACAGTTCAGGATTTTCCTGGCATGTAACTGTGGTCAGCTGGGCTAAAACCCAGGGGACATACTTGGCCAGCATGTTTGGCAGAGTTCAGGCAAATAAACAGCTCTTGAGTATGAGGAATTGATTCCATTCAGGGAGATTGGACAAATTAGTAAATGTAAAGAAATAAGAAAATGTAAATTAGGTTTCTCATTGTTGAAGAGAGGGTAACAAAAATAAAAGGGGGGAAAAACAAAATAAACCCTGTATTGTTAGGTTGGAATTAAAGTTATCGGTGTGAACTCCTTGCTGTTAATATGTAAATAAATATAGCTATATAAAGTCAAATCTATTTCTATATCTATATCTAGAGGTCAATATAAATATACATGTGTCTTTCTGTGTGTGAGACTATATATATGTATGTACGTGCTATTCTAACCCTGATCACTGCATTGTAGGAGCAATTAGCTTATAACACCCACTTTTTAGTTTCTAAGTGTTATTGTCCAATAAATACAACAGGGCTGATACCAGAGCTGACATAAGACAAGTACTGGATAAGCCTGAAATACTATGTTGTGCCAATAATAAGGTAAAATGCAGACATATAAATTAAAGTAAGATTATAAAAATTTTGGTGAAAATATTAGCAATATAAAATTTTAAAGTCATATCATTTATAATAGTCATAAACAATACTTACTATATCATTATCTTATGTTCTTAACCAATAAATAGCTACTCCCTTAGACTCAGACTTAATTATTCTATATTCCAAAGCTGAGTAATTTGTCTGAGATATAGTTTATACATCATCTAAGACATTTACTATATTTAAGCATTGAGTCTATAAAATCAAATAACCTTAAAGTGATCAACTCCTGGATTTTGGCTTATGATCCTAACTTCATCCAGTTGTGCCATCTGTAACAACAAACACAGGCCAATGTAAGAAACAAATTCCAGGGGAAACAAAAATAATATAATAAACAAAAGAAAAAAAGTAAAATGTTTTACTATTATATTAAGATATAAGACTTATTGCCTTCATAAAACATGCCATGCAGAGGAGTTCATTAGATCATTAGAGATCATAAAAGCCTTTTTGGACATTAAAAATTATAAAATTGTAATAATTTGAGATACAAAATATGAGTGAAGACAGAAATCTCTCAAAATATCTAGAGTCATGTCATAGACAGGAAATACAAAATAAAAGATAAGAGTTAAAGTGAAATTTCAAGAAGGATGAACTTGAAAATGGAGATTAATCAGGATATATTAAAATAAAACAAGTTTGTTCTAAGATTTGGTTAAAATGCACCACTGTAAAACATAATGTTTATGTACTTTTCTGATGTGTTGCACTGTAATACATTTAAAATAAAAAACCTGGAATATGTTACTTATAAATTTAAGAGAAATAATTACTTTTATAACAACTCAATCAAAATTTAAGAATAAAGAAAAAAATGTCTCTGTAGCAAATTGTGGTCCTCATGTGAGAGCAACTAAAAAGCATGGTGTCACTTTGAGCAGTTGACATAGTACATGAAGAAATAATCCTACTAGTCTTATTTGGAAGTTTTATTTTTTTATTTATTTTTTTTTTTATTTTTTATTTTTTATTTTCTGTTTATTTATTTATTTTTTTGTTACAGATATTTTACCTTTTTACCCCATTGGCACCCCCCACCCCACCCCCCCTCCATCCTGTCCCCGGCTTAGTTGTCCATGTCCATTGGTCATGCATACATGCATATAAGTTCTGTGGTTTATCTCTTCCCACCCCCCCACCCCCCATCCCCTCTTCTGAGGGATGTCAGTCTGTGCCCTACTTCCATGTGTCTGGGTTTACTGTATTCCTCAGACTGTTATATTCATTATATTCCGTATATAAGTGAGATCATGTGGTATTTGTCTTTTTCTGCTTGGCTTCTTTCACTTAGGATAATACTTTCCAGGTCCCTCCATGTCGTCTCAAAGGATAAGAGATCTTTCTTTCTTACCGCTGCATAGTATTCCATTGTGTATATGTACCACAGCTTTTTGATCCATTCGTCTACTGGTGGACACTTGGGCTGTTTCCAGATCTTAGCTATTGTAAATAGTGCTGCTATGAACATGGGGGTACATATATTCTTCCTGATTGGTGTTTCAGGCTTCTTAGGGTATATTCCCAGCAGTGGGATCACTGGGTCATATGGAAGTTCAATTTTTAATTTTTTGAGGTAGCACCATATTGTTTTCCATAGCGGCTGCACCAGTCTGCATTCCCACCAGCAGTGTATTAGAGTCCCCTTTTCTCCACACCCTCGCCAACACTTGTTGTTTGATGATTTGTTGATGGCGGCCATTCTGACAGGTGTGAGGTGATACCTCATTGTTGTTTTAATTTGCATCTCTCTGATGATTAGTGATGTTGAGCATTTCTTCATATGTCTCTTGGCCATTTGTATGTCCTGTTTGGAGAGGTGTCTATTCAGCTCCTCTGCCCATTTTTTACTTGGGTTCTTTGTCTTCCTTTTGTGGACTTGTATGAGCACTCTGTATATATTGGAAATTAACCCCTTATCTGATACATCATTGGCAATGATGTTCTCCCATACAGTGGGTTGCCTTTCCATTTTGATGATTGTTTCTTTTGCTGTGCAGAAGCTTTTTAGTTTGATGTAGTCCCATGTGTTCATTTTCTCCTTTATTTCTGTTGCCTTAGGTGATGTATCAGTGAAAATTCTGCTCCGTATGATGTCCGAAATTTTGTTGCCTACATTGTCTTCTAGAATTTTTATGGATTCACGGGTCACATTTAAGTCTTTTATCCATTTTGAGTTTATTTTTGTGTATGGTGTAAGTTGATGGTCTAGTTTCATTTTTTTGCATGTAGCTGTCCAATTTTCCCAACACCATTTATTAAAGAGGCTGTCTTTACTCCACTGTATGCTCTTGCCACCTTTGTCAAATATTAATTGAGCGTATTGCCTTGAGTCCATTTCTGGGTTTTCAGTTCTGTTCCACTGGTCTATATGCCTGTTCTTGTGCCAGTACCAGGCTGTTTTGGTTACAGTTGCTTTGTAGTATAACCTGCTATCTGGTATTGTGATCCCTCCAACTTTGTTCTTCTTTTTCAAGATTGCTGTGGCTATTCGGGGTCTTTTTTGGTTCCATATGAACTTTTGAAGTATTTGTTCTAGTTCTATGAAATATGTCGTTGGTATTTTGATGGGGATTGCATTGAATCTATAGATTGCTTTGGGTAGTATGGACATTTTAATTATGTTAATCCTTCCAATCCATGAACAAGGTATGTGCTTCCACTTTTTTATATCTTCCTCTATTTCTTTTTTCAATGACCTGTAGTTTTCTGCAAATAGGTCCTTTACTTCTTTGGTTAAGTTTATTCCTAGGTATCGTAATTTTTTTGGAGCGATGGTAAATGGGATTGTTTTTTCAGTTTCTCTTTCTGTGAGTTCATCATTGATGTACAAGAATGCCGTCGATTTCTTGACGTTAATTTTGTATCCTGCTACTTTGCCAAATTCATTTATTAAGTCTAATAGATTTTTGATGGAGTCTTTAGGGTTTTCTATGTACAATATCATGTCATCTGCAAATAATGACAGTTTCACTTCCTCCTTTCCAATTTGGATCCCTTTTATTTTTTCTTCATGTCTGATTGCTGTGGCTAAGACTTCCAGTACAATGTTAAATAAGAGTGGCGAGAGTGGACATCCCTGTCTTGTTCCTGTTCTTAATGGAAATGTTTTTAGTTTCTGTCCATTGAGTATGATGTTGGCTGTAGGTCTTTCATATATGGCCTTTATTATGTTGAGATATGATCCCTCTATTCCTACATTGCTGAGCGTTTTTATCAGAAATGGATGCTGGATTTTGTCGAATGCTTTTTCAGCATCTATTGATATGATCATGTGGTTTTTATTCTTCATTTTGTTTATGTGGTGTATCACGTTAATTGATTTGCGAATATTGTACCAGCCTTGCATCCCTGGAATGAATCCCACTTGGTCGTGGTGAATAATTTTTTTGATGTAATTTCTGGATCCGATTTGCTAGTATTTTGTTCAGGATTTTGGCGTCTATGTTCATCAGGGATATTGGCCTGTAGTTTTCTTTCTTCGTAGTGTCTTTTTCTGGTTTTGGAATTAGAATTATGCTGGCCTCATAGAATGTGTTTGGAAGTCTTCCTTCTTCTTGAATTTTTTGAAATAGTTTGAGGAGAATGGGTGTTAGTTCTTTTTTGAATGTTCGGTAAAACTCCCCCGTGAAACCATCTGGGCCTGGGCTTTTGTTTGCTGGGAGAGTCTTGATTACCTCTTCAATTTCCTTAGTTGTTATTGGTCTGTTCAAGTTTTCTATCTCTTCCGGGAATAGTTTTGGGAGACTGTGTGTTTCTAGAAATGTGTCCATTTCGCTGAGATTGTTGAATTTGTTGCCATATAGTTGTTCATAGTAGTTGTTAACGATCTTTTGTATTTCCGTGGTGTTGGTTGTTACTTCTCCTCTTTCGTTTCTGATTTTGTGTATTTGGGTTCTCTCTCTTTGTTTCTTGGTGAGTCTAGCTAAGGGTCCATCTATCCTGTTTATCTTTTCGAAAAACCAGCTCTTTGTTTCATTGATCCTTTGAATTGTTTTTTTGGTCTCTATGTCATTTATTTCTGCTCTGATCTTTACTATTTCCTTCCTTCTACTTGCTCTGGGGTTTTCTTTTTGTTTGCTTTCTAATTCTTTAAGTTGTGAGGTTAGACAGTCAATTAGAAATTTTTCTTGTTTTTTGAGGTAGGCCTGTAGTGCTATGAACTTCCCTCTCAGAACTGCTTTAGCTGCATCCCATAGATTTTGTGTTGTTGTGTGTTCATTTTCATTGGTTTCCAGGAAGTTTTTAATTTCTTCCTTGATCTCCTCGGTGACCCATTCATTGTTTAATAACATGCTATTTAGCCTCCATGTGTTGAAATGTCTTTGCATGTTCTTGTTGCAATTGATTTCTAGTTTCATGCCATTGTGATCTGAGAAGATGCTTGATATGATTTCAATCTTCTTGAACTTGTAGAGATTTAGTTTGTGTCCTATCATGTGGTCTATCTTTGAGAATGTCCCATGTGCACTTGAGAAGAATGTGTATTCTGTAGTTTTGGGGTGTAATTCTCTGTAGATATCTATTAAATCCATTTGGTCTAGTGCTTCATTTAGAGTCTCTGTTTCCTTGCTAATTTTTTGCCTAGAGGATCTATCCAGTGCTGTCAACGGGGTGTTGAAGTCCCCTGCTATGATTGTATTGTTGTCGATTTCTCCTTGGAAGTCCTCCAGAAGATTTTTAATGTATTTTGGTGCTCCTATATTGGGTGCATATATGTTTATCAAGGTTATATCTTCCTGTTGGATAGATCCTTTCAATATTATGTAGTGGCCGTCTTTGTCTCTAGTTATGGTCTTCATTTTGAAATCTATTTTATCAGATATGAGAATTGCTACCCCAGCTTTTTTTTGCTTTCCATTTGCTTGGAAAATTTTTTTCCATCCCTTCACTTTCAACCGATGTGAGTCTTTTGTTGAGAGGTGGGTCTCTTGTAAACAACATATAGATGAGTCATGCTTTCTTATCCAATCAGCTACTCTGTGTCTCTTTATGGGAGCATTCAATCCATTTACGTTTAAGGTGATTATTGATATGTACTTATTTATTGCCATTTTTGTTTAGTGTGGTTCTATTTTTCTTCCCATTTCTACTGCTAATTACAGCAGTCCTTTTAACATTCTTGCAGTGCTGGTTTGGTGCTAATGTATTCCCTTAGCTTTTTTTTGTCTGGGAAGCTCTTTATTTGATCTTCTATTTTGAATGATAGCCTTGCTGGGTAGAGTAGTCTTGGATTCAGATTCTTGTTTTTCATGACTTTGATTACTTCATGCCATTCTCTTCTGGCCTGTAGTGTTTCTTGGGAGAAGTCAGCTGAGAGCCTTATGGGGTTCCCTTTGTAGGTAACCTGTTGCTTATCTCTTGCTGCTTTTAGGATTCTCTCTTTGTCTTTAATTTGTGGCATTTTAATTACTATGTGTCTTGGTGTGGGCCTGTTTGGGTTCTTCTTACTTGGGACTCTCTGTGCTTCTTGAACTTGAATGCCTTCTTCTTTCACCAAATTAGGGAAGTTTTCCCTCACTATTTTTTTGAATATATTCTCTATCCCTTGCTCCTTTTCTTCTTCTTCAGGGACTCCTATGATGCGAATATTATTACGTTTCCAGTTGTCCCATAGTTCTCTTAAGCTGTCTTCCTGTTTTTTAATAGTTTTTTCCTTTTGTTTTTCTGATTGGTTGATTTTTTCTACCCTGTCTTCTAATTCACTGATCTGGTCCTCAGCTTCCCCTACTCTGCTTTTTAAACCTTCCAAGGTGTTTTTCATTTCGGATATGTCATTTTTTATCTCTTCTTGTTGGTTTTTAATTTCCATTTGGCTTATTTTCAGTGTCTCTATGTCCTTACTCATGCTGTTCAGCTTCCTCAAGATCATGGCTCTGAATTCTAGCTCTGTTAACATGCCTAATTGCTCCACATTGATCTCATCTTCGGTGGAGGTGTCTTGCTCTTTCATTTGGCTTCTGTTTCTGTGTTTCACCATTTTAGCTATCACTGTGGGCTTTGGAGCCTGTCAAGTTCTCCCTGTGGGTGTTGGTGTTCTGCTGTTTGTGGCTCCCTCTCCTGTGTTTAGATGAGCGAGGGAGGACCCGCGTTGAACACCACTGTCAAGTCTTACTTTCCTGGTTAAAGTTGCCAGCCCAGGAAACGTACTGTTATCCTCTAGCTTTTTGCCTGGAGGCTAGCAGTCTAGGTTAATTGATGAGTTTTGGGTTGTCAGTTGATTGAAAAACTGCCTCTGGTGCTCAGCCAAGGAGCTTTCAGGAGGGTGGGGCAGATGCTGGTTGTTAGTGAGCCTCAATTAGCACTTCAATGGCCCACAGGGTGGGGTTGGATCTCCGAGGGAGGGGCTGCTGCCTCTCTCAGAGCCCTGGGAAGGAGCAATGTGGCCACCATCCTGAGTGGCTGCACTCAGCCAAAGCTCTGAGCGCCCTCCAAACCCCGAGTGTCCCGACACAGTTCCAGTCTAGTCCGCCCTCCTCTGCCGGAGCCCAAGGTGAGTGGCTGTGGCTGTTTCAGCCTCTGTCCCGGCTCTGCGCTGTGGGGCCGCCTGGGAGTGTAACCCGCGGGCGCCGCTTATAGCTAAGGCCGCTGCCGAGCTGCCGACCGTGGGCTCCCAGCCCCGTCTCGCGCCTTCGCAAGCCTACCAGGATGGAGTCAGTGTCCCTCGTTGTATGGTCCTCGCAAGCTGCTTTTCTGTTGGTTTTTCCTGTCGATTTGTCTTTGTTATAGTTGTAATTCCAGTTTGGTTCTGGGAGACGGTCTGTGTAGCTCCGTTCACTCCGCCGCCTCGGTTCTCGAACGCCTCGGTTTTCGACCAAATCGGTATTCGACCAGGAGATTCGAGAAACTTTTGTCTCAGAATCCGAACAAATATTTGGAACTCGAACTTCCGAGATGAGCCGAGTTGAGCCGAATGGCGTTCATTCGGCCCAGCGCGCCTTGCTTGCGTCATCAGTGTCTGGAAGTTTTATTTAAAACAGCACAGATTATATGACATATGATTCCCTCTTCACTGATGCAGTTCAATATTTGGTTCTGCACAGAATATTGAAAAATAACCATAATATTATAATATTTGATATTTTTGATTATTTTGAATCAACCTGCATGGAAGGATTGGATAATGGAATTACAGTTATAAAACAATATTTGTATATAATAAACATTGAAAATATGAAATTAATATAATGGCCAGAAATCAAATCTGAAATCTCCAAGCCCCTTTCTAGAGCTCTTCCATTTAGGTTTTTTATATACTTCTGATGCAGGTGTTCTGAGACCCAAGAGTCTACCACCCACTGTAGGTTCTTGGATTCACACAGGAAAGAATTCAAACTCAAGCCAGATAGAGTTTAAAGTGAAAGTGAGTTTATTAGTGAAGCAGTGAGACAGGGGTGGGCTACTCCACAGACAGAGCAGCCCCCTTTAATGGGATTTACTTCCTTTATAGGGGTTCCTTTATAGGGGATAGGGTGCTTCATAAGGGGAAACATAAGGAAATTTTGCTTTCCAGGGAAAGGGGTATAGAGTTCTTGGAGGAGCTCTGCCAGGCATTTTGTCACCATGGTGGCTCAGTTGTGTTGTGCAGCACGCTAATGCATTATGATGAGCAGTACTGACGCGAGGAGTTACTTCAATTAAATGAGTTGCCATGTTGTATTGAGCTAGTGTCTGCTGGTTTTAAGCCATAACTCTTTTTCAGGGTGAGGGGAAGTTGGGGGGGGGGGTTCTTTTCAACAGTTTCTGTAGCTTTTCTCAATTGTAGCTGTTCTGTTACATATCCTATTTCACTTTTTGTTCTGTGTTTTCCACAACTGGGCTGATCTCTTCAGTGTCGAGCTCTAGGTCATCTGATCAGAAACTCTCTCACTCAGGTCTTAAAACAGCCTCCTCCCAGTTTTGCAGAATTATTGAATCCTGCTACTCAATGAAACATCCCAGGACAACTACAGGTCAAATGACGCTTACTGTATTTTACACTGAATTAGAGAATCCAGATTTTCTAAGTTTTTACTGATTTTTAATTTTAAAATTTTCTTTACATGTATAACATATAATTGGTTATTTTATTCTTTTTCATATGTAGTCAGATCACTTATAAATTAAAATTTCCTTATGTTCTAAAGTGAAAATGTACTTTAAAACTTCCATTATTTTCCTCAAATTATAAAGATGATAATATTTTTGTTGGTTTTGATGGGAGAAATACTGTGATAGAGATTTATTTGTGGAAGAATTTGATCTTGTACAATAACATTTTACAAGCCTTTGTAGTTATTATAGAATTTTCCTCTAGGTACCAAACAAAATATTTTTTAATCAGCCTTCAGAATATTTTCTCTGTATTCAGGCCCATAAATTGAGACATGTTAATCTTTTTATTATTATTATTCCAAAATTTCCAAAGCTCAACATAGATTGATTTAATGTGAAAAAAAAAAAAAAAAAGTACAGAGTCAGTTTAATAAGTGATGTCATTGCAAAAGTGTGATTTATAGGAAATATGAACTTGGTCTTACAGATAAGCAGAATATATTTATCATACATATCTGTCTTTGTCCATGGCTTCTGGCTCAAGAATCCTAAAACCCTTAGAATTTCCTGTGAGAAGAGTAATAAGTTATTTTTTGTTATGTTCATGTAATAACTTGTAGAAAGCCCTTATGGGGACTAGTTGCCAAGGGAACCAACCATGTGATTAAAGGGTAGGAATTTTCTGTCCTCTCTACCCCCTCCCTGAAGGGAGAGGGCTTAAAGATTATATATATTTTTGTATCATAAAAGTTTAGAATATAACATGGTTTCTAATATCATTTCATACTTGGTAGATAAAAATTTCCCTGACTTCCATATTGTTATATTTTTCCTTTCCCTCTTTACCCCACTCTCTATGCTTTATCCCCAGATCTTATCTATAGTTAACAGAGTCAAATCTTTGGAGGAAATGCAATGGAAAAGGTGAAACTAAATGAAATCCTCCAACACTAGAGGGTTGGATTGGCTAAAAAAAAAAAAAAATCACAGTTTCTACAGGGGTAATCACATTATTGATTAGCATAGATTTGACCACAGAGTACAAGCTCATGCTGTTGACTGGAGTCTGGAGTCTGAAGTCTATCAAAGATGAATAGTGATAGAAGGATACAGGCTCTCTACATCTTGGAAAGAAGAATAAATATAAGAGGAGGTGGGATCCTAATGCAAAAACCGTATCAGAATCCAGACACTGAAAATACAGACTCAGAATCCAAACACAGATAGATTTGAGAGCAGGATTCAAGTAGAAGATGGGGGAAGATTCACCAGGGAAAGAGTTTGATTTAGTAGCATGAGAAACCTTTGATAATAGCAAAAGGATTCAGAAGAAGTCACCCCGAGATGTGCCTCTGTAGTATGCAGCTGGTTTGAGTTAAAGGCTGCCAAGACCATGATGATATGAGCCTTCGGGGGCTTGGGCCTCAAATGTCTGCAACCCATGGTGGGTTTGTGGCTTTGAGCAGGAAATAATTCAAATGTGAACCACACAGAATATAAAGTGAAAGAGAATGTATTAGTGATGCAATGAGCTAGAGAGTGTCTACTTCACAGAAAGAATAGCTCCTCCCTAGTGGGGTTTACTTCTTTTACTGAGGTAACTGAGGACTAGGATCTTCCGTAATAGGTAGGACAAAATAAGGGGGAGAGATATTTAGGATTTTTCTAGGAAGGGGGTGGAGACTTTTTGGAAGTGCCCCATTGGCCATTTTGTGCCATTATGGGCTTTTCCTTTTGATCATGGCAGCTTGTGGGGGTGTGTCATTTAACATGCTAATGTCTTACAATGAATGCATAATGAAGTTAGGAGTCACCATAGATAAAATTAGTCACCATTTTGCCCAGCTGGTGTGGCTCAGTGGTTGAGCATCGACCCACACACCAAGAGGTCCCTGGTTCGATTCCCAGTCTGGGCACATGCCCAGGTTATGGGCCAAATCCCCAGTGTGGGTCATGCAGGGGGCGGCCAACCAATGTTTTCTCTCATTGATGTTTCTATCTCTCTCTTCCTCTCGCTCTAAAATCAATAAAGAAAAAAAAATTAGTCACCATTTTGGGTCGAGCTGGTTTCTGTCTGCTCTAAGTCACAAATCTCTTGGAGGTTGGTTTGACCATCTCCTTAGCAGTCCCTGTAGTCCTTATCAGTTGCAGCTGTTTGACCCATACCCCATCACACCAGGAGCTCAAGAGAAACTTTTGCCCACTCCCTTTAACTACCAAGAAAAATTTAAGTTAGGGGCCTTGCCTGTAGTAAGAAATTATCAGAGATCATTTTTTTGACCTTCTATAACACAGGGCACACTTCTAATTACTGAACATCTGCTTTGATCATCCTGCAATGGCCTTCCTCCTCTTTGAAGCCTAAGGTGATCCTTAGAATGCCATGTATGCCTCATTTTCTCTTTCTGTCTTTGAATCTCTCATGGGAGTGAGGTCTCTGACTCTCTTATGCATATGGTGTTTCCATACATATGCCTGTAATTAAATTTGGTCACATTCTCTTGTTAATCTTTCTCATGTCTATTTGATTGTTAGACACACCCAAAGAACGTTGATCGTAGAGGAAAGTTTCTTCCTCCCACACATTAGCATGAGCAGTTCACAAAGTAACCATTAATCTAGGGCCCAATCAGTGTGTTCTGTCTTGTTTTGTAAGTCAGTTTCCAGTGATAAAAGGGGAGAGGAGACAGAGAGATGAAGAGGGAGGAGGAGAGAGAGGAATGGGAGAGGGAGTGAGAGAGAGAGATCTGAGAGCAGTGTCTGGGAAGCCTGATGTTTCAGGAGTCCTAGCACCTGCTGTTATCTTACCAGGGAAATGTTAGCGAAGGTGGGTGAGGGGCTTCTGAGCAATGTCTTGACTTGTGTTCTCAACCCCAGATAAACAATCTCATAATATATGAGAGAAATCTTAGAATCTGTTTCCACTTACATAAATTGTCTCTTATGTAAATTATTTCTACCACCAATGTGAAGAAAGAAATAAACTAAGAGATGGGGCAGTGGCAGCAAAGGCAGTTGAATCTATTCAAAATTCCTGTTGAGCATATACACTCATTCATTTACCCACAAACACTGCACACCTAAGTGTGTGTGTGTGTGTGTGTGTGTGTGTGTGTGTGTGTTTGTGTGTGTGTGACAAGGATAAAAATGAATAGGTTGGGTTCATAATTGAAAAGGAAATTATATTTGTGACAGAGTAGTAAAAACAATGAATTTAAAAAGGTGATCAATGCAATAAATACAAAACCAGAGACCTCCCTTGGCACATGTAGTTATTCATGTCATATACATTGATTCTGTTTCTCTCTCTTCCTGCTATTACTACTGTTATGTTTCTATTTGCAATCTACTGCTTCTTCCTGTTTATGACCCATGTCGTCATAAACTGTTCAGCTTCACATAATGGATTTTAAAAATCAAAAAAGGTCAAAATATTAAATGTTTTTATCTCATTTCTTTTTAATTGAGTAACATCATTTAACGGTTTTCCTCAGATGCATTTTTAAATTAATGTCTGTCTTTAGAGCAACAAATTCTTCCTAATATCCATAATTTTTCATGAAAACAACCTCTAAATTCACTAAATTCTGCCAGCAACACAGAGCAATTAATGTTTGCAGATATAAGGCTACCTATGCTTTACAGTGATTAGAATATAAAACAGTACTAAGTTCAGGAATTCAATGTACTATTGCAGGAATTCAGTGTAATTAGAATTACTAGACAATGATGTCATTGCTTTTATGTAGGTGTTTGGGTGATTGACATAGTCAAAACACTTCTAATCAATCTGAGAGACAAGCTTATTTGGCCTTGGATAAAGATATTCTCTTTTGAATATTTCATTAGCAATTCTGATTCAATTTGTAACACATAGATACTTGTTGGCTGGAAGATAAAACAATTTTAAATCTGTAGTTAGATAATAAATATGTATACTAAATAAGCTGAATTTCAGTACTGCACAGGGTTTTTAAGCTTTGGTATATGCTACTATATAATTTTCAAAAATTGTTCCCAATAAGCAACCCATATAATCTCCTTCCAACTCATAGCAGGTATCTTTTGACTTAAAGCAAAGTCATAGATTTTCCGCATTGCTACAGATCAGGAGGAGGAATGGGAGGGGAGGGGCAGAAATGAGGGAGAGGGAGGAAAAAAGTATCAAACCAGGGGTCTGCCAACATGTTTTATAAAGGGCATATCTTAGGTTTTTGTTTTTGTTTCAAAGCTATTTGGTCTCTTTTGTAATTAATTCAACTTTATTGTTGTAGCATAAAAGTAATTATAGGTAATATTTGACTCAATGGGCTTGGCTTATTGTAATACAACTTATTTACAAAACAGGTAACAGGCTGAATTTGGTTTTGGGGCAGTAGTTTACTAGAACACATATAACCTTTGGTTCAGGGTAATATAACAAAAGAGCTGCAAGCCAACTTTTAAAATTTTTATTTATTAAAACATTTTTAATATTAATTGATCAATGCACTTGAGTTGGAATTGATAAATTTGGCAATACCTGTTATGTACTAATGCTATATAAAAACAATTTGGATTTCTCTGGAATGGAATCATGCCTGACGTCCTCAAACTATTTTCATTTTGAACATACGTGAAGAGTATAAATATTGTTTATAGTTTACAAATAGCATGTATTTTTCAAAATGTTATATTTGGATATGATTATGGAATGGTAGCTTTTGAGATTCAGAATCCTGAAGTTAAGAAAAGGAACTGTATGAGGACTATGAAATAAAAACTCTACAATGAAAGGACAAGGGTTTTAGGCAGTTTTAGGAAATATGTTGTGGTTATAACTATTTTCTAAGTTTGAGAGACAGGAGATGTCTTGGTCTCTTTTGGCTAACCTCATCATTTCACTGATAAGAATCAATGGCAAATTAGTGATTAAATATTAAATATAAATCACTTTAACAAAAATGAAATATTATTTATCAATGGTGTTGCTTGAGGACAAATATAAAAATTAAATAAAATAATTCTTACTTTGGATGATTCATGCTTTGGATACCATTATAAATAACCCAGTTATTAATAACAGGAAAGCAGCAAAGAGAAGGCCAAATAGACGAATGCCCAGTAAAGTCTAGGTGACACGGGGAAGGAACTTGCTTGTCAGTCACACGTAGGAACAGGTCATTGGCCAGAGTAGGTGTGGCCACTGCAACTGAGGAAGATTTGAAAAATATGAACTCCTAAACAATAGAATTTCCTCTCTTGCTCTCTTGGCACTTTTATTACAGAGGTCACGCTCCCCTGTATTTGCCCACATGGCCCACAGACAGGTGGACCCCACACAATGGATTGCTGGATTTGAACTAGCCTGATGCTCAACCATGGAATGGAATCTCTGGACACTGGCTTTACTTTTAGCTCTTCTGAATCCTCAGGTGCACCTCTTCAGGACTGGTATAAGGGAAATGGGATATTAGAAACACAGAGATGTACTTTCACTCAAATAAACATCACTCATCCTCGCATGTGAGTCTTAGAAAATTCTTTTCCTCAAGATATTGTAAAGACCTGACCCTTGCAACATCTTAAATAAGGGGTACGCATTTCCACCAATAACACTTCCACTATGTGTGAAAATTAATATCACTGAAAAAAAGAAGCTTTTACAAATATAGTATAACTCTTCATTCTAAAAATGAAATCTTTATCCTAGTTTCCTTCCTTTGTGATAAAAAATCTCTAACTTTTTATATTAGAATAACTTTGTTTATATAAAGGCCACTTTGTCCTTTTCTTCTACTAAATAATGTATTTCTGCAGACCTGTTCTTTCTGCTCCCAGCTTCTCCCTTTCCCCTGATAATTCCACCAGCAAACAGATGCACTCTAGGGTGTCCCATTAAAAAATAATTACTATGACCCTTCTCTCTACTTCATAGGGAAATATCTTAAGAAATTTGATAATGATTACTTCCTCCACTTTTTTTTGTTGTCTACTATTACTCTGAAAAAGGCCAGTTGGGTTCTATCTCCCTAATTCTAGAGGACAGTGCTTATAAAGTTCATCAGTGATCTACTTCTCTCCAATTCCAAGTACCATTTTCTACTTCTCCTCCTCCCTGGCATTGATAACCATGCACTCTTATAGAAATCACCTTTCCTATTGGATTCCATAATATCACATAGTTATGGTTTTCCTCCTTATTCAGTGGCTGTCCATTCTCTGACTCTGTCACTGAGTTGTTGTTTTTTTTTTTGTTTTTTTTTTTCATATATATATATATATATATATTTTTTTTCTGTTGATATCTAAGAATTTAAATATTGTTAAGCTTAATTTAGTGTCCTCTTCTCCTCTGTGTACATACCCTTCAGGTAAAATCATTAAATGTTATTGATTTAAATTGCATTTATATACAAATGACTTCAAATCTGTAACTTTAGCCTTCTCTTCTGAGCTCTAGATCAGCATCTCTAAAAGGGCTCCACTGGATTTCCAGGGAAATAGTTGATAGGCATACCAGAATTCTTGATTTTCCTGTCCAAAGCCAACCCCACCCCCAGCCCCAATCATTTATCTTTTAAGGCAAAACTATAGAATTATCTGTAATATATCCATGCCTCTTATGTAGCCCTCAATAACACGTACCACACCCCCATACCACATACCACATATTACACAAGTACAAGCAATCCATTAACAGGTTAATATACCCTGTATGAATCCACAGTTTTTAAATTAAGCCCTTAGCATTCAAATTCAACTCACTTTATTTCCTACCTACAATACAGTGGCAGACAAAAAGTACGTTTACTTCTATTTATGTGGAAAATAATACAATAATCAATAAACAATAATACAGAAATAAACCCTGTTTCCCATATTCACAACTGAATACCTACTTTTGCCAACCCCTGTATAGTTGACTAAACACTCTCTTTTATTCACACTTAGAATACGATCCAATCTTGTTCTCAAGACTTTCAAGGTCCTGCCTAATACGAAACCTAACTACTTCTTTATTGTTATGTTTTCCAAGATCCTTTATATTCTATAAGTTCCAGCTACTCTAGATGAGTAACTTTCTTACCATTCTCCAAAAATTAATTTTGTTCTGGTGTTCAGGTCATTCTATCTACTATTAGTTCTCCTTGGAATCCACTGACCTTCAATCTTTATATGGTTGGGCCCTTCTAGTCTTTCAAGGATTAGTTTAAATGTATTTCCTCAGGCTACCCCTATTTATAATACCAAAATAATACCAAATCCCTCTATAACTTTGTATTATATCACTTGTTTTAAATTTTTCCCAGTGTTTATCACTATCTAAAATTTTTTCTCATATATATTTATTCATGTTGTTGGCCATCATTAGATTAAAACTCATCTAGAGTTATTTCATTAACTGCTTTTTCACCACAGCTAGAAAAAAATATCTATTGGCAAGGAATTAATATTCAATACACATATGTTTAAAAATAATAATAAAATGATAATAATGAAAATGACTTACAAAAGGTAATTTTTTTTTAGCAAGAATGGGAAATATATAGCAAGAGCATCTTCCCCCAATTCTGCACATGTATCTTACATAAGTAACTGAGAATGGCACATTTTCCAACTGGTTTTTGATAGAGCTTAGGGTCTTTCTCATCACAACACTCCACTTGGCTACTGTTCAAACAGTGTCAGCCATGAGTTAAAACCTGCTTCCTGCCCTGGCCAGTTTGGCTCAGCGGTTGGAGCGTCGGCCTGCGGACCAGAAAGTCCTGGTTTCGGTTCCTGCTAGGGGCATGTACCAAAAAAAACCCAAAAAAAACCTGTTCCTGTTCCTGAATGAAATAGTATAGCTTAGTGTGTGTATAATTTTCGATAAAGCCACCAACATCACTAATTAAATGTCAACTCAATAGACATTTATTGATCAGCTTCTCTGCTGGTCTTTGTTGGTTTTTGAGAGCTCACAGTATAATAAAAAAAATAAATATACAAATAATCAAAGTCAATGAATGAATTTAGGAAAGAGAAGGTGGTATAATAAAGTGTAAAAAGTTAAATAACATGGAAGTCAAATATTGATCCGAATGGTTTGAAGAAAGGTCAAAGAGCGTTGGTGGAAACAGGGTCAGATTGTGAAAGACTTAAAACTGTGATACAGACCTTGGACCTTCATGTACACTCATTGGTGAGGAAGGGGATGATCAGAACTTTGAGCAAGATTCAGTAATGGTGAAGAGTACACTAGAACAGAAAAGTAAACACCGAGGGGCACACCGCCTACCTAGAGTGAAAATGCAAAATCGTTAAGTGTCAGATAATTAGGATCTGGTTCTTGTGTTCCTGGAAAAAGAAGAGGGAATACATTTCAGGAATTCTTGCAGTTATAAACACATATTTAATGCTTGTTCTCTTCTGAGGAATGGTAATGGAGAGATATTGAATAAAAAAAATGTCACTGCAATAGAAGGTGATAGGCACCCAAGTGGAAGAAGCAATTTCAAGGAAACAGAGGAGACTGGTAATGAACTTTTTGAATTTGAGAAGCTAAAAGATATTGCTGTGAAGCTATTTAGCCACAGGAAAATAAATGCCTTAGAGTTTCTATGGGTCAGATTTATCCCTTTTTTCTCTGGGTTCTGAACTCATTTAGAAGTATACACAGAAATCATATAGTTCCAAAGTATTATTTTTGTTGCTACTTAAGTCAAATTAGCACATATAAAGATTTCCAAATCTTTAACTTTTCATTCGATTGGTTCATTCTCCCAAGCAACAAGTTCTATTCAATGAGTATGCAACAATGAGTATCAGCACTGCTGTATATTTTATTTTGTTTCAAGTTGTAAAACAATTCTCATCCAAGTAACAAGCATACCAACTACATTAACCTGCCATATAATGAGTCTTAAAATTAAGTCTGTTATTAGGACCTGAATTAAAAGCCTGAGTCATGCCCGGCTGGTATGGATCAGTGGTTGAGCCTCTATCCATGCACAAGAGGTTACCGTTTTGATTCCCAGTCAGGACACTTGCTGAGATTGTGGGCCTGATCCCCAGTGGGGGCATGCAGGAGGTGGTCAATCAATGTTGTCTCTCATTGATGTTTCAATCTCACTCTCCCTCTCCCCTCTCTCTCTGTCTCTCTAAAATCAATAAGTAAAATAAATAAATAAATAAACCTGAGTCACAAATGCTGAGTTCCACCATTCCTCACCATTCTTCATAAAATTGCTTTGATTAAAATAAATCCAGAATTCACTGCATGCAAATATGTAGCTTAAACCATTATGCTACTTTCATATTGTTATTAACAATAACAATTAATCCTTTGTGTGGATCACCCTGTGCTAAGCATTTTACATTCAAAATATAAATTCTCACAAAACTGTATATGTCTATTCTATATTATTGTGTTACAGGTCTTGACACTTAGATTACCTTTGAGCAAACAGGTCAAATTAAATGGAGGTCTAGAAACCCTTCCAAAAGCTACCTGATTACCTGAAGCTGGGATCCATTCAGTCCCTTGAACAGATTCATTACATCAACTTATATCGTTGGAAGCTCTACCTTGACCTCCTAACTACACATTTTGAAGGATCTCTACATCCAGGTTAGGCTTCCTAACCCACGTTGGAGTCATAGTACCTGGGAGAGGTTTCATCTTCATCCCTTCAGTCCCACTTCATGTTGCTGTCTGGAATGACTAACACCAGAACGTCTGCCTTTCTAAGGCACGTTTCAGCACCTTCTATTGTCTCGGCATCTGCGTCTAAATGAGCTGTGGCCTCAAAAATGTGCAGTCACAAAACCATGACACCCTTTCCTGATACAGGCACAGGCTCTGCTCATGGACAGTCTCTGCTGAAAATGCAGCTCTTCCAATGTCATCACTGCTTTATTTCATCAAAAACAAACAAACAAAAAAACTAAGGTCTTGCAATTTTTTTTTTAAACACACTTATTATTTATGCATCCCTGGGGAAGAAAAACTCACAAATATTATAACTGTTTAATAGAATTAATTATAAGACATTTCAAGGGTTCTTTATTTTGGAAAAAGTTGCACCTTAGAATCCATGAAGTATCACAGCTCTTTGAATTTTCACCATTTTAGATTTCTCTCACCATTGTTATGCCTTGTTAATTTCTTGTCCTCCTTTCTAAAACCCTGCTAATTTTGTGTGAAGAAAACATCCCAAAGATTAGTAATAGCAGATAGTTTTATTATTATTGTTACCCGCAGAAGCAGATGAATTCTTATCCAAAATTTGTTTCAGATGTTGAGACTGTAGACATCACACAGACCAACAGAGAACAAAAAAGTTCATTGCTGCCCGGCTGGTGTGGCTCAGTGGTTGAGTGTCGACCCATGCACCAGGAGGTCGCCAGTTTGCTTTCTGGTCAGGGCAATGCCCCGGTTGTGGGCCAAATCTCCAGTAGGGGCCATACAGGAGTCAACCAGTCAATGTTCCATCTCATCAATATTTCTATCTCTTCCTCTTTCCTTAAAATCAATAAATAAAAAAATAAAATAAAAAAGTTAATTACTGACATATTTGAGGTCTCTGGGGAAAATAGGGCAGGCCTGTCAAGTAATTCTGAAGTGACTTCAGAGATAAAGGAAAGGAGACTGGCCTGATTTTTAACTGTGATTAGGGCTGGGGCCCAGGGTAAGTTCCCTTGCCAAGGTAGGGGCTGGCATGATGAAATTCCTCCTCTGACACTGAAGGAGAGAACATTGGGCCTTCCTGTCGCTCGCTCAGATGTGGGGCATAGTGGAGGAGGAACAGTTGAGTTTTAAAAACTGACAGCAGTCAAATATCAATGAACTCCTACATTTATTTATTTAAATTTTTTAAATGTATTGATTTTAGGGAGAGAGGAAGGGAGAAGGAGAGAGAGAGAGAGATATTGATGAGAGAGAACATCAATTGACTGTCTCCTACATGCCCCCACTGGAGATTGGGCCCACAACCTGGGCATGTGTCCTGACTGGGAATCCAATTGATGACCTCTCGGTACATGGGTCGATGCTCAACCACTGAGCCACACCGGCCGGGCTACATTTATTTTCAAAACTTACAAAAGTCAGTGTTTTAACTGAATAGGGGAGAATAGCCCCTTATCACAGTTGCCATGAAAACTAACTTTCTATAGTTATAGCAAAACATTAAGGTCTTTAGATGCATTGAAATTTATTTTACCTCTATTTCCCCAAATTCTTGAGCATTCCTCTATAGAATCTGTCTCCAAGGCTAGTTTCACTCTCTCACAGACAAATGGCAAAGAGCGTACCTGCTGCTATTTTTTATTTTTATTTTTGGTAACTTTCAGGCAGTTTATCAGATTGTTTCTCTAATCTAATCTAGTTCAAAATATGAATTATTTCATTTTTTAAAAATCTATGTAGTCCTTCTTCAGCATGTTTGTAGGTTAATTATTAATTGGTTCTTTGTTTCATTTTGCAAATGAAATGCTAAAAAAAAAATCATCAGGATCTGAACATAGAAAATCGCACCATCCAAAATACAGTCAAACTTTGGTTCTCGAACGTCTCCCATCTCGAACTATTCAGTTCGCAACCAAGTTATTTACGGAAAAACCTTACAACCCTTCCATGCTGATACATCAGTATGACATCAAGCGTCCCTCAGGCCACAAACAAGGAGAGAATGCATGAGTGTGAGTCAGTTTGCTGCTCAGTCTCACCTTGTTAACGCCTCAGGAAACTGTGCTGTGCATATTTTTGTGTTGTTTTTTGCTTTTGTTGCTGGTGAAGTGGATGATTAGCATGATTTTAAAACATAAAAAGGCCATCAAGAGTGCTGATATGACTCAAGGTGTGAAAATGCTCATGACACAATGATCACAGGCAACTGAAGAGACAGAAACATTGTTGTTGATTTGGATAAACAAAAAGAAGTTAGCATGTGGCAGCATTTTGGAGGTAATGATATATGAAAAAGTGAAGGTGCTGCATACTGACCTCCCAAAAGACACCCCTGGAGCAAGTGCTGAAAGTGGTGTGTTTAAGACTAGTAGGGCTTGGCTCTATAAATTAAGAAAGTAAGTGTTTGTTTATAGATTAAATAGCACATTAGACATATACTGTATACAAAAAAGGTTGAAACAGGGAATCATTTGGGGGTGTGGAACAAATTGATTCAATTTACATTATTTCTAATGGAAAAACATGATTTGGTTTTCAAACAAATTGTTTTTTGAACAACCTTCTGGACTAAGTTACGTTCGAGAACTGAGATATGAATTACTGTACAGACATAAATCTTGCTCAATACTCTCAAATTCTCTGAAATAATCTTCTCATAAATATATTTTAATATTTTCCCCAATGTAATATTATGGAGATGAGTTTTCATCTTATAGAAAGTTTAAAACTTACTTATGTGGTAAGTTACTAGTGATAAGAAAGCTTCTTGCCACTATTTTACTCTGCTAATATTTAGGGAAAATAGATTGTCTTTGAAGGCATTGTGTTTCCCCCCAGCCTGTGTGGCTCAGTGGTTGAGCGTTGACCCATGCACCAAGAGGTCACTGGTTCAATTCCCAGTCAGGGCACATGCCCAGGTTGTGGGCCATATCCCCAGTGGGGGCCATGCAGGAGGTGGTCGATTGATGTTCTCTCTCATCCTTCTTTTCTCTCTAAATATCACTAAAGAAAAAAAATAAAAAAATAAAGAAACAAAAGGCATTATGTTTCCTTTTCTGTTAATCTTTTCTTCCTTTTGTGTGAATTATAAAGTTCCAAATGGCAAAAGGCAAAGAAATGTGTACAGCAAATCTGGTCAACATTCTTCACTGGAAGAATTGCAAGACTCAATTTCTTACCTGAGAAGGGTTTTCACTAGAGCTTTGCTCTACCAAAGCATCATGGAATCAACCCCCTTTTCCACTTTCAGTGGTGTTGTGTTGAGAGCACTTCATTATGTGCACAAGTCATTGATTGATGTGATGTCCTTATTTTGGCCAAACGGCAATTGTTGGACACTGGACCACAAAGATGAATGCAGGAAAGAAAGGACGTTGTCTTCAAATGCTTGAGGTTTGCCTTAGAAAGACCACAGAGACCATCAGTGCTTTAGTACCTTTGCTGTGCCTCCCCTGAGGAAGTTGGAAACCGATAACTCATGAAGCACAGAACCCTGACACAGGAATTTTGATGTTAATGATAGTTAGCCACCACCAACCTGGACTGAATTCAGCTGTGAAGCTCAGTATCCTGGCCCTTAGCAACCCCCCTGTGTGATTCTGTCCCCCATTCACTGCATTTCCTGCCAGTTAAGTGATGCACTAGCTTGGCAGTTATAATTTTGTGGAGAGGTAGAAATTTTTTATCAGTCTCAAAAGAATTCAAACCTGAAGTAATATCTGACGGTGAGCACTTTATGTGACTTTTATTTGAGAGAACATCTCTAAAAGATTTAAGAGCTAGACAATTTCTCACATGGGTTGCTTGTATTTCTATTTCAACTAACTTTTTCATAGCGTTTGAAGTAGTTTCAGATGGTCTATGGAAACACAGATGAATAATACTTATGGTCTCTGGCCCATTTTTCTTGTTTTCTTCACCTGATACTATATAAAATAAAATGGACTTTTTATGTTGGAATCCAGAGGAGTCTTCCAATCTCCTGGGTATTACTATTTCCTGTGGAAGGACATCACCTTGGAGAGCTAGATATTAATAAAGGAAGAAAGCAAAGGAAGTCAGACATTATTATTATTATTTTATTTTTATCCTCACCCGAGGATATTTTTCCATTTTTTGTACAGTTAGAGTGGGAGGGAGAGAGAGGAAGGGAGAGAGAGAGAGAAACATCGACGTGAAGGGACACATCGAGTGGCTGCCACCCGCACGACCAACCAGGGCCGGGGACAAACTGCAACCGAAGTACGTGCCCTTAGCGGGAACCGAACCCGGGTCTCTCCGGACCGCAGGCCGACGCTCTAACCGCTGAGCCAAACTGGCCAGGGCGGAAGTCAGACATTATTAAAGGTAATTAACTGGGGAGCATAGGCTTGCTTCACTAGGCAGGTTCAGCTTCCCACACTCCCCAGGGGATGGCAGCGTTGCTAAGACAAGGGGGAATCAACCCTTCTCCCTTCCCCATGTAGGGAGCAAGGATCAGCTTTCCAGTATCCCCAGGGAACTGCCACCCCACCCTCCAGTGTCACCAGATTATCGGGGGAAGAAGGAGGGGGAATCCTCTGCTGGGCACATGCCCAGCAGGAGTCAGTGGTTCGGGAGAGGTGCTTCTACTATGAGGCAAGCGGTAGAAACTAAGCTGGCAACCGCAAAGGCCTGTCTTTCTAGCCTGGGAAAAGGATCTGAATGGATAAGGGACACAGAACCCCAGAAGATCTAGGAAATAGACTGGTTAGGGGGAGGAACCAGCACAAGCCTGTGAAAGATTGGGAAGTTGATTGGTTAGTTTGAAAGGCACCTGGTCTTTCCCAAGCTGAAGGGGACAGATGCAGACTTGACAAATGGCACAACATCTCTGGGCAATGGTGGTATTTGTGGGCTTGATGGAAACAAGGCTGAACTTTCACAGCAGGACAGATGGGAATGAGACATTGGGAACCGGAGGGCAGCTTCCTATTTTCACCCAAATTAATCTTACCTTTCCACAACCTCCTCTATGTGGGTCTATGTTTTTTCTGCCTCCTTGAAAGAATCCCACGTCCTCCGGCAACAAAAGCACATTGAGGCCTAACACATTTCAATTTAAGGGGAGCGGGGGGAGACACAAGAAATAACCCAGCAAATAAGAATATGTGTGTCATTGTAAACTTGTCTTTCAAACGTTTGGTAATCAAGCATAAGAAATATTTGCATATTGGAGTTTGACTTAAAATGTATTTGTACAAATTTGGCATCACGCTGTTGCAGTGTACAGCGTGTAAAACATGCATAGAATTAGCAATTCCTTTCAATTCTGTCCCTGGAAATGTGTTCCCATTGCGGCAGTGAAAAAAGATGGAAGAAAATGTGGGTTCAGATTCCCTTTTCCTGTGTGGTTCCAGATTCCAGCTGTCCGTGTACAGTGAGAGTTAAGGGCAGAAGGGGGAGAGTGGGCACTGTTCTTCAGGTTCAAAGCAGCTTCTAGGCGCAGAGATGGAGCCGCCTGAAGAGCTGGTGGAAATTTCCCAGCTTCCAATGCTTCACAGTGGTTTCGGGGGCTAGCTATGAAGAAGCTACAGAACAAACAGATAGTTGGTAGTTGTTTATGTCTTCCCAGAAGTTCTTGAGTAACTTCGGCAGCCTCTAGTCAAGCTGTGAACATTCATCCCTTCCTGTACTGTGGGCAGAAGCCTTAAGATCACCTCCTTCCGGCTTCACTCCTGTTCTCCCAACATTGGCCTGATTTTCTACTTTATTGCTTTATTTATTTATTTAATCCTCACCCGAGGACATTTTTCCATTTATCTTCAGATAGAGTGGGTAGGACGGTGGGAGAGAGAGAGAAACATTGGTGTGAGAAAGACAGAGCGATTGGTTACCTCCCACACCACCCCGACCAAGGCCGGGACAAACCCTACTGAGGTACATGCCCTTGGCCTGAATTGAACCTGCGATTCTTTAGTTCTTGGGCTGACGCTCTAACTGCTGAACCAAACTGGCCAGGGTTCTACTATATTGTTTTAAAACCCTTCAGAATTTCTTCTGATTACTTGACTTAATCTTAAATGACATTAAAGTTAATTATCATACAAATTAAAAACAAACACATGGAGTTAATGGTGGTACATAATTTTCTAAAACCTTTCAGAGATTTACCAGTAAATACTATGTATATTTGGTAAAAGTGTGTCATCCACAATATGAAAAATGTATTTAGATATTTTGTTAATAGCACTCTATTTGTGAAAAACTGTCATAACCAATTTTTTTTTTTTAATGTGGTTTGTTGGTGTATTAAATCCTAATTTTCTTTGACAATAGGTTTTCTTAAAGATGCAAGAGATTTGATATTGGTTCTAATTTTATATATCAAATATGGTAATGTTTGATTTCTATTAAAGGATTATGTTTCCAACATACTTTTTAAAAGTCCCTCGCAGGCTGATTTGATGGGCTTTTCTTCCATTTATTGTTTTTTTGGATAAAAAAGTTTAAACTGGTTGCCTGCTTCCTATTGTAAATACAGATTTAGAAAAACATTAATGAAGGACCTATGATATTGGTGAAAATGATAGAGTAAATTAGTTCAATTATAGTCAAATATGAATAAAAAGAAGCTTGCATTATTTAGTTTTAGGGAAGAAATCTGGGCTAAAAGAAGAGAGATTTTAAAAACAAAATTCACAAAATTCTTTTGCAATTGCACAAATAATGCAAGAGAGTGAGGACATTTAAAACTATAGTATGAGGATTTGGGCTGAATGATTTAAACAAAACATTTTGTGTTTATGAATTTGTATTTAGTGCTATATTATTAGACATTCTCTAAACATAGGACGAAATGGGATAATGGCCCATCTTTCAGTAGTAAAGGGATTATAGTCTGAATAATGATAAAAGCTGTTGGACCTCACAGAGCTACCTTGGCTCTGAAGCTTTTTGCCTCTTAGTTGATACATACAACTTATAATCACAGAGCTGTAACTTCAAAAATAAGTAAGGTATCTTCCTGCTCTTAGTGAGTATGGATACATAAATGGATGGAACAGAAGGCATTTGGTTTTGAAAAAAGATGTTTATAATATGTAGCCAATGGGAAGAGTTTAGACTTTAACACCCCTTCCCGGCTGGCCACATTGAGAGGCGCACACTCGATGGAAATGGGCAGATTGCTGGGCTCGACCTTTTCCTTCACCCGAGTTACATAACTGATTGAAAAGCATTCTCAGAGAAATGTAATCAATTAACACTGTTCAGAATATAAATTTAGGCAGCAGATATATTACATAAAGACTATAGAAGTGAGAAGAATTACTTTAACACTCATAGCAAAATCCATTCTAAAATATAAATCAGTTCAAATCACCTTATTGTTTACAATTTCATTCTTGTCAAACTTAGGACAACCCTTGTTTTGTGTTCCTGACTTGAAAAAGACACCTGACATCTCACTATTGCTTTTCAAATTTTTTAATATTAAAACTTTTTTATAATATATGAATAGAATGCTTCCTTCCTGGTATATTTCTTGGTTTTTAATAAGAAGTAGCCTAAAGCAGGAAGAAGACTATGATTTTCCTGCTTAAAATCTGAAATAGTTTTTGGAGTAACCTGAGTGAATGTTTGGGACAACTGTGCGCTGAGAATGATTTGAGATAGGGAAGCCATGCAGAGTACTCTGACTTCTAGGGGAATACTGATGACTAACGTAGGAGTAATTCTGGGAATGTTCGCTCTCTACAATCTCATTCGATCTTTCTCTTTTCTCTCTTCCAGAAATGTATGCAGGTCGAAAGGGGTGCAAATGACAAGTGAGGCGTGAGAGCGGGCTTAGATGGATGGAGGCTGTGGTTCACTAGGTATTTAACAGACTAGATATGTTATTGGGTCAACTATGATTTAACACACCCTCATTAATACTTGAGCTTTAAAACAAACATTTTTCAAGTTAGTATTTGGATTGGAGCCCATGTGGCATGGATCGTACATACCTAGGCGGGCAGCAAACTTGCCGGAGGATAGTGGCCAATAAAATGACACATATGCTATCAGGTGTTTTGAACAGGCAGTTATATGTGTCCTGGACCTTGATGTGAATCTGGGCTTCATGATTTCTCCCAAAATTCAACTAAACTTTGTGAATAGCCTAGGATCTCCATTATCTTGTACATTGCAGCAGAAGTCAAAAGTTGGGACCTCTGGGCCAGATGAAGATGAAAACATTTGTCATAATCTACATAAATTCATCCGTATAGAACTTGTTTAATACTGTTTTGGTGCCAAGTAGAAATGAACTTATTTTACACAATCAAAATCATCTGTTCTTTTGGAAAAGTAAGATCTAGCTTACAGATTTGACAGTCCAAAATTTGGTTGGTTTTCAGCATTGGGGCTTCGAAGATGTGTGCACACTCATTTGCCATAGTCCTCATCTTGCTCTTCTTCCCATCACAAACATGACGCTCAGTTGGTATTTATCCTTGCCTGTGAACTATTGTTTTTCATTTAGTAATGTTATGGGACAGCAAACTATTACTTAAACTCCAAAAATACAAGTTAATCAGAGAAGGATGTATTTTTCAGGAAATAGGCTATAGTATACTTATTGTTCAAGTGGAGTACTATTAGACACTAAATGAGAAAATTGTTCTAAAGAACAATTTCTTCATGCATTTACTTACCTTTACTGGCCAGTTTAGACATGTGAGCATTTGACACCAGCAAAATTAATGCAGAGCCATTAATCTGGAGAATTTTTGCTAACCCCAAAAGATAAAGAACCCCTATGACCTGTCCTGCGTACAAGTCAGGATACACGGTTTTTCTCATTATGTAGCCTTCATGTAGGACTGTCACCTCTGACAAAGAGACACCAGAGATTTAACGCTGTAGCAAACTTCTTCCAAGTTCTCATATTTTGCTCTGTCCATAGTGCTGTGTGTGGGGTAAGGTGTGTCTGATCTCCCCACACTAACATATGTGACTCGGGTCATGTGGGCCACTAATGTTACTCAGTCAGGCATTTGTCTCACATCCTTAGCTATGCTCCTTTAAAATTAGGTATTGTGTTTTCATAGCTGGGGAGTCAATAATGCAAATCCAATATACCTAGTTCTCTTTTAGAGTGAAAAAAAAATCAGCAGAACCATATGGCAAAAAACAAAAATAATCTTTTTTGACATATTTTCTTTTCTTTTGATGCCAGCAAAGTTCTTGACACAGGTTAGCAGTCCAAAAGCATTGATGATGTTGGCATGCCTCTATGGATCTCTCAGATATGGAATCAATACATAAACAGTGTGACATCACCTTAGGGACACTCGCTCCCCCAGGTCAAAGAGTCAAAGAACAGGTCTTACGTGGATGGAAAGACAGTACGTGGTTTACTAGGTTTGACATTCAAATTGGTTCCAGTATGGTCAATATAATTACCCACAAGAGTTTGGCAAGTTACTTTAAAAAGAAAAATTTATATATATATATATACACACACACACACACACATACATATACCTATATATATATGTGTGTGTGTGTGTGTGTGTGTTTATTTATTTATTTTTTTTAGAGAGAGGGAGGGAGAGAGAGAGAGATTGAAACATTGGTGTGAGAGAGATACATTGATCGGCTGCCTCCTGCATGCTCTCTGCTAGGGATTGAGCTCAAAACTCAGGCACGTGCCCTGACCAGGAATCGAACCAGGACGTCATGGTCCACAGGACAATGCTCAATCCTCTGAGCCACACCAGCCAGGCACTGGCAAGTCACTTTTAATTCCTGTCCCAGTTATTTCATTTATTAAGAGAAGCTGGTGATACTCATTCCACAGAGTGACTGTGAGAGTTCCAGGGGGCAAAGTGGTATCAGATAATAGAGTGGTTAGAAACATGAGTTTAAGAGCTAGACTAACTGGTTTAAAAACTCTCTCCATTAATTAGTGTGAACTTGAAAGTTATTCCAATGAAATGAACTTCTATTTCTTCATCTATATTATGAAATTGTACAATCTTCCTTTCATAATTGAAATATTCAATCACATAATATACACCTAGCAGCTGGCTATCAAACAATAGGTGCCCAGTAAATATATATACATATGTGTGTGTGTGTGTGTGTGTGTGTGTGTATACACACACACTTAAAAAACAAGTCTGCATTCTCAGACTAAATTAATCCTAAGATAAATTGTCTTTAGAAATACTTTGCCTATATATGTATTTTTCTTTTCTTTGAAAGATGCTTTTTCTCAAAAAAATTCAGTTCCTGGGAAATTATCTGGTGTAATTACTAATTTTCCAACTCAATTAAAAATATTTATCAAATAACTTTTTGCTGTAGTATATTTATGTTTTAACACAAGTATTGTTTTCTGAAAGGGGTGACAATTCATGATAGCAGCTACGTGGTGTGAGAGTGGGACCCCGGAGAGATTTCTCTTACCACTTCATGCCCCATTGCTGATCACACGCAGTTCTGGGCCCCAGGCTGTCCTAGCGAGAGACAGACAACACATAGGCACGTTGAGGTCCGCTTCGGGTCTGAGAGAAATGAACGCTGACATAATCGGGGTAAGCAGCACAGTCACAGGCTTCTTATCCACCAGCTTACAAAGAATGTGGCTGAAATATTATTTTCTTAAGTTTTTAATATTTATCTCACAACGTGTGTACTGAAAAAGACACAGAATTTGCCAAGTTCGATTTTGGAATGCCTGGAAGCAGAACTAGAAGGATTTATCTGTTAATATAATCTCAAACTCAACGGTACTATCTTCTAGAATCAATTTTCTAGAAATGGGCATACATGGCGTTGTCTTTTGCTGGATATGTTTTCAACAATAATGTTTAGAAAGCATTTCCATAAGGAAT
This sequence comes from Molossus molossus, assembly GCF_014108415.1. Lineage (NCBI taxonomy): Eukaryota > Metazoa > Chordata > Mammalia > Chiroptera > Molossidae > Molossus > Molossus molossus. Next base: position 62,557,771 of record NW_023425350.1, on the reverse strand, counting down.
TTTTTAGTGATTTTAATTTGGTCATTTGGTTTCATGGCAGAACTAGTTTTATAGTGTAGATGCACAGGTAACGAGAGGACTATAATCCTTTGCCCTACAGGTCAGTTACAATAAGACATTAACTTCTTGACAATCAGAAGTCCTACAATTTGATTCGCTCTTAAAATTTATCCAACTTTAGGTTTACATGGGAACATATCAGTCTATCTTAAAGGTAAAGTGAGAAAATAAGTTGAAATATAATGAATTTTTAATAATTGTTGCATGTACCCTTTTATGGAGATTGTTTAGTTTTCTATGTATTTTATTATTTAAATAGTACTTACGCCGAGCTTTCCCTCGCATGTGCTCTGGCACATCGATGACCTTAAAGACAGGCATTCATCTTTAAAGCAAGAACAACATAATGACGATAGAATAATGTGGAATGAATTATATCATATCACGAGCTTTAGAACTGCTGTTTGTCCACATGTGGATAAAGATAAGAAACTGTCATTTGATAAATAAATGATCTATCTCACCAAATCATAATAATCTTAAAGTTACCACATTCATGTTAATGCACAGATTTGGAGGGTGTTATACTTGCCAGTAGGGTTTTCTATGCCTGTTTGCCAGATTAATGGTCAAGTTCAAATACAACAGTGTTTCTCTCTGCAGCAATTTATCTGATAGGATAAAAACTTTTGCAGGTCAACAAACAGGCCAACCAAGTTAGTCGTATATATACTGCTTTGCTATTATATTCTTCTGGCCCAGTATTTATCTTTGTGAAATCATCACTACCCTATAGACCATTGTTTCACTAGCAAGGATATTAAGAAACATAGGCAATCACACTCCCAAAAGACTGTGCGTGAAAATTTAAAGAAAACACCTAAAACTTGCCTGAAATACTTGCTCGATTTTAAAAACCATTTATTGAATATATCCAATATGTAGATATTGAGTGACTCCTAAATCTTAGTTGCAGTGTTAGTTTGGGGAAATATAAATGGTAGAAGTTTAAAATTACATTGGAAAACAAACTTAATTGGATAATTTAAATATCATGTAATAAAAGTGTGATAAACACTACTATAACAGTGTAACAATCACTCAAACTATACCTTGAAATCTTTTATGCTTTTTCATCTCCATTCTTATTTCTAATACATGGCTTAGTAGATAGAAATGAGGGCTTATTTATATTTTGGGGGAACAAGGATAAATGTGCTTGCATAGTTTACATGAACCCTGTGCTTTCTAGCCCCTATATTCAATGTAGGTTGTTGTCTTGTCTTTAAACTGGTATCCACGGAAATCCATTAAAAATTTAGAGGCTACAGAACATAGATGCCAAAATCCTGAACAAAATAATAGCAAATTGAATCCAGCAATACATCAAAAAAATTATTTACCATGACCAAGTGGTATTCATCCCAGGGATGCAAGGCTGGTACAATATTCACAAGTCAATAAATGTGATACACCACATAAACAAAATAAAAGATAAAAATTATATGATCATATCAATAGATGATGAAAAAGCATTCGACAAAATCCAGCACCCATTTCTGATAAAAATGCTCAGCAATCTGGGAATAGAGGGATCAAATCTCGACATACTAAAGGCCATATATGAAAGACCTACAGCCAACATCATACTCAATGGGCAAAAATTAAAAGCATTTCCCTTAAGAACAGGAACAAGACAGGGATGCCCACTTGTGCCACTCTTAATTAACATAGTACTGAAAGTCTTAGCCACAGCAATCAGACAGGAGGAAAAAATAAAAGAGAACCAAATTGGAAACGAGGAAGTGAAACTGTCATTATTTGCAGATGACATGATATTATACATAGAAAACCCTAAAAACTCCAACAAAAATTTCCTAGACCTAATAAATGAATTTGGCAAAGTAGCAGGATACAAAATTAATGTCAAGAAATCTGCGGCATTCCTTTTTATTTTATTTTATTTTATTTTAATTTAATTTAATTTAATTTTATTTTATTTTTGTTACAAATGTTTCTCCTTTTTTTACCCATTGGCACTCTCCTCCCCATACCCACCGCCCCATCCCCGGCTTTGTTGTCCATGTCCATTGGTTATGCATACATGCATATAAGTTCTGTGGTTTATTTCTTCCCACCCCCACCACCCTCTCTTCTAAGGGTTGTTAGTCTGTACCCTACTTCTATGTTTCTGGGTCTACCCTATTATTCAGACTGTTATATTCATTATATTCCATACATAAGTGAGATCATGTGGTATTTGTCTTTTACTGCTTGGTTTGTTTCACTTAGAATAATACTTTCCAAGTCCCTCCATGCCATCTCAAAGGATAAAATATCTTCTTTCTTACAGCTGCATAGTACTCCATTGTGTATATGTACCACTGCTTTTTTTATCCATTCGTCTACTGATGGACACTTGGGGTGTTTCCAGATCTTAGCTATTGTAAATAGTGCTGCTATGAACATGGGGGTATATATTCTTTCTGACTGGTGTTTCAGGCTTCTTAGGGTGTATTCCTAGAAGTGGGATCACTGGGTCAAATGGAAGTTCAATTTTAAATTTTTTGAGGTAACACCATATTGTTTTCCATAGTGGCTGCACCAGTCTGCATTCCCACCAGCAGTGTACGAGAATCCCTATTCTCCACACCCTTGCCAACACTAGTTGTTTGATGATTTGTTGATGGCAGCCATTATGACAGGTGTGAGGTGATACCTCATTGTTGTTTTAATTTGCATCTCTCTGATGATTAGTGATGTTGAGCATTTATTCATATGTCTCTTGGCCATTTGTATGTCCTGTTTGGAGAAGTGTCCATTCAGCTCCTCTGCCCACTTTTTAATTGGGTTCTTTGTCTTCCTTTTGTTGAGTTGTATGAGTATATATTTTGGAAATTAACCCCTTATTTGATATATCATTGGCAATGACGTTCTCCCATACAGTGGGTTGCCTTTCCATTTTGATGATTGTTTCTTTTGCTGTGCAGAAACTTTTGGGTTTGATGTAGTCTCATGTGTTTATTTTTTCCTTTGTTTCTGTTGCCTTAGGTGATGTATCAGTGAAAATTCTGCTGCGTATGATGTTAGAAATTTTGATGCCTACATTTTCTTCTAGAATTTTTATGGATTCACGGGTCACATTTAAGTCTTTTATCCATTTTGAGTTTATTTTTGTGTACGGTGTAACTGATGGTCTAGTTTTATTTTTTTGCATGTAGCTGTCCAATTTTCCCAACCATTTATTAAAGAGGCTGTCTTTACTCCACTGTATGCTCTTGCCACCTTTGTCAAATATTAATTAAGCATATTGCCTTGGGTCCATTTCTGGGTTCTCTGTTCTGTTCCACTGGTCTATATGCCTGTTCTTGTGCCAGTACCAGGCTGTTTTGATTACAGTCGCTTTGTAGTATAACCTGATATCTGATATTGTGATCCCACCTACTTTGTCCTTCTTTTTTAAAATTGCTGTGGCTATTTGGGGACATTTTTGGTTCCATATGAACTTTTGAAGCATTTGTTCTACTTCTGTGAAATATGTCGTTGGTATTTAAAGGAGGATTGCATTGAATCTGTAGATTGCTTTGGGTAGTATGGATGTTTTAATGATGTTAATTCTTCCAATCCATGAACAAGATATGTGCTTCCACTTTTTTATATCTTCCTCTATTTCTTTTTTCAGTATCCTGTAGTTTTCTGCAAATAGGTCCTTTACTTCTTTGGTTAAGTTTACTATTAGGTATCTTAATTTTTTTGCCTTGATGGTAAATGGGATTGTTTTTTCAGTTGTCTTTCTGTGAGTTCATCATTGCTGTATAAGAATGCCGTCAATTTCTTGACATTAATTTTGTATCCTGCTACTACACCAAATGCATTTATTAAGTCTAGTAGATTTTTGATGGAGTCTTTAGGGATTTCTATATATAATATCATGTCATCTGCAAATAATGACAGTTTCACCTTCTCCTTTCCAATTTGGATCCCTTTTATTATTTCTTCATGTTTATTTGCTGTGGCTAAGACTTCTAGTACTATGTTAAATAAGAGTGGCGAAAGTGGACTTTCCTGTCTTGTTCCTGTTCTTAAGAAAAATGTTTTTAGTTTCTTCCCATTGAGTGTGATGTTAGCTGTAGGTCTTTCATATATGGCCTTTATTATGTCGAGATATGATCCTTCTATTCCCACATTGCTGAGCGTTTTTATCAGAAATGGGTGCTGGATTTTGTCGAATGCTTTTTCAGCATCTATCGATATGATCATGTGGTTTTTATTCTTCATTTTTTTATTTGGTATATCACATTTATTGATTTGCAAATATTGTACCAGTCTTGCATCCCTGAAATGAATCCCACTTGGTCATGGTGAATAATTTTTTGATGTATTGCTAAACCTGATTTGCTAGTATTTTGTTCAGGATTTTGGCATCTATGATCATCAGGGATATTGGCCTCTAGTTTCTTTCTTTGTAGTGTCTTATTCTGGTTTTGGAATTAGAATTATGCTGGTCTCATAGAATGAATTTGGAAGTTTTCCTTTTTTTTTTTTTAATTTTTTGAAATAGTTTGAGGAGAATGGGTGTTAGTTCTTTTTTGAATGTTTGGTTAAACTCCCCCGTGAAGCCATCTGGGCCTGGCTTTTTTTTTTTTTTTACTGGGAGAGTCTTGATTACCTTTTCAATTCCTTAGTTGTTATTGGTCTGTTCAAGTTTTCTTTTCTTCCTGGTCCAGTTTTGGGAGACTGTGTGTTTTTAGAAATTTGTCCATTTTGGTTAGATTGTTGAATTTATTGCCATATAGTTGTTCATAGTAGCTGTTAATGATCTTTTGTATTTCTGTGGTGTCAGTTGTTACTTCTCCTCTTTTATTTCTGATTTTATGTATGGGTTCTCTCTCTTTGTTTCTTGGTGAGTCTAGCTAAGGGTCCATCAATTTTGTTTATCTTTTCGAAAAACCAGCTCTTTGTTTCATTGATCCTTTGAATTGTTTTTTTTTTTTTTTGGTCTCTGTGTCATTTATTTCTGCTCTGATCTTTACTATTTCCTTCCTTCAATTTTGTCTGGGGTTTTCTTTTTGTTTGCTTTTTAATTCTTTAAGTTGCAAGGTTAGACAGTCAATTAGAAATTTTTCTTGTTTTTTGAGGTAGGCCTGTAGTGCTATGAACTTCCCTCTCAAAACTGTTTTCGCTGCATCCCATAGATTTTGTGTTGTCGTGTGTTAATTTTCATTGGTTTCCAGGAAGTTTTTAATTTCTTCCTTGATCTCCATGGTTAACATTCATTTTTCAATAACATGTTATTTAGCCTCCATGTGTTCAAATGTCTTTGCATGTTCTTATTGCAATTGATTTCTAGTTTCATGCCATTGTGATCTGAGAAGATGCTTGATATGATTTCAATCTTCTTGAACTTGTAGAGATTTAGTTTGTGTCCTATCATGTGGTCTATCTTTGAGAATGTCCCATGTGCACTTGAGAAGAATGTGAATTCTGTAGTTTTTGGGGTGTAATTCTCTATGGATATCTATTAAATCCATTTGGTCTAGTGATTCATTTAGAGTCTCTGTTTTCTTGCTGATTTTTTGCCTAGAGGATCTATCCAGTGGTGCCAACGGTGTGGTGAAGTCTTCTGCTATAAATGTACTGCTGTCGATTTCTCCTTTTAAGTCCTCCAGAAGATTTTTAACATATTTTGTTGCTCTTATATTGGGTGCATATATGTTTACCAATGTTATATCTTCCTGTTGGATAGATCTTTTCAATATTTTGTAGTGGCTTTCTATGTCTCTAGTTATGGCCCTCATTTTGAAATCTATTTTATCAGATATGAGTATTGCTACCCCAGCTTTTTTTGCTTTTGGTTTGCTTGAAAAAATTTTTTCCATTCCTTCATTTTCAACCTATGTGAGTCTTTTCTTCTTAGGTGGGTCTCCTGTAAACAACATATAGATGAGTCATGCTTTCTTATCCAATCAGCACTCTGTGTCTTTTTATCAGAGCATTCAATCCATTTACATTTAAGGTGATTGTGGATATGTACTTATTTATTTCCATTTTTGTTTAGTTTTGTTATATTTTTCTTCCTAATTAGAGCAGTCCTTTTAACATTTCATGCAGTGCTGGTTTGGTGCTAATGTATTCTCTTAGCCTTTTTTTTGGTCTGGGAAGCTCTTTATTGGACCTTCTATTTTGAATGATAGCCTTGCTGGGTAGAGTAGTCTTGGATTCAGATCCTTGTTTTTCAGGACCTTGATTACTTCATGCCATTCCCTTCTCCCCTGTAGAGTTTCCATTGAGAAGTGAGCTGAGAGCCTTATGGGGGTTCCTTTGTAGGTAACCTATTGCTTATCTTGTCTGCTTTTAGAATTCTCTCTTTGTCTTTAATTTTTAGCATTTTAATTACTCTGTGTCTTGGTGTTGGCCTGTTTGGGTTCTTCTTACTTGGGGCTCTCTGTGCTTCTTGAACTTGAATGCCTTCTTCCCTCACCAAATTAGGGAAGTTTTCTGTCACTATTTTTTTTTGAATATATTCTCTAACCCTTGCTCATTTTCTTCTTCTTCGGGGACTCCTATGATGCGAATATTGTTATGTTTCCAGTTGTCCCACATTCCTCTTAAGCTGTGTTCCTGTTTTTTAATTGTTTTTTTTTTTTCTTTAATTGTTTTCTGATTGGATGATTTTTTTCTGCCCTGTCTTCTAATTCACGGATCCGGTCCTCAGGTTCCTCTACTCTGCTTTTTAGACCTTCAAATACGTTCGTCATTTCTGATATGTCATTTTTGATCTCTTGTTTGTGGTTTTTAAATTCTAATTGGTTTATTTTCAGCATCCCTTTGTCATTACTCATGCTGTTGAGGTTCCTCAAGATCATGGCTCTGAATTCTAGCTCTGCTAACTTTCCTAACTGCTCCACATTGATCTCATCTTCGGTGGAGTTCTCTTGTTCTTTTATTTGGCTTTTGTTTCTGTGTTTCACCATTTTGGCTATTACAATGGGCTTTGGAGTCTGTCAAGTTTTCCCTGTGGATGTTGGCGTTCTGCTGTTTGTGGTTCCCTCTTGTGGGTTTAAATGAGCAAGGGAGAACCCACGTTAAATAACACTGTCAAGTCTTACTTTCCTGGTTAAAGTTGCTAGCTCAGGAAAGGTACTGTTATCCTCTAGTTTTTTGCCTTGTGGCTAGCAGGTGAGGTTACTTGAAAAGTTTTGGGTTGTCAATTGTTTGAAAAACTCCCTCAGGTGCTCAGCATAAGGGGATTTCCCAAGGGTGGGGAAGATGCTGGTTGTTAGTGAGCCTCAATTAGCCTTTCAATGGCCCACAGTGTGGGGTTGGATCTCCGAGGGAGGGGCTGCTGCCTCTCCCCAGAGCCCTGGGAAGGAGTAAGATGGCCACTGTCCTGCGTGGCTGCAACTCAGCAAAAGCTCTGAGTCCCCTCCAGATTCCAAGTGTCTCCACACAGTTCCAGTCCAGTCTGCTCTCCTTCTGCCAGAGTCCAAGGTGAGTGGTGTGGCCTTTTAGCCTCTGTTCTGACTCTGCACTGTGGAGCCACTTGAGAGTGTAACCCGAGGGTGCTGCTCACAGCTAAGGCAGCTGCTGTTTGTGGGCTCCCAGCCCACCTCTTGCACCTTCGCAATCCACCAGGGTAGAGTCAGTGTCCCTGGTTATATGGTCCTTGCAAGTTGCTTTTTTATTGCTTTTTCCTGTCCATTTGTCTGTGTTATAGTTTTAATTCCAGTTGGGTCCTGGGAGACGATCTGTGTAGCTTCCATTCACTCTGCCGCCATTTTGGAATCTCCTCCACGGCATTCTTATACACCAAGATGAAGTCACAGAAAGAGAAACTGAAAGAACAATCCCATTTACTACCACAGCAAAAAATTAGGATACCTAGGAATAAACTTAACCAGGTCATTGAAAAAAGAAATAGAGAAAGATATAAAAAAGTGGAAGCACATACCTTGTTTATGGATTGGAAGAATTAACATCATTAAAATGTCTATACTACCCAAAGCAATCTATAGATGCAGTGCAATCCCCATCAATATACCAATGTCATACTTCACAGAATTAGAACAAATACTTCAAAAGTTCATATGAACCAAAAAAAAAAACCCTGAATAGCCACAGGAAACTTGAAAACGAAGAACAAAGTTGGAGGGATTACATTCCCATATTTCAGGTTATACTACAAAGCCCCTGTAATCTAAACAGCCTGGTACTGGCACAAGAACAAACAGATAGATCAAGGGAACAGAATAGAGAACCCAGAAATGCACCCAAGGCAATATGCTCAATTAATATTTGACAAAGGAGGCAAGAGCATACAGGGGAATAAAGACAGCCTCTTTAATAAATGGTGTTGGGGAAATTGGATGTCTACATGCAAAAAGAAAAAAAATGAAACTAGACCATCAACTTACACCATACACAAGAATAAGCTCAAAATAGATAAAAGACTTAATTGTGACTCATGAATCCATAAAAATTCTAGAAGAAATTGTAGGCAACAAAATTTTTGACATCATATGCAGTAGAATTTTTACTAATACATCACCTAAGACAACAGAAAAAAAGGGAAACAATAAACACATGGGACTACATCAAATTCAAAAGCTTCTGCACAGCAAAAGAAACAATCATCAAAATGGAAAGGCAACCCACTCTATGGGAGAGCATAATTGCCAATGATACATCAGATAAGAGATTAATTTCCAAAATATATGGAGTGCTCATACAACTCCACAAAAGGAAGACAAAGAACCCAATTAAAAAATGGTAAGAGGAACTAAATAGACACCTCTTCAAAGAGGACATACAAATGGCTAAGAGACAAATCATGAAATGCTCAACATCACTAATCATCAGAGAGATACAAATTAAAACAACGAGGTATCACCTCACACCTGTCAGAGTGACTGCCATCAACAAATCATCAAACAATTGTTGGCGAGTGTGTCGAAAAAGAAAGGACTCTAATACACTGCTGGTGGGAATGCAGACTGGTGCAGCCACTATGAAAAAAAATATGGTGTTACCTCAAACAATTAAAAATTGAACTGCCATTTGAACCAGTGATCCCACTTTTAGGAATATACCCTAAGAAGCCTGAAACACCAATCAGAAAGAATTTATGCACCCCCATGTTCATAGCAGCACCATTTACAATAGCTAAGATCTGGAAACAGCCCAAGTGTCCATCAGTAGATGAATGGATAAAAAAGCAGTGGTGCATATACACAATGGAGTACTATGCAGCTGTAAGAAAGAAAGATCTCTTATCCTTTGAGAGGACATGGAGGGACCTGGAAAGTATTATCCTAAGTGAAACAAGCCAAACAGAGAAAGACAAATATATAATCTCACTTATTTGTGGAATATAACAAACATAACAGTCTGAGGAACGGGGTAGTACCAGAGACGTGGAATTGGGGTACAGACTGACAATCTCCAGAAGAGGGCATGGGGGGAGAGAGAAACCACAGAACTTATATGCATGTATGCATAAACAATGGACATGGACAACAAAGCTGGGGATGGGGTGGGGAGGGAGAGGAAGTGGTTTATCTGCAATCTGAGATATAGAAGAATTTCTGAAATCTTCTGCATAAATTTGCAGGCTATGGGGGCAGGGACACTTCTAGTATTTTATCTTTCTAGCTTTCTCCCATGGCACCTTCAGGCCATCTCTCATTTTTATGTTTGTTGAGCCATCACAGTGAATGCTTATATTCCTGGAGTCTTCTCTATCTCACCCCTTGCTATCGTGGGGAATTGTGTCTGTAAACATTAGGAGTAACATTTTGATAACTTTCAGGATTTCTCATCTTTATCTGGGTCCTTTGTTCTGGGGTTGTCCCTGAGAAAAGAGTAACCAGGAACACTGGTATCTGACTTTCTTACCAATTTTTTTCCTACACTTTTATTTTAAAAAAATATATATTTTTTAATGATTTTTTTTTTTTTTGAGAGAGAGAGAGAGAAACATTGATGTGAGAATAGAACATCGATCGCCTGCCTCATGCCACCCCCTGCTGGGGATTCATCCCACAAGTAAGGCATGTGCCCTGATGGGGAATTGAATCAGCAACCTTTTGGTGCTCTGGAGGACATCCAACCAACTGCCCTACCCTGGTAGGGCCCTCCCCACACTTTTTTTTTTATCCTCACCCGAGGACATTTTTTGCATTTATCTTTAGATACAGCAGGAGGGAGAGAGGGGGGTAGAGAAGGAGAGAGAAACATCAATGTGAGAGAGACACATCAACTCTCCGCCACCCACATGACCCCAACCGGGCCCGGGGACAAACTGCAACCGAGGTACATGCCCTTAGTGGGAACCGAAACTGGGACTCTCTGGTCTGCAGGCCGATGCTCTAATCACTGAGCCAAACTGGCCAGGGATCCCCACATTTTTATTTACAGTATACCTTAGCAGAAGCAATGGGTTTTCTCTTTTTCCATTTGGTCTGAACAGGACATCTTCCTTAATCCTAATCTCCTTGTTTTTCAATATAGTATTTGTGGTATCTTTCCCTAGAGTAGTAAAGTTCAAATATTTAGGGAAACAAACGAACAAACAAAGAAGAAAACTTACCAATAAGAAATAACAAATTGAAAGGTATTTTAAACACACACCAATATCTATAAAAATTATACCCTCAGGAGGCTAAGACAGAAAATGGTGGGGCAAGCAATCCAATTTGCATCAGATGTTGAAACATTTAGGAGGCTTCCCACAGAAAGCACTCTCTCTCCACCAATAAAAGATGAATTAACATTTTCCTGGTGGCATTCTAATTTCTTCTAAGATGGAAAACAAACAAACAAATAATTAGAATTTTCTTAAAAGTAAAGTGGTTTAAAAAAAGCAAATACAGAACAAAACCTACAAAAATGATGATGAAAACCTAACAGAAACTATATAAAACAAAATAATTAGGTCCCAGTATGGAGGAAGTGGTCTTCATGGATGGAGGAGATGCTTAAGAGAGAACTCTGTCTGTGTCCCTTTGGTTTCCTGCCCATCCTGTGCATCTCTGTTCATCTCGTCAACACTCACGGTGTAAATTGTGTACCTTGAGACCAGTGTCAGAGAGAGAGAGGGGCAGAAGCTAGGCGAGCAGAGCCTTGGACACAGCTGGACATGGCAGTAGACAATAATGTTTGCAGCAATTTGCCTGGGCTCTGGGTATCTCCTCTTGCCTCTTCACTCCATGACCTGGAGTGAGAATACTGTAATCAATATGGTCAGGTTTTAGAGGATAAAGGGGTTTGTGATGGAAATCGAGAGGAATTAGCTAAGAGGTAAGGCTCTGTGTGGGGAGAAGAAGAGGGAGATGCTGAAGCCTAGAATTAAGAAGGAAGTTAAAACACCAGAGGATGATCTCTCCCTTGGGAAGCTCTTTTATCAAACCCAACATCCCAGGAATGCCACACTTTGGGCCTGCAGACCAGGTACATATAATATATCATCTCAGAAGAAAAAAATATAGCCCTGGACAGTTTGACTCAGCAGTTGAGTGTTGGCCTGCACACCAGAGAGTCCCAAGTTTGGTTCCTGCTAGTGGCACGTACCACAAAAAAAAAAAAAAAAAAAAAAAGCAAAAGCAGAAGAAAAAAAAATAGTAAAACTCATCTGAAAAAGCAATTTAAAATAAAATAAAAAAAACATAAATTAAATAATATATACAGAAATAAAAATAATAATCAATCTTTCAAAAATAAAGAAATATAGCATAAGGAAGGAACAAGACCCCTGGCCAGTTTTGCTCAGTGGTTATATCATTGGCCTGTGGACCCAAGTGTCATGAATTGGGTTCCAGTCAAGGGCATGTACCTCGTTTGTGGGTTTGATCCCTGGTCTTGGTCGGGGTTGTGCAGGAATCAACCAATCTATGTGTCTCCATGACACTGAGGTTTCTCTCTCCCTCCCTCCCTTTCTTCCACTCTCTCTAAAAATTAATGGAAAAATATACTCGGGTGAGGATTAACAAGAAATTTAAAAAAGAAACAAGTAGAGCTATTTGAAGTAAAACATAAAATAATTGAAGAAAAATAATAAAAGATTAAAAATTATAAAGAGATAAAGGGAAAACATGGAAAAGTGAGAGATTAAAGGAAATAAATGTGTCCTTATAGAAAGTATAATATTTCCATAGAAAATAATTCAGAAATTGAGCAAATTGAAAGAAATATCATCAGAACCTCACATCAGAATTAAATAATGTAAATAAAAAATGAGCAAATACATACCTATTGAACATTTAAGAACATTAAAAACCAAGAGAAAATTCTGAAAGCTGATGTAAAGAAAAATCAGGAAACAATCAAAACATAGAAGCAAATTGATATAAAACTATTTTTTCCTCTTTATTTAGAGAGAGAGGAAGTGAGAGGGAATGAGAGATAGACCATCGATTGTCAGTCTCCTGCATGCCCCCTACTGGGGATTTGGCTCACAACCTGGGCATGCACCCCGACTGGGAATTGAACTGGTGACATCTTGGTCCATGGGTTGATGCTCAACCACTGAGCCACACTGGCTGGACAATATAAAACTTTTAAACAGAATCATTGGAATCAAATGAGAAAGAATATATCTATTGTTGAGAGAAAATGCCTTTATACCCAGAATGTTCTTCCCTTTAAAGGTTTTATTCCAAAGAGTGGCTGGCTACATTTCCCAGATGGGCCAAGAAACTCTCTTAGCAGAAAACTGTGTCAATTTGCAGCAACTGTATTAGCTAAGCTCCAGCCAGACACACTTTCTGGGTTTTGCCCAGCAAGCTGACTTGTCTCCTCAACTAGATGGATGTCCTGAGAATGGAGAAAAAGGACAGAGCGTAAAAGGGTATGAAATGATTTAAATAAATTAACTAAATGCAACTCAAGAAGACTCTCCCCTTAACTCATCTTGGGTTGTTAAGAATAAAAGAGGGGACTGAAGAAGAAAAACAAATACAGTCTGTTTATAGAATTACAGGTATGTTCTTCTCTGTATATTTGGTGTTCAAACATAAAAAAAAATCAGTCCAAAGAGAAAAAAATTAAGTGTTGTTATAATGCCAACATTATCAAATCATAGCTTTTATTATGTGATAATTTAAGAAAAATGTATTAAAAATATAAATAAGAAGCGATACATAAAAGAATGTATAAACATACTTTGAACCTCACACAGAAATATGGAGAACTCATTAATAAAATGTTTATGGTGTATTTGTCATAAATACCAATTTTATCAAACTAAATTTAAGTTATTCCATTACTAGATAGAAAAGTGCTGATGCATTATAAAGACAACTTGTGCAAAATATTCAGAATATGAAGATTCTTCTTACACCAGGCCCAGTTGTTTCATAATTTATCCCATTTCTAGTAATTTCTCTGCTTGATGATACACAGAACTATAGTGTACAAATACTTATACTTCTTATTAAAAAAAAACATATCTCCAAACACTTCTCCCTAATAATTGACAACATCCATTGTTATTGGTGTGAAAGTTTGTCAGGAAACATTTAATGAGACAGGTCATGGGGGACTTTAAAAACTACTGGTAGGAGCTGAGTGTTTTTACTGCAGTTAAGGAAGAACATTGGAGACTTTTAGCATCATGAACACTATCCTTTGGATAACATCAGAGTAATTTTAAGAATGTATCCACTTTAGGAAAAAAATCTTTGGAAGGAAGAATAAGAAAGAGTGTCGATTAGGTTGCAGATAACCAGAGTCATTCTTTGTAGCTCATGCAGAAGAAAGATGTGGTCCGCAGACGGAAGAGTCGGAGGAGCATCTGTAGGCCAGTTTCAGTCATGTTTCCATGGCATTCACACTCTCCCCTAAGGATGCACCAATGGCCATTGTCAGAATGAGAGCAGTGTTTAGGGAGCTGGGTCTTATGGAAATGACTTGCTCCAAGACAATATTTTCTCAGCTGTGATCCCATAGCAACAAAAGCAGATTCCCTATGCTCTACTATATTTTAAAAATATTTTTATTGATTTTACAGAAAGAGGAAAGAAGAGGGAGAGAGAGAAACAGTTATCTGTTGCCTCCCAAACACATCCTGACTAAGGGATTGAATTCCCAACTTGGGCATGTGCCCTGACCAGGAATCGAACCGCAACCTTTTGGTGCGTGGGAGGACATTCAAACAACTGAGGTACACTGGCCAGGGTTGCTCTGCATTTTGACATTCACTTCTTAAACACCAAAATACTTGTTACAATTACCATAAAAACATACACACACACACACACACACACACACACACAGGAATCAGTAGGATGAGCAAAAATACCCGAAGCTCTGTGAGTGCATCTACTTGGCATAATTTAGGTGTGTGCAAAACCTGGGCTAAAAGATTATTTAAGGAAGGCAATCTTTAACAGTTTGGCCTCTAGCATATGCTAAAAAATGCAAAAGAGTAGTTGGCTTGAAGTCAGTAATACAGTTAATAAACCAATCTGCTATCTTTGTCGCAACTGGGAAGGGAGAGGAGGTTTATTAATGTTACATTCAAGCTGAATAAAGAATGACTAATATTCAAACAAATCAAGTAAAGGCAAGGGAGGATGCATTCTCCTGGGGGAATTTTTTTTTTTTATTGGAGAACAAGAGTATTAACCTAATTTTAAAAATTACCTTTTTTTGTTCTTCTTTGAGTCCTCATATTATACTAGACAGCTGGTCTGATCCACAAACTTTTTTGTATATTTAATGGAGGTTGGGGAGAGAAAGAAGGTAAGCAACTCTTTTTGTTACTCTGTTTTACTTTGAATCCTTCTTCAAAAGTGGTGTTAGCATTCATATAACATTAGTATAATCTTGTTTTATATTCTAAATCAACAGAGAGATAAGCACAGAGCTATTGTATTAAAGCATTTTCCACCACCTACTCTTAAAAGCCTAAGTGTTCCATTATCTGCAAAAGACATCACTGCCTGGCTAGGAGGTCAAACTACTGGGATATGCTGAACACAGTGACATAATTATAGTTGCATGCAAATGCACATAGGAGACAAATCCATGTTGTAGTCAAGATTAAAATGATAGCCTCCAACCATAGTAACTTTGTTATAAAACTAGTCTTAGTTCATTCAGGCTTCTGTGACAAAATGCCATGAATTGGCTGTCTTATAAACAATAGAAATTTATTTCTCACAATTCTGGAGGCTGGAAGTTCAAGGTTAAGGTAGCAGAATGGCCAGGTTCTGGTGAAAGCTTTCTTCTACACTGTAGGCAGCAGATTTCTCCATGCGTCTTCACATGGTGGAAGGGGCTAGGGAGCTCCCTTGGGACTCTTCTATGAAAGTACTCGTTCCATTCACGAGAGAGACACAAACATACCACCAATCTACAGCACTAGCATTTGCTTTTTAGGTAAAGAAGCAGCCATTTGTAAATATAACTGAATAGTGTCACTAAAACAAGTGACAGAAGGCAATATGCTTCCAGGCTGGCACAGTTTTTCAATGTGAAAGAGTGTTCAGAGGAGTTAAAGCAAAGTCCGCCTAATTAGGTGGGTGTAGAGGAGAGCCATGCAACCATTATAAAAACACACAGAACCCAGCATGGGGACCTCACATGGACTGCTGCTTAGTTTCCAATTATCTCACTGTGTGAAGTTCCACTGAGAAATTAAAAAAAAAAATTAGTGGAATAAGTCTTCATTTAAAAGAAGCAAATTCCCACTCCTCTACTGATGGGCACTTGGCTGTTTCCAGACCTTAGCTATTGTAAATAGTGCTGCTACAAACATAGGGGTACATATATTCTTTCTGATTGGTGTTTCAGGCTTCTTAGGATATATTCCTAGAAGTGAGATCACTGGATCAAAAGGAAGTTCCATTTTTAATTTTTTCAGGAAACTTCGTACTGTTTTCCACAGTGCCTGCACCAGTCTGCATCCCCACCAGCAGTGTACTAAGGTTCCCTTTGCACCACAACCTTGCCAGCACTTGTTGATTGTTGATCGATTGATGGTAGCCGTTCTAGTAGGTGTGAGGTAATATCTCCTTATCATTTAAATTTTCATCTCTCTGATGATTAGCGACTCTGGGCATTATTTCATATATAGCTTGGCCACTGTATGTCCTCTTTGGAGAATTGTCTATTTGCCCATTTTAATTAGATTGTCTTCCTTTTGTTAAGTTGTATGATTTTTAATTTATTTTGGAAATTAACCCCTTATCAGATGCATCATATTCTGATAAGCAAATGTGTTATCTCATACAGTGGGTTTCCTTTTTCATTTTGATGCTGGTTTGTTTTGCTGTGCAGAAATTCTTTATTTAGATATAGTCCCATTTGTTTATATTTTCCTTTCTCTTGCCCTAGGCCATGTATCAGTGAAAATTCTGCTACATGTGATGTCTGAGATTTTTCGGCCTATGGTTTCTTCTAGGAGTTTTATGGTTTCTTATTCATTTTAAGGTTTTTTATCCATTTTAAGTTTTTTCTTGTGTACAGTGTAAATTAGTGCTCTAGTTTAAGTTTTTTTGCATGGACCGTTCCAATTTCCCCAAAACCATTTATTGAAGAGACAGTCTTTATTCCACTGTATGTTCTTGCCTCCTTTGTCAAAGACATGTACACAGTGGAATACTATGCAGCTGTAAAAAAGAAGGATCCCTTACACTTCAGGAGAGCATAGTAGAACCCGGAGAGTATTATGCTATGTGAAATAAACCAGTCAGAGAAAGACAAGCATCACATAATCTCACTTACACGTGGAATCTGATGTACAAAATAAACTGACAAACAAAATAGATCCAGAGACATGGAAGGATGGAACAGACAGACAGTTATTAGAGGAAATCAGGGAGGGGGTGTGGGAAGATATCAAACAAAGAGCTTATATACATACATGCATACCCTATGAACACAAACAACAGGGCAGTGAAAGCTTGGGGTGAGGAGTATGGTAAAGAGGGTCAATGAGGGAAAATAGGTGGAATATCTGTAATACTTTCAATAATAAAGATAAATGTATAAATAAATAAAAATTGCAAATTGGTACAGGGTGCTAATATGTTTTCACATGTTCCTCCTATGATATACATGTACAATCATGATATAGGAATACAAAATAGCCCAGCAGGTGTTGCTCAGTGGATTGAGTTTTGTCCCATAGACTGAGAGGTCCTAGATGAACTCCTGATCAGTGCACATGCCCGGGTTGCTTGTAGGCTGAATCCCCAGTAGGGAGTGTGCAGGAGGCAGCCGATTGATGTTTCTATCTCTTGCTTCTTCCCCTTTCTCTAAAAAAATTAAGTAGTTAAAAACATACATAATATCAAAGAATGAAAAAATATTCTACTCAAATGCTAAAAAAATAGAGGATAATTTTAAATTATATCAGAGTAGTCTTTAAGACTAAATAATAACACTCGAGCTAGAGGGTTGCTTAATGATAATAAAGACTCAATTCACAAGAAAGATATAATTTTGAAGAAAAATGTACCTGATAATAAAGCCTCAAGAAGAAAGACAAATGACTGATAACATTTAAAGGATAAATTGTGGTAGATTTGCAGCTATCCTTTTAACTGATAACAAATAAGAACAGCATGATTTTATAAAGCTATGAAAACTGAACAACACAACTGACAAACTTGACCACCTGCCCTGAGGAACCTGCAGACTAACAACGATTATTTTCACTTCCACGTTTAGCATTTACAAACCATTTTCATATGCTGATCCAAAAAGCAAGACTCAGAAATGTCAAAGCACTGAAATAATACAAATGCGGTTGAACCAGAAATCAATGAAAGAACAACAAAAATGCAAACACATCCCACAATTTTGGAAATTTACAAATGTATTTCTAAATAGCCCAAGGGTTAAAGATGAGCTCATTAAGGAAATTAGAAGTTGTACTAAATTGAAATACACACATGCACATTACAACTTGTGGAGTGCTGTTAATTACATGCTTGCAGAAAAATAGATTAAAAAATGGGTTCATTATAAGAAAATAAAGGTAGAAAATCAATAAATTAAGCTTTTTTTTTTTTTTCTGGTAGTCAGAGGAAGATAACCCAAAGAAAGTAGAAGAAATGAATAAAATATGAAAAATAAGAAAAAAATGAAGCTGAATAAAAACATATAATAGAATTGACACATGCTAAAATTATAATTTAGTTAAAAGACTATTAGAAATGATGAAGAAAAATATCTCAGAGAACATCAGTTATGGAAAGGATTCATTGCTACATAGAGCTAATAACATTAAAGAGACAATAAAAAGCATAGAAAATCTGTCAAAATATCTATACATTTAGGAAAAATATAATTCACAGAAAAATACAACTTATCAAAAGTAAAAACATTTTTAAAACGGAAAAGGAGAGAGATAAATTGACTTCATGCTTAAAAACATAACTACAAAGAAATCTTCAGGTTCTAACAGCTTGACCAGTGAAGTCAGATACTTAAAGAAAAACTATGCCACTGTGGCCAGTGTGGCTCAGTTGGTTGGTGCATCGTCCTGTGCACCATAAGGTGGTGGGTTCGATTCTCGGTCAGGGCACGTGATCAGGTTTCAGGTTCTTTCCCTGTCCTATCCCTGGTCTGGGTGTGTACCGATTGGGAACTAATGTTTCTCTCTCTCTCTCTTCCTCTCCCTTTTCCTTTCTCTAAAATCAACAGAAACATAGCCTCAGGTGAGGATTAAAAAAAAGAAATGATAAATATAAAAACCAAATTTTTCCCAAGGCAATCTAAAGATAAATCCTAACTGATTATATGACACCAGCATATCACTGTATTTAAAAGGGCAATTTAGGCCAACCTTATATAAAACACAGATGAGCCCTGGCCGGTTTGGCTCAGCGGTTAGAGCGTCGGCCTGCGGTACAGAGAGACCGGGTTCGGTTCCCGCTAAGGGCATGTACCTCGGTTGCAGTTTTTCCCCGGCCCTGGTTGGTCGTGCGGGTGGCAGCCACTCGATGTGTCCCTTCACATCGATGTTTCTCTCTCTCTCTCTCTCTCTCTCTCTCTCCCTCCCGCTCTATCTGAACAAAAAATGGAAAAATGTCCTCGGGTGAGGATAAAATAAATAAATAAATAAATAAATAAATAAAACACAGATGAAGAAACCCTACACAAAATATTAGTAAACAGAATCTATGAATATATAGAATACATAAGATATTGGAAAGTAATTTGAGCTCATTATAAAGAATCCAAGTTTAGTGAAACAATAATAATTATTCACTGGCCAGCCAGTGTGGCTCAGTGGTTGAGCATCAACCCAAGCATCAAGAGGTCATGGTTTAATTCCTGGTCAGGGCACATGCCCAGGTTGTGGGCCTGATCACCAGTGTGGGGCGGGCAGGAGGCGGCTAATCAGTGTTCTCTCTCATTGATGTTTCTAGCTCTCTCTCCCTCTCCCTTCCTCTCTTTCTAAAATCCATAAAGAAAAAAAAAAAAAAACTTTAAAAAATAAAATCAAAATTATTCACTGGGAGACATGTTAACAGGATAAAGAAGAAAAACATGCCACCATCTTAACTGATGGAGGAAAAATTATTCTTCAATAAATTTCAAGATCAATTTGTACATTCAAACATTCAGTCAATTAAGAAAGAAAGCAAACGTCAATAAACCACTCAAGTACGTGCATCTGTTATTTCTCACTGCTTAACAAATTACCCCTTAGGAGCTTAAAAACAAACAACAGTGTTAGTCCTTACATCAGGACCGCTTCAATGAAGGCTTCTGGCTCAGTGTCTCTAAAAGGACTGCTCTCGTGGTAGTCCCTGGATGTCAATTATCGTCAGATTTTTGGGGCAGGTTCTACTTCCACATTGATTCACACAGTTGTTGACAGGACTCAGGTCCTCACTGGCTACTGGGCGGAGACATCAGCTCCCCATCACCTGACTCTTCCCACAGGAACACACAGCTCCCTTCCTGTGGAGCTGGGGCTCTGAAGGCACGCAAGAGGGTAACCTAATGTCGGGAGTGACGTCCCACACATCACATCCATGTATTATATTATTTATTTCTTTATTTATTCTTTACTGATTTTAAAGAGAGAGAGAGGGGGATAGAAACACTGATGAAAGGAAACATCGATTGGCTGCCTCCTGCATGATCTCCACTGAGAATTTGCCCCACAACCTGGGCATGTGCCCTGACTGGGAATCGAACTGGCGACCTCTTGGTCCATGGGTCGACACTTAACCACCGAGCCACACTGGCCAGGCTGTATCATATTCTTTAGAAATGAGGGACACACCAGGGCTGCAGATCACACGAAGGTATGGATATCCAAAAGCAATAATCACTGGGCGCCATCTCAGAGACTGTGCACTACAAGGTGTCAACATCGATCACAACTGAAAAGACAGCAATTGTCATTTTTGCTGAAAATTTGGAAGTGTTTCCTCTGAGCTTGGGAAAAAAAACATGGTGCTCTTTCACTTTTCAAAAATGGACTGCAGTTCCTGCCAGTTCTATAAAGGAAACTAAATAGCATGAAGACATTTCAAAAAAAATATATATATAAATTCATTCTTTGGACAAGGCATGTTTATGTATATAAAACTTAAAAATATACAGATAACATGGCTTTAAAAAAGTGATCATTTGAAGAAACCATTCCAAATTGAATAAGACAAAGAAAAAATAGCACTTAATTTAATAAAAAGAGCAAAGGCTATCACACTGTATAACACTAATAAGAGAAATAAACACAGACATGGATAAAAGAAAGAATATAACGTGTTCATGAATTGAAAAACCGAGTGTTGTGAAGATGTCAATCTTCTCTTTTTCCCAGGGAATTCGATCAAAACAAAAGTTGGTTTTTGGTTATTATTGTTGCACTTGGCAAAGAAATTTGATTGTTTTTTTTTTTTTTAATTTAAAAAAAGAGGAAGAGAACCAACAAATCAACACACAAACACATATACAAAACAGAAGGTTACGTATTACAACTTAGTTTACAAATTATATTCTATAGCTTCACTGACGAAAACAGTGTGGAATTGGGAATTGTCACAGTGTTATACCACAGACCTGTTCAGAAAAAGACCCTTTCTCATATGGCCAGTTAGCTTATTACAAAGTATGAATTCATTAAATAAGAAAACTATAAAAAATAAATGTCTCTCTGTTAAAAGCAAGAGTTTTATCAAAGATCCAATTAGATAAAGGAAATCAAACAAGCTATTATTCCAAAGAAGATATTTGTCACACATATAATCCGGTAAGATGTAAAATTTGTAACCAGAATGTGTTTAACAGCACCCCCCTACACACACAAAAAACTTATAAAAAATTAACAGAAAGTAAGTAAAAGATTTGCAATCCCATGAATTCATTAAATAAGAAAACTATAAAAAATAAATGTCTCTCTGTTAAAAGCAAGAGTTTTATCAAAGATCCAATTAGATAAAGGAAATCAAACAAGCTATCATTTCAAAGAAGATATTTGTAACACATATAATCTGGTAAAATGTAAAATTTGTAACCAGAATGTGTTTAACAGCACCCCCCACACACACAAAAAAAAACTTATAAAAAATTAACAGAAAATAAGTAAAAGATTTGCAGTCCCACTATACAAAAGAAACAATCAAATAGCTAATAAATTTATGAAATTGTGTGCAACTTGACAGATAAAGGCAATGAAAATTATGTGGAGGTTGAGTTACAAATAATTGTCATAGAAACCACAAAGACTAAATAGACCAAAGGTTATATTCAGTAACAATTAGAAGTCAAAGAAAACCAAGTTTAAATACATTAAATTCAATAAATAAGGCACAGGCAGCAGGTAGAATTAAGCTGCATAATTTGTATGAGTTAATCATTTCAATAAATCTAAATCTACAGTTATTTATACTGTTTATAAATGTAAAACATTTCTTTGCATTCTTATGGGCTTTACAAACTTTGCTTTTTAAAAAGTTTCTCATCTTTTTATTCTATTGGCTTCTTTGTGTCATTTCTGAGCATTTTATATATACACTATGCTTGGTATTTCACAAAGTGATTTCTCATACCTCACCCCATGGTGCCACTAAATAACTTCATAGGTGATTGAACTAAGTTTTTACAGCTAGGAAGTGGAAGACATTAATGATTTAAAATCAGGGTGACTTTCTTTCTTTTAAGGTACCACTGGTTCTTTTTGCCTTTTATGAGTAAGTCAGGTAAGTAATTTATTTTCGTTTCAGTGTTATTTCTCATAAAATGTGAAAAAATATAGTTGCATTTTCCTCACTGTGTTGTTAAAAAAATTCTATGAGATGGTACATTTGAAAACCATTTTGGACATGGCAAAAAATTAGACAGGTTATGATGATGATGATGGTGATGATGATGATGAAGAATTTGTGGAGTTTGCCTGAGATAAAAATTTTTTCTCTTATTTCTATAGTACCAATCAGAAAAAAACATATTGTGAAAAATATGAATATGGGATGAGTATATACTCTAGCCATATACGCAACTACAATGAAAGGAATTTTGGGCAAAAGAATAGTTCATTGGAAACCACTACTGCACACACATTTGTAACTAAGCAACAAACTAAAATCATCCTGAACTTCTACTGCCCACTTTATCTTAGATTCATTAAATTCTTCCAAGATTCACTTTGATTTTTATCACCTTTGTATATAACATTTTATTTTCTTTGGAAGTGACCATGTGCTAATATCATTATGCAAACCAACATACAGCAATCTTTTTAAGTGAAATGTACATAACAACATATTGATGCTAATTCAGTACAAAATCCTATTTATGTTGGAAACGTTCAATTAATGTTATTTAAACTGTGACATAATACAGTTTCCATGGGAAACTAGACACTAAGCAAGCCAAGTGAGGCATCATGTAGTTTATTTCTGATTCAGAGAAGCTGGCCAGCTTCTTGTTCTAAGGTGTTTACTAAATATAATCATGATGGTGAAGATGATGTACATCACTCTGCTGTGCAGATGTTCCTTCTCTTATTACTGTTCATTTTTGTTTTGTCTGGTTTGTGGGTCCTATTTTGTTTAATTCTCTCTAAAGGGACAGATGTATTTTTCAAGGAAAAAATATTTTAACACCAGTTGAAATAATAGCTCAGTTACAAATTTCTGGATGGTGGGTAATTATTAAAGATTTTTGAGCATTTCTAATATTTAAGTGAAACTATACAATATAAAATCAATATATCTGTTATATTCAATATATGCATACTCTAAACTAAAGTAGAATTTCACTTTCAAATACTGTACTGAAGCAGAGAGAATAAGAAAGAAAAGCAGAATGTAATACATGGTGTCACTGCCTAATTGCATTATGTCGCCTGAATCACGTTAGTGCTGGCGACAAGAACATGTGTTTATTTTACTCTTCATTTACATGGCTAATTCAAGGATGTTTCAAGTGGCACTATGGCTGGGTAAACAGAAAAACATCGGATGGCACTCACAATGAGGAAACATTTGAAAATTGTGAATCCCAGGTATCTTTTGAGTTAACATAAAAATCAAGAGCCTTCAACATCTGTTGTATGGATGCCTATTGTATACCCAGATTCTACTAGATTAGAATACAAGAGCAAAACAAAAAGAGAAAGCAGCATTTCTCTACCTTCACAGTACTAACAGTAGGCACAAACACACACTTGCAAACACAATTATCTTAGCATCATTGATAAGGGACAAGCTCTGATAAATAACATCACTGATTTAAAATAAACAATTATGAACAAAGTGATATTGAAGAATGCAATGTCAGATGGAAAAAAGATGGAGAATCTAATGTCTCTTTTATATGACGTGTGTTGCTTTACACCTGTAGGTTATGTGTCATTGTTATGTATGTTGCTTTACACATGTTAACTCTGAGATGACTGTCAGGTAATATGGGCAAAAATAAAAAAGGTGTCACTATCTTGTTTTACTTAATGTGTTATATGCTGGAAATCAGGCATGATGCAAATATGCATGACACACTTGCTTTTATGCACTCAGTAGTATTTCTGCTTTAGTAGATGATTTCACACAAAATGTTATTATTATTGCTAAGAGCAGTGTTTCTATGTGTCTTTTTCCCCTAAAGTGTATCTATTGCCTATACTGAGATCTCCTTCTTTTCACCCTCACTGACACATTAACTGAGTAGTAGTTTCCTTATCTGTTGTCAGAAAGGTCATATAGATGGTAAATTACCCTAAAACATTTTTTTCTCTCACTATAATCATTACTGACATCATCATCTGTATCAAATTCCTTTTGCAATTGCAACAAAAATAATAAAATAGGAATAAACTTAACAAAGTATGTGAAGGACCTATACACTGAAAACTACAAAGCATTATTTAAAAAGTTTGAAAAATACAAAAAGAAATGGAAAGGTATCCCATGTTCATGGACTGGAAGAATCCACCTATTTAAAGTGGCATATTACCCAAAGCAATATACAGATTTTTTTTTTTTTTTTTTGGTATGTGCCCCTAGCCGGAATCGAACCCAGGACTCTCTGGTCTGCAGGCTGACGCTCAACCACTGTGCCAAAATGGCCAGGGCCCCAATATACAGATTTAATGCAATCTTTTATATTTCTTTTTCTTACCAAAAGTATTCCTTATTTATTTATTCTTTTTTTGTTGTTTTTTTCTTACTGGTTTTTTTTTTTCCCTCCAGAGGGCCTTTTCCTATTTTTTATGATATCTATATTATCATTACAGATCTATTTATTTATCTATCATCTATCTCCTCATGTATCATCTATCATCAATTCAGTAAGCTAATTTCTTGGGGGGTGTGTGTGTGTGTTTTACATGTAATCCTGCTGGTTCTGTCTCTCTGGTGAAACCCTTACTGATGCAAATTTTGGTACCAGGAGTGGTTCTACAGGAGCCGAATTTTAAGAAAAAGTGTTAAGTAATTCTTCTGGGTTTATGATATTGGTTATCTAATATGATTCGATTTAAAGACATTTATGATTTTGTTTCCAGTGCTAAATAGGGCTATGGTCATCTGTATCATTACCTGTTAACAGAGATACACAAAATAGCTCCAGTGGATACTCCTAATCAAATATTTATAAAAGGTAAGGTTCTGGGTGTTTAAATACTTTATACTTTAGAACATTTTAGTAAACTAAAGAGTATAATGAGAATGGCTGGTTACTCATATCTGTGTGAGAGAAATTGGGAGATAAAAAGTTTGAGCTTAGAACTTTCAATTCCCAGCTCAAGGCACAAAATACCTTAAAGTATGTCCTGAAAGAAACCTTTGTCTTTTGTAGGTGCAAGGTTGATATCTTTGAAGCTAAAATACAGGGTCTCCTCCTGCATGTGGTTGAATTATGATGCAATTAAATTCCCAAGCTTCCAGAACATACTGTTAGAGTGAGAACATTCACTGGGAGAGAACGGCATCTCAGAAAGTCTGCCAAGTCTTCTTTACCTTTGGAAGCAGCCTTTCCAACTCTGAGGAAGTTAACTCTATTTGTCTGAAGAACGTCTGATGGCCTGTCTGACCTTGCCAGACTCTGCTGATTCTCTAAAAGTGCCACTTCTATCCTCCCCCTTTGCCTCTAGACCTACATCTAAACACAAGCACCTATAAGTCCCAAAGATGGAAGTAGAAAGTTATCACCTATGAGAAATAACCACGTTTTTAGTTTACACAGAGGGAAATCTGGGTATGATATGCGGAAATGGTTACTAAGGATGTGAGATAATAGTGAGGGGATATGAAATTGGATCAGAACAAATGTACTGATATGAGACCTTGAGGCAGGAATTCTGTATGCAAAGTTTTAGGAGGGAGATCAGAAAGGGTTCTAACAACTTGGTTGGTTGGCTGAATGTGAACCAAGAAAGTGGCCCACGTTCAATAAAGTTGGAATGCCAGAACTGCCTGGTATATGATGCAGAGAGGTGTCCTGAGCCTTGGGAAGAGTGAAATTGGAGATTTATCATGTAAGACCTGCTCACCCACTCCTGGAAGTCCCAGTGGACACAGATTTTATCATGGCAATCAGAAATAAATTTGCAAAGAGAGCCTCAGCATCCTTGAACATATCAATTGGTACTCTTCTGTGCAGGTCAGAAACTGTAATGGAAATCTCTGCCACTGACTGGCCTCCCCAAATGCAGTGGAGAAAATTGGATAGCAGGATGTCAAGGAGCCAGTTGTCAGCACTTAATCATCAAAGCCAAGGTGGTCATGGTTAGCACTCTGTAATAGCAGAGTCAAAGGTAGTTGTCAGAAAAGTCAAATTCACAGAAACCTATGGTGTTGGCTAGTCCATCATGGTGTCCCTATAAATTAAATACATGAGCAGCCTAACAATTTTTACTGGATCTACATAAGTGATATAAGTGTACAAATTCTAGGGTAAATGCACAGAAGTCACCAACCCCACCGCAGCCTTCAGGGGGTTTATAGGCACAAAACCCCTCAAATACAGGGGAGGATGGGTCCCTCTCAGGAAGCACTCTGCTATAACCTAAATTGTTAAAATATATCCCAGTCTTCTCCAAAGACACCCATCACCATTTATCAGGGAGATTGTACAGTATGGAAAGGGAAATATTTAGACTTTGGGGAGATTACTGGAATACTGAATTGACACTAATTCAAGGAGACCCAAAACTTTGTGGAAGAAGCTTATAGAAGTTAGGTGCTCAAACGAGTCTTAGCTCAGGTCCTTCCCCCTGTAGCCACAGTGGTTGTCTGACTAGTGAGCAGTATTATATTAGAAAAGGCAGAGTGGGCGCAACTGCAGCCAGTTCTACTAGGGAAACAGAAAACCGAATCCAAAGACACATTCCTGGAAGGATTGCAGAGACTCGAGAGATACAGGGGTAGTGATCCCTCCAAGTTCCCCATTTAATGTGCCTATTTGACCTGTGCAGAGAACAGGTGAGATTATTGGACACTTAACCAGGAGTCACTGCAATTGCAGCTGCTTCTCAGATGTGGGTTCATTGCTTGAGCAAATTAATATTTCCCCTGCTACTTGGCTTGCAGCGATTGATCTGGAAAAATGTCCTTTTTCCTCAACGCCTTAGTAAAGATCATCAGAAATAGTTTTCTTTCAGTTGGCAAATTAGCAATACATTTTCAGTGTTCTACTTCAGCTCTCTATCACTACACCATAATTCAGCCTTCAGGGAACTTTATCACCTACCCCTTCCCAAAGATATCACGCTGGTCTAGTATATTAATGATATGCTGATTGGACCTGCTTAGCAAAAAGGAGCAGCTCTCTTAGACATATAGGAAAAATATTAGCAGGGCAGAAAGTGGGGAATAAATTCAACAAAAATTCAGAGATCTTCTACCTAAGTGAAATTTCTAGGGGTACAATGTTGTTGAGTATGTTCAGGCATTTCTTTTTTTTAAATTTTTAAATTAAATTTTAGAGAGGTAAGAAGAGATAGGGAGAGAGACATAGAAACATTGATGAGAGAGAATATTGACTGGCCACCTCCCACATGCCCCACACTGGGGATCGGGCCCACAATCTGGTCACATGCCCTGACCGGGAATCGAACTGGCGACCCCTTGGTCCACGGGTCAATGTTCAAACACAGCCACACTGGCTGGGCTGTTCAGACATTTCTTATAAAATGAAGGATAAGTCATTGCACTGGTCCCTTCTGTATCCAAAATAATGCTGCAGAACCTAGTGGATCTCATTGTATTAGTGATAACATACTTCTTAGTTAGATATGTTACTCCTGCTAATTTACTGAGTGATACAAAATGCTACTAGTTTAAAGTGGGACCCAGAAAAGAGAGGCTCTGAAACAGGTCCCGACTACGGTGCAAGCGGGACCACATGTTCCAGAAGTAGTGTCAGTGGTTGCAGAGATTCTATTTGATCTTTTAGGCTCCAATAGAAAACTCAAAAGATGGGGGGAAAAGGAGAAACATTAATAAAAATAAATTTTAAAAAAATCAACAGACACAGGATTTTGTAGCAAAACCCTAACATGATATGTGTATAACTACTCCCCTTTTGAGAAACAGCCTTTGGATTGCTCCTGGTCATAGCAGAGACTGAAAGCTTAGCCACTAGTCACCAAACTACCAGGTGAGCTCAGCTGACCATCGGGAACTGGGTGTTGTCTGACCCACCAAACCATAAATTTGGGCATGCATGGCAGCACTCTATTTTCAAATGGAAGTATAATATAAACAATGAGATTTAAGCAGACAGTGGAAGCACAATAAGATGTGTTGAGAAATACCCTAAGTGCCTGTGTCCCCTACACCTGATATATTACCTTCTCTCACCTAGCCCGCACCTGTGAACACATGGAGAGTTTCCTGTGACCAGCTGAATATGTATCTGTGTATCACTAAACATAAAATGCATTAATTATAGTTAATTTTATATCACTGTATTTAAGTTATAGGATATCAAAGAGAAGAACAAATATCACCCAAGAAATTTTCATTGTTTCTGGTTAGAGGTTTATGTATTTTTGGTTGTGTGTGGGGTAGTTGTATCATGTTATACAGAAGAATGACCTTCTTTTTGGTTTCTAATTAATTTACTCTTAATTTATCTGATGATGTGTTCTCAGTACATATATGGAGAGATAGATACATTACTTATACTTTTATACACATCATTTATCAAAAAGTTTGTTTTTATTACATCACTTTTTAATTAATTAATTAATTTTTGTTACAGATGTTTCTCTCCCCCCCACTTATTCCCCCTCCCCCTCCCTCCCCACCCTGTCCCCAGCTTTGTTGTCTGTATCCATTGTTCATGCAAACATGCATATAAGTTCTGTGGTTTATCTCTCCCCCATCATCACCTCTTCTGGGGATTGTCAGTCTGTATCCCACTTCCAATTCTCTGGGACTACCCCATTCCTCAGACTGTTATGTTCATTATATTCCACAAATAAGTGAGATCATATGATACTGGTCTTTCTCTGTTTGGCTTGTTTCACATAGGATGACACTTACCAGATCCCTCCATGTCGTCTCAAAGGATAAGAGATCTTTATTTCTTACAGCTGCATAGTACTCCATTGTGTATAGGTACCACAGCTTTTTACCAATTCGTCTACTGATGGACATTTCAGGTGTTTCCACATCTTAGCAACTGAAAATAGTGCTGCTACAAACATGGAGGTACATATATACTTTCTGATTGGTGTTTCAGGCTTCTTAGGGTGTATTCCTAGAAGTGGGATCACTGGGTTAAATGGAAGTTCAATTTTTAATTTTTGAGTAAACACCATAGTGTTTTCTATAGTGGCTGCACCAGTCTGCATTCCCACCAGCAGTGTACTAGAGTCCCCTTTTCTCCACACCCTCACCAACACTTGTTGTTTGATGATTTGTTGATGGCGGCCATTCTGACAGGTGTGAGGTGATACCTCATTGTTGTCTTAATTTGCATCTCTCTGATGGTTAGTGATGTTGAGCATTTCTTCATATGTCTCTTAGCCATTTGTTTGTCCTGTTTGGAGAAGTGTCTATTCAGCTCCTCTGCCCATTTTTTAATTGGGTTCTTTGTCTTCTATATATATTGGAAATTAACCCCTTGTCTGATATATCATTAGCAATTATGCTCTCTCATACAGTGGATAGCCTTTCCATTATGATGATTGTATCTTTTTCTGTGCGGAAGCTTTTGAGTTTGATGTAGTCCCATGTGTTCATTTTCTCCTTTGTTTCTATTGCCTTAGGTGATGTATCAGTGAAAATTGTGCTGCGTATGATGTCTGAAATTTTGTTGCCTATAGTTTCGTCTAGGATTTTTATGGATTTATGAGTCACATTTAAGTATTTTATCCATTTTGAGTTTATTCTTGTGTATGGTGTAAGTTGATGGTCTAGTTTCATTTTTTTTTTTTTTTTTTTTTTGCACGTAGCTGTCTAATTTTCCCAACACTATTTATTAAAGAGGCTGCCCTTACTCCACTATATGCTTTTGCCACCTTTGTCAAATATTAATTGAGCATATTGCCTTGGGTCCATTTCTGGGTTCTCTGTTCTGTTCCACTGGTCTATATGTCTGTCCTTGTGCCAGTACCAGCCTGTTTTGATTACAGTGGCTTTGTAATATAACCTGACATCTGGTAATGTGATTCCTTCAACTTTGTTCTTCTTTTTCAAGATTGCTGTGGCTATTCAAGGTCTTTTTTGGTTCCATATGAACTTTTGAAGTACTTGTTCTAGTTCTGTGAAGTATGTCATTGGTATTTTGATGGAGATTGCATTGAATTTATAGATTACTTTGGATAGTATAGATATTTTAATTATGTTAATTCTTCCAATCCATGAACAAGGTATGTGCTTCCAGGCCCGGATGGCTTCACAGGGTAGTTTTATCGAACATTCAAAAGGAATTAACACCTATTCTCCTCAAAATATTTCAAAAAATTCAAGAAAAAAGAAGACTTCCAAACTCGTTCTATGAAGCCAGCATAATTCTAATTCCAAAACCAGAAAAACACATTACAAAGAAAACTACAGGTTAATATTCCTGATGAATATAGACGCCAATATCCTGAACAAAATACTAGCAAATCTGTTCCAGCAATACATCAAAAAAATTATTCACCATGTCCAAGTGGGATTCATCCCAGGAATGCAAGGCTGGTACAATATTTGCAAATCAATAAATGTGATACACCACATATATAAAGTGAAGAATAAAAACCACATGATCATATCAATAGATGCCAAAAAGCCTTTGACAAAATCCAGCATCCATTTCTGATAAAAATGCTCAGCAATCTGGGACTAGATGGATCATATCTCAACATAATAAAGCCCATATATGAAAGACCTACAGCCAACATCATACTTAATAGGCAAAAACTTAAAGCATTTCCCTTAAGAACAGGAACAAGACAAGGATGCCCACTTTGCCACTCTTATCTAACATAGTATTGGAAGTCTTAGCCACAGCAATCAAACAGGAAGAAAAAATAAAAGGGATCCAAATTGGAAAGGAGGATGTGAAACTGTCATTACTCCCAGATGACATGATACTATACATAGAAAACCCTGAAGACTCCATCAAAATTTTACTAGACTTAGTAAATGAATTTGGCAAAGTAGCAGGATACAAAATTAATGTAAAGAAATTGATGGCATTCTTATACAACAATGATAAACTCACAGAAAGAGAAACTGAAAAAAACAATCCCATTTATCATCGCAGCAAAAAAATTAAGATACCTAGGAAGAAATTTCACCAAAGAAATAAAGGACCTATTTGCAGACAACTAAAGGTCATTGAAAAAAGAAGTAGAAGAAGATATAAAAAAAAAGTGGAAGCACATACCTTAAATCACGTTTGATAGTGTATTGTTCACTGGTATTTTTTTTAAACGAAGAAATTCTCTCTCTCTCTTTTCTTTTTAGAATTTATGTTTAATAATCCTATTAAAAGTCAGGTTGTGTTTTTGTTATTTTATTTTATTTATTTATTTTAAATATTTTTTTTTTTATTGATTTTTTGAGAGAGAGGAATGGAGAGGGAGAGAGAGATAGAAACATCGATGAGAGAGAACATCAATTGGCCTTCCCCTGCATACTCCCCAGTGGGAATCGGGCCATGACCTGGACATGTGCACTAACTTGGAATCACACCGGTGACCCCTTGGTGCATGGGCTGACACTCAATCACTGAGCCACACCAGTCGGGCATGATTTGATGCATGTCTTTCATTGTTCACTGATTTTTGTAAGCAGTTTGATTCTCCTTGTACCATGACATACTTTTTGTGAAGGGATACTTTTAAGGCATGAGTTCTACATGGCCTTTCATCTAGTTCTGCTATACATCCCACGACACCACCGTTTAGGACATTTTGATATTCGTTTTTGAAGTTTTGTATTCTGTCCTTGTGAAGTATATTCAGGTGGCAAATATTTATGAGACTGGACCTGTGGTTAACATCACCAGAGTTTTCCTCCATTCTGTACTCAGAGCCAAGGCAACTTTTCTGGAAGAACAATGAGTATTTGTATCAGCTCAGCCTTAACCTGAAGGCTAAGTCCTTCCTGAGCTCACCTTATCTGAGAAGACCTTCTAATACATCTCCCATTTTCTGTCCACCTAAACATTGACTTTGGCCACCCTGTCCTGGAAAGCATCACAAGCTAAGATGTTGTTCTCCAACATAAAGAAATGATTTCAGAACAAAAACTGCTTCAGGATATCCTCTTGTTTCTCACTTGAACGTATTTGTGAAAAGAATTGAAATAATTACTTGGCAGTTTATTTGACCATGGCTTTCAGAAATATTTGATGAGTCAGACACTGAATGTGATACATCAATCATTTCAGTTCTGTGTTTTCTGATAGATCTAGTCACTCTTTTATTCCCAAAGGATTTCTTCGGCATTTTTGTTTTTGCTGATTTACCCTCTAAACTTTTAATGCGTGTCTATATTAACTCCTTTGACATTGATGTAAATTAGTCTATCTTCTATTTAGAGTTTTATTTTCTAAGTGTTTCCCATTGTGACTCTTCAATCCTCATCAATTAGATCTGACAGCATCAAAGTATAAGTCACTCATGGAGCTCTTCCATCTTTCTTAATTTTTATTTTACTCTCTATGTAATGAAAGTGTGTGTGTGTGTGTGTGTGTGTGTGTGTGTGTGTGTGTGAGATAGCTCCTCTATTGCATAAATCAAGAACCCATTATCATAATTATCTATGTTAACTGACTGGGTATAAATTCATTCTAGGGCTAAACCATCCTCCCAGCTAATCTTCCCCATCTTATCTTCCTGCTGAATGATTGTGTGTATATTTAAAAATAGTTTGTGAATCCTCAGAAGATTAGAGACATTTTCAAAATTAAGTGTAATTTACCATCATCTGCCAAGTCCTCTCTAATGTCAGGAATGAATTCATACAAAGAATGTGTAATTATGACAGTGGGCAGACATTCTCTTTCTTTGTAGGAACAGTAACAACCTTACTGTTCCGTTTGTGAGCTGACTTCCTGTCTCACTTTCTGAGATGCTCTCCTTTACCTGTGAAACTGAACTGTGCTCCTGCTGATTTTCATGTGCATGGCTTGAATTCTGAATCCTGAACCATATAAATGTTTAATTCTGTTTTTCTCTTTGTAGTTTAAAGTTGTGATCATGATCCTGGGATATTTTATCTATAATTTCATTAGTTTAAAAATGTAGGCAAAGCCTACCCTTACACTGATTATACTTGAATAAATGGGGTATTACTTTGCCACCTTATCAGTTAAATTTATAATTTTAGTATGATTTTTTTTTTTCAGGATACTATGCTCTAATGGTCATAGTATCTAAGTTGAACTCTGGTTCCAGCACAGGACATAGATGACCTTGTTCAAAATCACTACATCATCTGATGGTGGATTCCCACATGCTATCTGAGTCAGACAAAATATTTTCAAGTAGAAAGTCATCCTACTCATCTTTTTATAGCACACAGAAATTGTGACAGCAGACACAATTGGGATAAAGCACATGAGTGTAAGCCAGCACCAAATTATATTTTTGACTTAACCAAAAGTCATCTTGAAACATATCTTCATGTAATGCCCAGTGAACTTTGTGCAGTGAGAAATTATTACAATGACTTTATCAACAAATCTTTCCTAAATCTCGTGATACATATCTAGCCTAGAAAGTGTTTCTAGGTCTCACCGGTGTGGTTCGGTGGGTGAGCATCGACCCATGCACCAAGATGTTGCTGTTCGATTCCTGGTCAGGATACATGCACTGGTTGTGGGCCAGATCCCCAATGGGGGACATGCAGGAGGTGGCCAATTGATGTTCTCTCTCATCAACGTTTCTCTCTCTCTCTCCATCTCCCTTCCTCTCTCTCCAAAATCAATAAAGGGGGAAAAAAAAGTATTTCATGGATGTTAGCTATTACTACTAGACTTGGCAGCATCCTACTCTATATAAAACCTGACATTGATTCATACAAAAAATTATAGAGATTAACTCTATTAAGCATTTTTTTACTTATATTCTTTTGCTTAAATTCTCATACCGATCCTGTGATATAACTTTATTATGCACCTGTAAGCAATAAATTAAGTAAAGAAAGGAAGTTCAAGACCACGGTCACACGTCCTGCCTCTACCTGCACACTGTCCTCTGTGCCACGCTGCAGAAATTATACTGAGAGGGATACAGCTAAATAAGATGATTCATATCATACTTTATTCTCACTAAGTGAATAAAATATATCCTCAATATCAGTGTTAGTCTCTGGTTCTGTCTTGCTCACATCAGGCTTCTGTCTTAAGTAATTAATCACAATCTTTTTGTTGTTGTTGTTAATCTTCACCTGAGGATATTTTTCCATTATGTTTTAGACTGAGTGGAAGGGAGGAAGGGGGAGAGAGAGAGAAACATTGATGTGAGAGAGATACATCAACTGGTTGCCTCCTGCACAACCCCAACTGGGACTGGGGATTGAACCTGCAACCCAGGAACATGCCCTTGACCAGCAATCAAACCAGAGACCCTCAGTCCACAGACTGATGCTCCAACCATGAAGCTAAACCAGCCAGGCCAAGCATAATCATTTTTTAAAGAAGAAAGCAATTGTACTCTTACCACCCATAATTTCTCAACAATACAGATCGCTACCCGGATATGATTTGTTTGTTTAGTAATACTAGAGATGTCACATGGTCATGTGACAGTCTAATTCCTGAGATTACTTAGGTTTCAAGTACAATAATATTGTGATAACATGAGTGACCTCCTGTTGCCCTCAAATCTCTTTAAAGATGCCAGTTACTTAGATTTTCTTAAAGTAAAACTTGAATCTCTGAACCTTTCTTTGCCTTTATATTTTCCCAACAGCTCTACAAGGTCAGGCTTTACTTGTATTATAGGTATATTTTCTTTCAGAACAACTGTCTCTTATATCTCACACTGACAACAAATTACTTCTCTGAAAGTAAACATTTAATGATAGTGTATTCCTGCTCAACACCCTTTAATGCACAATTGACACCCACTGAAAAGTGCTAGTGTTTCTTATATTCAGTTTGAACTATCTTCTTCCATCTCTGCTCCCTTCACACTTGGTTTACTCCCCATTGCCCATTGGGCATAGAAATGAACTCTTCTCCAATTTGCTTTCATGCCATTGTTTTAAAATGAAGTCTCCCTACCTCTTCTTGAGCACCTCCAGCATCGATTCTGTCCCTCACACACCTTGCCTGACTAGACCAGTCATATGGGATGGATTTCAACTTTTCACCCCTCTAGCCTTTAGTGTGCTTACACTGACTTTGTCAAAACTTATATAGTTTCCATTGTCCCAAGTATACAAAGCTTTATATTTCATAAATTCTTTTAGTCACTGTGCCCTGTAGGAAATATATCGATTAGTACGTTAATTTATTGAACACTTGGATGAATTTACACTATAATTACAGATGTCGTTTAAAATGCAAAGCAGAGTATGTGTGTATCTAAATGTCTAACCACATTAGTTTCTTCACTGATGGCACATCACTGGCATCTCCAAAAGTGTACACTAAACAAATGGAATGTGGAAAGGTCGCTGGTTGTCCTTCCATGAACACTTTCTGTACTTTCTCTAATTTTGGCTAGGTGACCCTGAATAAAAACTAGATTTTCTGACCTCCTTTGACCACGTACCTAAACTTTTGCCAATAGGATCTAAATAGAGGCGACATATTTTACTTAAGCTAGAGGACACAACTACCCTTTCTCATTTCTACTGAAGGGAATGAAGATTGATAGTAAGTTTTCTAACCAGCTTTGATTGTCTCCTACCTTAGTTCTACCTGAGAACATACACATTAACTTATTAAGCCATTTGTAATTTGGATTCTTTGAAATTTGCATTTCAATAATCCTAATATGTCCAGAATTTAGCAACAATAAATAGTTAATAATAAATAAATAGGTCTTCTAAACAATTGCATCTTTTTGATATTTATTTATATCATACAAAATTTAATGATATTTGAAGTAATTACATAGTTACACATGTAGATATAGTTTTATCATCTTAGTGGTTATTTAGTTACAATACGGATACAATTTTAGACATGTATTAGTGAAAAAAAGTAACCAATGATTGTTTCAAATTGTTTCATTGCCTGCATTTTTTTTTAAGTGTCAGAAAATTTTGCTTGATGACCAGCTCTCTGTGATGTATTGTTTACCTAAAGTGATCATTAGAAAGTAGAAACTGCAAAGATTAATTGAAATGATATACGTTTTTTGCACTTAACCTCACCTAGTATATATAAAATTGCAGATACGTTAAAATCTAAACAAAGCTACATGACAATGCTTTTGAAAAAGTTCAACTTGTATAAATGATTTGGAAAGTTAAGATAATGGCTTGCTCTTAGACCATTGCAAAAATAGTAAGCAATTATAATACAGGACTGTTTTTTATTAGTAGGCTATACATAGTTTTATATATATGTGTGTGTTTTTATTGATTTTTTAAGAGAAAGAAAGGAAAGAGAGATAGAAACATTGATGTGAGAGAGAAACATTAATTGTCTGCCTACTGAGGATCAAGCCTGCAACCTGGGCATGTGCCCTGACTGGGAATCAAACTGGGACCTCTTAGTCCATGGATGACACTCAATCCACTGAGCTGGGCTATGCATAGTTTTTGTTTGTTTTTTAATTGCATTAATTGAATTAATCAACTCCTGTCAGTGCCACTTATCTTTCTCCAATAACCTGTTCTTTTTGTTTTTAAAGCATCTTTGCACTTTGTGACTATATCCCTTAATATGTTATATGTTAGTGACAAACCTGTTGTATTAGATTAAATATAAGCCCCATCCTATTCTCCATTGATCCCTTCTGAAGACAGCTAGATAATTTACATATTGATGACATTTAATTTTTAAATAATAGTGTTTATTTTACAATGATTATAGATACCCAATTATTGCAAAGATATTAGAGGTAGCTTCCACACATGTGATACCCAGCTTCCTTTATTATTAATATACTTTTGTCACAATTAATGAACCAGTATTGATACATTATTATTGACTAAAATCTATACTTTATCCAGAATTTCTCAGGTTTTACCCAATGTGTGGGTAATAGCTAATATTCCAGGATACCATTTTAATAGCATACTACATTACTCACTGTGTCTATTTGGTCCTCTTGGTTGTTAACAGTTTTCCAGGCTCTGTTTTTGATGACCTTGACAGTTTAGAGGTATAATGCTCAGGTATTTTGTATAAAGACCCTTGATTAGAATTTGTATGACATGTTTCTCATTATTATAATGGGGTAATGGCCCTGGACAGTTTTTCTCAGTGGTTAGAGCATTGGGCTGCAGTCCGGAGAGACCAGGGTTTGGTTCCCACTAAAGACATGTTCCTTGGTTGCAGTTTGTCCCTGTCCCTGTTTGGGTCATGTGGGCGGCAGCTACTCGATGTGTCCATTTTACGTCAATGTTTATCTCTCTCTCTCCCTCTCTCTTCCTCCCACTCTATCTGGACAAAAAATGGAAAAATGTCCTCAGGTGAAGATAAAAAAAATTGGGGTAATGTGTTTTGGAGAGGAAAACCACAGAAACAAATGCCATTTTTATCACATTAAATCAAAGGACATACTATCTTAATGTAAATGTTAACATTGATCACCTGACTTGAGGTAATTTTTTGTTATGTGTCTCCACTGCCAAGCTATTATTTTTCTCCTGCCTTTTCATACTATGTGCAACTCACACTTAGGAATAAGAAATCATGCTCTATCTTTTTCAGGACAGAACTTCTACATACAATATTTATAATTCATCTGCATGGGAGCTTGGTCTACTCTCCTCAATATATTACCTTTTTTTATTCATTTTATTTTTGTTACAGATGTTTCTCCTTTTTACCCCATTGACACCTACCTCCCCATCCCCCCCACCCCATCCCCGGCTTTGTTGTCCATGACCATTGGTTATGCGTGCATACATATAAGTTCTGTGGTTTATCTCCTCCCTCCTGGCATCACTCCCTCTTCTGAGGGTTGTCTGTCAGTACCCTACTTTCTTGTTTCTGAGTCTACCCTATTCTTCAGACTGTTATGTTCATTATATTCCACAAATAAGTGAAATCACGTAGTATTTGTCTTTCTTTTTAATTAATTAATTTATTTTTGTTACAGTTGTTTCTCCTTTTCCCTCCACTGATTGCCACCTCTTCTTCCCTTCCTGCCCTGTCCCCAGCTTTGATGTCCATGTCCATTGTTCATACATAGATGTATATAAGTTCTGTGGTTTATCTCTCCCCCACAAACCCCTCTTCTGGGGATTGTCAGTCTGTACCCCATTTCCACGTCTCTGGGACTACCCCCTTCCTCAGACTGTTATGTTCATTATATTTCACAAATAAGTGAGATCATATGATACTTGTCTTTCTCTGTTTGGCTTGTTTCACTTAGGATGATACTTTCCAGGTCCTTCCATGTGGTCTCAACGGATAAGAGATCTTTATTTTTTTCATCTGCATAGTACTTCATTGTGTATACATACCACTGCTTATTTATCCATTCGTCTACTGATGGACACTTGGGCTGTTTCCATATCTTAGCTATTGTAAATAGTGCTGCTACAAACATGGGGGTTCATATATTCTTTCTGATTGGTGTTTCAGGCTTCTTAGGGTATATTCCTAGAAGAGGGATCACTGGGTTAAATGGAAGTTCAATTTTTAATTTTTGAGTAAATACCATAGTGTTTTCCATAGTGGCTGCACCAGTCTGCATTCCCACCAGCACTGTACTAGAGTCCCCTTCTCTCCACACCCTCGCCAACACTTGTTGTTTGATGATTTGTTGATGGCGGCCATTCTGACAGGTGTGAGGTGATACCTCATTGTTGTTTTAATTTGCATCTCTCTGATGATTAGTAATGTTGAGCATTACATCATATGTCTCTTAGCCATTTGTATGTACTGTTTGGAGAGGTGTCTATTTAGTTCCTCTGCCCACTTTTTAACTGGGTTCTTGGTATTCATTTTGTGGAGTTGTATGAGCACTCTATATATATTGGAAATTAACCCGTTATCTGATATCATTGGCAATTATGGTCTCCCATACAGTGGGTAGCCTTTCCGTTTTGATGATTGTATCTTTCGCTGTGCAGAAGCTTTTGAGTTTGTTGTAGTCCCATGTGTTCATTCTCTTTTTTGTTTCTATTGCCTTAGGTGATGTATCAGTAAAAATTCTGCTGCATATGATGTCTGAAATTTTGTTGCCTCTAGTTTCCTCTAGGATTTCTATGGATTCATGAGTCACATTTAAGTCTTTTATCCATTTTGAGTTTATTCTTGTATAGGGTGTAAGTTGATGGTCTAGTTTCATTTTTGTGCATATAGCTGTCCAATTTTCCCAACACCATTTATTAAAGAGGCTGTCCTTACTCCACGGTATGCTTTTGCCACCTTTGACAAATATTAATTGAGCATATTGCCTTGGGTCTATTTCTGGATTCTCTGTTCTGTTCCACTGGTCTATATGTCTGTTCTTGTGCCAGTACCATGCTGTTTTGATTATGGTGGCTTTGTAGTATAACCTGAAATCTGGTAATGTAATCCCTCCACCTTTGTTCTTCTTTTTCAAGATTGCTGTGGCTATTTGGGGACTTTTTGTGTTCTATGTGAACTGTTGAAGTATTTGTTCTAATTCTAAGAAGTATGACATTGGTATTTTGATGGGGATTGCATTGAATCTACAGATTGCTTTGGGTAGCATGCACATTTTAATGATGTTAATTCTTCCAATCCATGAACAATATATGTACTTCCACTTTTTTATATCTTCCTCTATTTTTTTTTTTTTTTCAATGACTTGTAGTTTACTACGAATAGGTCCTTTATTTTTTTGGTTAAGTTTATTCCTAGGTATCTTAATTTTTTTGCCACAATGGTAAATGGGATTGTTTTCTTAGTTTCTCTTTCTGTGAGTTCATCCTTGGTGTAAGAATGCCATCGATTTCTTGACGTTAATTTTGTATCCTGCTACTTTGCCAAATTCATTTATTAAGTCTAGGAAATTTTTGATGGAGTCTTTGGGATTTTCTATGGATTGTATCATGTCATCTGCGAATAATGACAGTTTCACTTCCTCCTTTCCAATTTGGATCCGTTTTATTTTTTCTTCCTGTCTGATTGTTGTGGCTAAGACTTCCAGTACTATGTTAAATAAGAGTGAGAAAGTGGGCATCCATGCCTTGTTCCTGTTCCCAAGGAAAATGCTTTTAGTTTTTGCCAAATGAGTATGAGGTTGGCTGTAGGTCTTTTATATATGGCCTTTATTATTAATAAGAGATATGATCCCTCTATTTCTATATTGCTGAGTGTTCTGATCAGGAATGGGTGCTGGATTTTGTCAAATGCTTTTTCAGCATCTATTGATATGATTTTGTGTTTTTAATTCTTCATTTTATTTATGTGGTATACCACATTTATTGATTTGCGAATATTGAAACAGCTGTGTATCCCTGGGATGAAACCCACTTGGCCATGGTGAATAATTTTTTTGGTGTATTGCTGTATCCGATTTGCTAGTATTTTGTTCAGAATTTTGGCATCTATGTTCATCAGGGATATTGGCCTGTAGTTTTCTTTCTTTGTAATGTTTTTTTCTGGTTTTGGAATTAGAATTATGCTGGCCTCATAGAACGAGTTTGGAAGTCTTCCTTCTTCTTGAATTTTTTGAAATAGTTTGAGGAGAATGGGTGTTAGTACTTTTTTGAATGTTTGGTAAAAGTCCCCCATAAAGCAATCTGGGCCTGGGCTTTTGTTTGCAGGGAGAGTCTTGATTACCTCTTCAATTTCCTTAGTTGTTATTGGTCTGTTCAAGTTTTCTATCTCTTCTCGGTCCAGTTTTGGGAGGCTGTGTGTTTCTAGAAATTTGTCCATTTCACTTAGATTGTCGAATTTGTTGCCATATAGTTGTTCATAGTAGCCGTTAACGATCTTTTGTATTTCTGTGGTGTCGGTTGTTACTTCTCCTCTTTCATTTCTGATTTTGTTTATTTGGGTTCTCTTTGTTTCTTGGTGAGTCTCGCTAAGGGTCCATACATGTTGTTTATCTTTTCAAAAAAACAGCTCTTTGTTTCATTGATCCTTTGAATTGTTTTTTGGTCTCTATGTCATTTATTTCTGCTCTGATCTTTACTATTTCCTTCCTTCAATTTTGTCTGGGGTTTTCTTTTTGTTTGCTTTCTAATTCTTTAAGTTGTGAGGTTAGACAGTTAATTAGAATTTTTTCTTGTTTCCTGAGGTAGGCCTGTAGTGCTATGAACTCTCCACTCAGAACTGCTTTTGCTGCATCCCATAGATTTTGTGTTGTTGTGTGTTCATTTTCATTGCTTTGCAGAAAGTTTTTAATTTCTTCCTTGATCTACTCATTGACCCATTCATTGTTCAATAACATGCTATTTAGCCTCTATGTGTTCAAATGTCTTTGCATGTTCTTGTTGCAATTGATTTCTAGTTTCATGCCATTGTGATCTTAGAAGATGTTGATATGATTTCAATCTTCTTGAACTTGTAGAGTTTTAGTTTGTGTTCTATTATGTGGTCTATCTTTGAGAATGTCCCATGTGCACTTGAAAAGAATGTGAATTCTGTAGTTTGGGTGTGTAATTCTCTGTAGATATCTGTTAAATCCATTTGCTCTAGTGCTTCATTTAGAGTCTCTGTTTCCTTGCTAATTTTTTGTCTAGAGGATCTACCCAGTGGTGTCAGCGGGGTGTTGAATCCCCCTGCTATAATTTTACTGCCTTTGATTTCTCATTTTAAGTCCTCCAGAAGATTTTTAATATATGTTGGTGATCTTATATTGGGTACATATATGTTTATCAAGGTTATATCTTCCTGTTGGTTAGATCCTTTCAATATTATGTAGTGGCCTTCTTTGTCTCTAGTTATGGCTTTCATTTTGAAATATATTTTATAGAATATGTGTATTGCTACCCCAGCGTTTTTTTTCCTTTCTGTTTGCTTGGAAGATTTTTTTCCATCCTTTCACTTTCAACCTATGTGAGTTTTTTGTTGTGAGGTGGGTCACTTGTAAACAACATATAGTTGAATCATGCTTTCTTATTCAATCAGCTACTCTGTGTCTTTTTATCATGTCATTTAGTCCATTTACATTTAAAGTGATTATTGATATGTACTTCTGGCCATTTTTGTTTAGTTTGGTTATATTTTTCTTCTTATTTCTTCTACTAATTAGAGCAGTCCTTTTAACATTTGTTGTAGTGTTGGTTTGGTGCTAAAGTATTCCCTTAGCCTTTTTTTTTTTTTTTGTCTAGGAAGCTCTTAATTTGATCTTCTATTTTGAATGATAACTTTGCTGGGTAGAGTAGTCTTGGATTCAGATTCTTGTTTTTCAGGACCTTGATTACTTCATGCCATTCTCTTCTGGCCTGTAGTGTTTCTGTTAAGAAGTGAGCTGAGAGCCTTATGGGGGTTTCTTTGTAGGTAACCTGTTGCTTATCTGTTGCTGCTTTTAGGATTTTTTCTTTGTCATTAATTTTTGGCATTTTAATTACTATGTGTCTTGGTGTGGGCCTGTTTGAGTTCTTCTTACTTGAAGCTCTCTGTGTTTCTTGAACTTCAATTCCTTCTTCCTTCACCAAATTAGGGAAGTTTTCTGTTCCTATTTTTTTCAATATATTCTCTAACCCTTACTCATTTTCTTCTTCTTCAGGGACTCCTATGATGGGAATACTATTACATTTCCAGTTGTCCCACAGTTCTCTTAGGCTGTCTTCCTGTTTTTTAATCATTTTTTTCCTTTTGGTTTTCTTATTGGTTGATTTTTTTTAGCCTGTCTTCTAATTCACTGATGTACCTCAGCTTTCTCTACTCTGTTATTTAGACCTTCCAATGTGTTCGTCATTTCTGATATGTCATTCTTCATTTCTTCTTGGTGGTTTTTAATTTCTAGTTGGTTGATTTTCAAAATCTCTTTGTCCT
The DNA here is from genome assembly GCF_014108415.1 of Molossus molossus. Lineage (NCBI taxonomy): Eukaryota > Metazoa > Chordata > Mammalia > Chiroptera > Molossidae > Molossus > Molossus molossus. The sequence continues at coordinate 62,514,811 of NW_023425350.1, read as the reverse complement.
TACTCATGCTATTGAGCTTCCTCAAGATCATGGCTCTGAATTCTAGCTGTTAACTTGCTTAACTGTTCCACATTGATCTCATCTTCAGTGGAGGTCCCTTGTTCTTTTATTTGGCTTTTTTTTTCTGTGTTTCAGCATTTTGGCTATCACAGTGGACTTTGGAGCCTGCCAAATTTTCCCTGTGGGTGCTGGTGTTCTGCTGTTTGTGGCTCCCTCTCCTGGGTTTGGATGAGGGAGGGATAACCCACGTTAAACATCACTGTCAAGTCTTACTTTTCTGGTTAGAGTTGCTAGCCCAGGAATGGTACAGTTATCCCCTAGCTTTTTTCCTGGAAGCTATTAATAGCAGTTACTTGAAGAGCCTTGGGTTGTCAGTTGAATGAAAATGTCTTTCTCAAGTGCTCAGTGTAAGGGATGCTGGTTGTTAGTGAGCCTCAATTTGCATTTCAATTGCCCACCTGGGTGTGATTGAATCTCTGAGGGAGAGGCCACCACCTCTCCCCAGAGCCCTGGGAATGGGTAAGATGGCCACCATCCTGCATGTCTGAAACTCAGCAAAAGCTCTGAGCCCCCTCTAAATCCCAAGTGTCCCCACATAGTTCCAGTTCCTTCTGCCCTCCCTCTGCCAGTGCCCAAATTGAGTGGCTATAGCTATTTTAGCGTCTGTCCCGGCTCTGAGCTGTGTAGCTGCTTGGGTGTTAACCCGAGGGAGTTGCTCACAGCTAAGGCCGCTGCTATCTGTGGGCTCCCAGCCCCCCTCTCGTACCTCCACAATCCTACCAGGATTGAGTCAGTGTCCCTGGTCATATGATCCTCGAAAGCTGCTTTTCTGTTGCTTTTTCCCGTCGATTTGTCTTTATTTTAGCTGTAATTCTAGTTTGGTCCTGGGAGATGGTCTGTGTAGGTTCTATTCACTCCACTGCCATTTTGGAATCTCCTATATATATTTTTTTAAAGGAAACTTTATTTAATTTTTTTAAAAATATTTTTTTCTTTATTGATTTTAGTGAGCGAGGAAGGGAGGAGAGCGATGAAAACATCGATGAGAGATAACATTTATTGGCTGCCTCCTCCATGCCCCCCACTGTGCATATGTCCTATAGCCTGGGCATGTGCCCTGACTGGGAATCGAACCGGTTACTTCTTGGTGCATGGGTTGAGGCTCAACTACTAAGCCACACTGGCCATGTTCCATATATTTTCAATTATTTAATTATATCCCTATGGACTCAGATACTTACTATCTTCATTGTATTATAATCCAATAGTGTTTTATTTACTTTGTTGCTCAACACATTCTAGAATGGGCCCATTGGAAGTTCTTTTATTTGTTTTCTTTCTTCAACATATTTTATTATCACTGTGTGTGTGTGTGTGTGTGTGTGTGTGTGTGTATGTATGTGTTTAACTTTCTCTTACTTTCCAGAACTACAAGTTGGTGCAGGTGCATGTTGTATATTTCCTGTTTCTATCCTAGAATCGGCCATTTTTCCAAGGAACCCAAGTTCCTTTAATTTCAGGATATTAGAAACCCATACATGGATGTTAGGTATGCTCATAGATAGTAGGGTGCTTTATTCTAGGCCTCTCCACTAAATAGAACATAAAAATATATTTGTGTATATTTCTTTGTTTAAATAAACTATTTGTAAATATTTGCATATTTATTTGTTTGTCGCTATATTAAGCTAAACATATTTCATACTGAAATCGCAACTGGCATACATTACCACATGACTCAGTCTAACCTCTTCCTCTTGCTTGTTATATATAACCTCCCAGTCCAAGAGTTAGAACCCTGGCTCCCACCATGTGCCATCCATTTTCTTAATTATTCAATTCCAGTATATGTGCATTGTGGTATCTTATTTGTAAACCCAGCCCCGTAAGAAACAATGTTATTAACTAGAGTATAGTGCATATGAACAATTTTTTTTAATATTACAGACTCCATTTATTTCCAAAGTTATTGCAAATTACTCAAGCCAGCAACTTATAACTGCATCTTCTTTAATGAAGTTGTGTCATACATATGAAAAACATAGATTCTTTATTATATTGTGCATTCCTTCCCCCTTGGAATGGAAAAAGTGGCATGTATTCAGTTTCAGTCTTTCTGAGGAGATGTTCTACGTGTTTGACAAATGTTCGATGCTCTGGGTTCACCATTACAGTATCATACAGAATAGTTGCACTACCTTAAAAAGCCCTGTTTGTGTTAACTCCTCCATTATCACAGACTTATAGCAACTATTGATCTGTTTAATGGCTTTACAGTTTTGTCTATTTCAGAATGTCATCTAATTGGAATCATAAAATACGCAGCCTGTTCAGACCAGTTTCTTCCACTTAACAATATTTATTTCAGATTCGTTTCTTTCTTTCTTGGGCTTGATAGCTCATTAATTTTTATTGATAAATAATATTTTATTTTATGGGAGTATCACAGTTCATATATCCATTCACCTATTAAAGGGTATATTGATTGCTTCTAGTTTTTGGCAACTATAAATAAAGCTGTGGTAAACCTTCATGTGTAGGTTTTTGTGCAGACAGAACCTTCCAAAAAAATTGGGTAAATAATTAAAACATTGATTGCTCAATCTATGTCAAATCTATGTTAGATTTCTAAGAAATTGCTAAACTGTCTTCCATGTAGCATTTTACAAACCCATCAGCAATAAATGAGAGTTTCTGTTGTTTACATCCTTGCCAGCTTTTGGCATTTGGTACTGTAAGGTATCTTGATTTGAGCCATTCTAATAGATGTATAGTTGTATCTCATTTTTGTTAACTTTGCAATTTCTTAATGTTGAGTATCTTTTCATAATGTTATTTTCTCTTTGCATTTCTTCTTTGCTATAGTACATATTGATATAGCTTGTACATTTTTATATTTGAGTTGTGTTTCTCATTGTTGAGTTTTAAGAGTTCTTTGTACATTTTGCAAACAAGTCCCTTATTATATATATTTTGCAAATACTTTTTCCAGTCTGTGACTTGTATTTTCATTTCCTTAAGAGCTTTTTGCAGAGCAAAACATTTTAATTCAAGTAAGGTCAGCTTATCATTGTTTACTTTCATGAGGTGTGCTATAAAAGGCACATTGATATTTTTAAAAACTGATCACCTAACTCAAGGTCATGTACATTTTCTGTTTTTCAAAAAGTTTTATGACTGAGCATTTAGGATTATGTTCCATTTTCAGTTGACCTTTGTGTAGGTAGAAGGTCTATATCAAATATTAATTGATTGATTATTTTTGCATTTGAATGTTCAATCATTCCTAAGCTGTTTGTTGAAGAGCCTATCTTTTCATTGAATTATCTTTGCATCTTTGTCAAAAATATGTGGTCTGCATTTGTAAGAGTCTTTCTCTGGGCTCTGTAGGTTGTTCCATTGATTTATTTATCTATTACTTCACCAATAGCATGCTGTCTTGATTATTCCACCTTTATAGTATGTCTTCACATTGAGTTGCATGAGTCCTTCAGCTTTGTCCTTTGTCCTTTTTTTTTTCTTCTTCTTTTTTGGTACATGCCCCTAGCGGGAACCAAACCCAGGACTCTGGTCCACAGGTTGATGCTCCAACCGCTGAGCCAAACTGGCCAGGGCTTGTCCGTTGTTCTTATTGTGTTGACGATTCTAGGTCTTTTGCCCTGAAATTTAAATTTTGTAATAAGTTGCTCATATTTACACTATAGCTTGTTCAGAATTTGATTGAGATTGTGTTGAATATTTAGGTCAAATTGGAAAGAACTGACATCTTAAACGTATCAAATTTTCTAATCCATGAACACTGAATACCCATCCACTAATTTAGATAATTTTTTATATTTTTTTCTTCAGAGTTTTGTAGTTTTATGCATATAGATCCCATACATATTTTGGTAAATATAAACCTAAATATTTCATTGATTGGTGCTTTTGTAAATGTTATATATATTTTTTTTATTTCAAAGTTCAGTTTTTAACTGTGGGTATTTAGGAAATAAATTGACTTGTATCTTGCAACTTTACTGTACACAGTAATTAGTTTGAGGAGGGTTTTTTGTGAATTCCAAACTTTCCCACATAAACATAATGTCATCTGCAAATAGACGTTTTATTTAGTTGTTTACATTCTGTTTGCCTTTATTTATTCTGCTTGTCTTAATGCACTGTCTGGAACTTCCGTGGTATGTGACATAGAGTGGTGAGGGAGAATATCCTCATCTTGCATCCATTCTCATAGACAAAGATGTCTGGTTTCTCATAAAATATAATAATACTATAGAGGAGTTAAACTATTTTTTTTTCATCAAAATGAAGTAAAGTCACTCTATTCCTTCTTTCCTGAGAAGTTTTTATGATTAATGGGTGTCAGTTGCTATCATCATATAATTTGTCTTTCTTTTGGATTAGGTTAATTATGTCGCCATTCTCGAATACCTGAAATAAATCTCACTTGCTTGCAGGTGGTTGGTAATTATTGTTTTACATTGTTGGATTCAATATGCTAACACTTTTGTGAGGATCTTTACATCTCTAATCATGGGACATATTGGTCTATGTATCTCTGATCTTATAATATCTGTATCTAGTCTTGCATCTGAGTAATTCTAGCCTCACATGATGAGTTAGAGAGTATTAGCTCGGCTTTTTAAAAATCATCTTTGTAGGAGAATTGGGTTTAATTTCCTACTTAATATTTTGTGTAAGTCACAGGTGATACTATCCTGGTCTTTGCAATTTCTTTTTTAGAAGGTAATTTATTATTATTATTATTATTCTTTAATCCTCACCCAAGGATATTTTTGCATGTACCTTCAGATAGAGTGGGAGGAAGAGAGAGAGAAACAGAGAGAGAGAAAGAGAGAAACATCGATGTAAGAGAGATACATCAGTTGGTTGCAACCCACACTACCTCAGCTGGGGCCAGACAAATAGCAACCTTGGCATGTTCCCTTGGCTGGAATTGAACCCGGGACTCTGGACCAGGGGCTGATGCTCTAACCGCTTAGCGGACCAGCCAGGGCGGTAATTATTTATTAATTCAATCTTTTTAAGAGATACTAGGCAAGCCTACCTATTTCTCCTTGTATGAATTTTGGTAGCTGTCCCCCCCCCCCCCCCAGGGAATTGGTTCATTTAATCTAATTTTATAATTGCTGAGGATAAAATTGTTCATACCATTTTTTTATTATTTTTTTAACATCTATGGAATCAGTTGAGCTACTTCTCTTTCATGGGTGACATTAGCAATTCGTGCATCTCTCGTTACTTCTTTGATTATCCTATTGTCATATAAAGCATAAGGTTCAATACTGTGTGTTCTCTAGTATCCGGCAAAATA